>NC_052049.1:159744079-160066857 GCF_903992535.2 Arvicola amphibius | reverse complement strand
TTCTATTGTTGTGGAGAGGGCTCCTGTCCAGGCAACAGATTTCTATTCTTGTTTTATTCCCTAGACCTAAAGGATATATCTTTATTTGTAACATCTAGAATATATGTGTGCATGTGCATGCATCAGAATGAGATTTTAAAAGCATGTGTTCTAACTTATTTACTGAAACCAACTTTCTGTGGCATTCATTAGAAAGAATCCCTTGCCTATATAAAAATATGGCGTTACGTAGATGAACAATGTGCACTGTGTTTACAAACAAAAGAAGATATAATTGATCTTGATTATCTTACTCTGAGGTTTGAGTTTGAAATACTAAACGAATTGTATCATTAATAAATGCCAGAAATTAAATTGTGATTTTTATTAATTTTCAGGAAAAAATTCTAATAATGTGACATGCCTTCACTCATCTCCTTGTGCTGAGGGAAAAAATAAAACTGGTTCCAGAAATCTTGTATTGAAGAAAACGTCCACATTATATTTCCTTTATTGATGCTATTCAAATATAGACTTTCAAATGAAAGTGATTAGATTTATGAAAAATATTAAATAGGAAACCTTTGTAAGAGTAATCCCAGTATAGCATCACGGCAGGGAGGGCTGTACAGACCAGTGAGCTGCTTATCATATAGAGTCTCATTTCCAGAACCAAATGAACCCTTATAGGCAAAATGATGAGAACATTGTCATCCACGCTTCAAGAAGGATGCTGTCTCCACAAATGAGCTGTAAATGATTTACTTAGGGTGTATCCCATCCATACTGAAATTCCAAGGCTGACAATTTGATGAACTTAATAGAAATGTAATAAGGGAGAGAGACCATCCTTCCTTATAGCCGGTGGGGCATATCTAATTGCTACATAACAAGTTACATAATCATTCCTCAAAATAGGCAAATACATTTATATAAATACTAGAGTAAAAAGCTATATTTGACTTCTTAATGACTATTAGGGGTAGTATTCATTTCATCTTTCCTAGAGAGAGGGTTTTCTGAAACTATACTAACATATTGGGTGGATCTGACATCACTAAGACTAAAGATTTGTTAATTGTTGGTGAATTTTTCTTCTTCAGAGGCAGGTGGTTTAGTCTGCTCATTAATGTGAAGAAGTCTGGATCTGAGCTGCTGTGGTTTGAATATGAAATGTGCCCCCATAGACTCAAGTGTTTGAACTCTTGGCCCCCATCCAATGCCATTCTTTAGGTAGGTTATGGAGCAGGTTTTTAATGTTGTATTCTCTGTTGGTATAGTTCAAGTTTTCTGCTTCTGGAGGTGTGAGAATATAAATAAACCAAGTCACAAGTTTAAGTAACATGGAGAAAGCCACCTCAGCTGTTGTAATTGGCTAGATCTGTTTATACCATGATCCAAATAAACCTAAATTCCAATATATTGGTTTGCAAGATATTTTTCTCAGTGATAAAAATTAAGTCATATGCCAAGAAATATTGAGGCTATGAATAGAGAAAGAGACTAGCTTAAACACATTCCATCCAGGTCAAGGTAACTGTCTTAGGGTTTCTATCACTGTGAAGACACACCAAGACTGCAGCAACTCTTATAAAGGAAAAACATTTAATTGATGTGGCACACATTTTCTGAGGTTTGGTCCATTATCATCATTGTGCAGCATGGTGAAATGTAGGCAACCATGGTGCTGGAGAAGGAGCTAAGAGTCCTACATCTTTTCTTTTTGTTTGTTTGTTTATTTGAGACAAGGTTTCTCTGTAGCTTTGGAGCCTGTCCTGGAACTAGCTCTTGCAGGCAGGCTGGACTCAAACTCACAGATTAAAAGTGTGTGCCATCACTGCCCGACTGAGTCCTACATCTTGACCCACAGGTAACATGTAGTTTGAAAAACTGGGCATGGCTTAAGAATATATGAGACCTGCCTCCACAGTGACACATTTCCTCCAATAAGGCCATATTACTCCAACAGAGCCATACCTCCTTATAGTACCACTCCCTATGAGTTTATGAGGACCAATTACTTTCAGACTACCGTGTTTTACTCCCTGACCCCATAAGATTGCAAGATATAATGCAAAATGCATTAGTCCAACTTCAAAACTCCATGTATCAAAGACTCAACTACGTTTAAGTGTCCAAAAATCAAAGTATCTTCTGAGATTAATGCAGTTTCTTAGCTGTAATCCCCATAAAAATCAAAATCATAGCCTGGCAGTTATGGTGCATGCCTTTAATTTATCACCAAGATAATTACGTGTGATATATATGATCTCAGTGTGTTTTAATGTGTTAAATTATAATTTAACATATTTAATTCATTATATCCTAGGGAATATCATTTTTTTTCTATTGTCTGTTATTTTTCTAGACTCCTGAGGACATATTTTTGTTTTCTTAGAAGATATTTCCTGATGAATATAGAATAACTAAAGGGGAAAGTATTGGTGACTTATACATATTTAAATATCAGTAGTGTGTCATTAGCACAGTAAACTGTGCTTTCATTCTGTTGTTACTAGGAAGCCACCTGCTTGTTCTCTTTCGGGTGTATTTCTGCTAAGATCTATAATGTTTGATATTTGAAGGTGATGGATTGGACTGGAACTTTATTTTACCAAACAAAGTTTTGCACAGTAAATCAACATCTTAGCTGTTTTGAAAATCTCCATGTCCATAATAAAAGAATTTCTAATGCTGCTTTTCCAGTTGAAATTGACAGGATAGTTGTTCCAATGACAGTTTCATTATCAAGGATATATCTTAATGCTAACTTTCTACTTTATCTTGAAGTAATTGTTGAGTTTATAGTGAGTAAATGACTAAATAAAGAATTTTTGAAACTTTCTGTACTCTTGTAGTTTGATTCTTTACAGAAATTGAGCTCTGCCTAGAAAGTTGAAACTTCTTTATATGAAAAGTACAGCTTCCCACGTTATTTTTCTAAATAAAATGTATGGCAAAACATCATGATTTGGAATATTCTACAATGCTTAGTCTCATATAACTATGTTATATGTTCTTCTATATTTTGTTCGTGGTGAAAATAAACAAATCACTGCAGAAATTTTTAACTAGGTGCTAACAGAGGTTTCTGTCCTTCCTGGTCCTGCAGTCATCCAGTTGCAAAGAAACATATTAATTATAAACTGATTGGCCTATTAGCTCGGGCTTCTTATTTACTAACTATTACATCTTACATTAACCTATAATCCTTGTCTGCGTTAGCCACATGGCCTGGTACCTTTTATCAATGAGGCATTTTCATTTTGCTTCTTCTGCGTCTGGTGACAACTGCAGACTGAGCCTTTCTTCTTTCCAGAATTCTGTTTTGGTTGCGCCACCTATACTTCCTGACTAGCTACTGACCAATCAGTGTTTTATTAAACCAATAGAAGTGACAAATCTCTACATGGTTCAAGATCATTGTCCACAGCAACTAGGAACTGTGGAAGTCCTCTGTCTATGTGGTACTTTTATTGGTTAATGAATAAAGCTGTTTTGGCCAGTGGCTTAGCAGAATAAGGCAAGACAGAAATTTTAAGCAGATAGAGGAGGAGAGAGTAGGCAGATTCAAAAAGAAGCCATGTAACTGCCACAGGAGACAGACACGCCCACTGGAGCCCACCAGAACTTTGCCAGTAGGCCACAGCCTCATGGTGTTGCACAGCTTAATGGAGAAGAGTTAATTTAGAATATAAGATTTAGCTAAAAATATGCTTTTGCTATTAGCCAAACAGTATGGCAAATAATATAATTTCTGTGTGATTATTTCAGGTCTGGGCAGCCAGGAAATGACACAAGCAGCATCCAGCAACAACTGGGTCTTCATTGTTACTATTCAGTAGCCTTATCTTCAAGCACACACACACACACATACAGACACACACACACACACACACACATTGTTTCTATTAAAACTAAAGAGGAATCATTATTTAATAAAAATTTAATTTTTCATTTATATTATACTTAGTTTTTATAGAATTTGATGTTTAATTAGTTTGCAAAAGTTGCTGGCTGAAGAATTAATGAAATTAATTTTCACTTCAATAATATCTGTAATGGCAATTGTATTTTTTGTTTTCAATTGAATATGCTGATAATATTTTTAAAAGAGATTTGATAAGTGAGAAAAATATACAATCACATTCAGAAATAGCAGGGGTTTATAAAAATGAGCAACATGCATTTCCTAGAATCAATTTTTTTCCACATAGTCCATGTCTCATTCCATGTAGTAGCCCTGCTTATCACATGGAATCCTGCCTCTCCTCTCCAGAAAATACAATCAAAACATCAGTAACAATAATAAAAATACTTTATTAACATTTTTATATTTTTTAATTCAATTTAGTTGGTTTATAGGTGTCCAACAATGAAATAGTGGGTGAAATAAACGTGGTATTTATACATAAAATAGTTTTATTCTTCCAAAAGAAGAAAATTATGTTGTTTGCAGAAATTATGTGATATGAGTCACAGTTTCAAGGGCACACAGCATACATTCATCTCGTATGTGGAAACAAAGAAAAACAGATATGAAGCAGAAGGAGGATAGGATTGGAGTTAAGAAAGGTAATAGTGGGGATTGATAAGGCCAAATACATTGTATGCTTTTGTGAGGATTTTATAAGGACTCTCCTCACTTAACAGCCAACACAAGCTCCTGCAAAGTGTTTACCTGTTGAAGCACATTTCAGCTGATTTTCTTACACATGAAATATTGTGTCCAGATTGTGTTCTTTCACATCTTTCTGATGAGGAAATTGAACTTTCACTATCTCCCATCTCAGGTTAAACACTGCTGAGCTCTGCTAGTGTCTCTGATTGCTGTGGATAGGGCTGCTTTACAGAGATTCTCAGACTTCCTGAATATTCTTTACATCTGATTTGATTATGTGCCAAAGGATAACCTTTGTCCTTATCATGAGTGGAGGAGGATATAGGCATTCATCAGGCAGTATCAGTGATGTTGATTCAGAATCTGATTCCCACACTCTCACTTCCATCATTAATAAAAACTGGATTCTTCCATTATCCCTTGCAATATTCTGTCTTCTGATATGCCCAGCTTTCTCAGTTGAAATTTCAGCTTTGGAATGATCTGAATTGGCATTAATTTGTCCTCAAAGTCTATCTTTTTAATGTCATTTTATGTCTGTCCCTCTATTTCTTCTACTCCTTTAATTTTTGAGCCAGATCTCTACCATCATCTTGAATCCTTCTCCTTTCTTCATTCAGTGTAAATGGAAATATTTTATTCTATTGGAGACACATTTTCTTGTGCTTATTCATATCTGTATTTACTGTGCAAAGAACTGTTGGTGTTCCTTGTGATGAGTTATGTAGTGAGGAGCTGAGGGCAGGCCTGTTTTTCATCCCGCCCGGCTCCCAGCCACCTGGCTAGCTTATGCCCCAAAATAACAACACACAAATTGTATTCATTTAAACACTGCCTGGCCCATTAGTTCCAGCCTCTTATTGTCTAATTCTCACATCTTGATTAACCCAATTTTAGTAATCTGTGTAGCACCACAAGAGGTGGCTTACCAGGAATATTCTAGCCTGCATCCATCTCGGAGAGGAGAGTCATGGTGACTGTCTCTCATGACTGCCTGAAGCCTCTCACTAACTTCCCTTCTTCCCAGGATTCTCTTCTGTCTACTCCACCTATCTAAATCCTGCCCTATCAAAAAAAAAAACCAAGGCAGTTTCTTTATTAGCCAATGAGAGTCCTCCATCAGAGTTACAAGGCTGGCTGCAGTTTCTTCAAGCATCTAACTCTTTCCCTCAAACATAGCTCCTGCAGAAGAGGCTGTGTGAATACTTAGATGCACCTTGTTCATATATACTTCATTCATTGTGGTTTTTGCCTCATTCCTTTTTTTTCTTTCTCTTGTTCAATCCCTGCCCCTTTTGTGCTTATTTAATTTTCTCCTTAGATGGTGTTAACTAGCATTGTTAACTATTTCTCTATATTCCTTAATATGTTTTCTGTACATAGAACTGTTATAAAAGTGGCACTGAAAGTCACCATGGAACTGGCACCTCCTGTGCCAATCAGTTTGTCTGGACATTGTCCTGTTTCTTTCCATTTAAATGTCTATAAAAAGAGCAAACTATGCACACTTATTCTGTGTTTAATCTTGAACAAGAGTATGAGTAACAAATTCAGCAAAAATTTCTCATAAATATTTAAATGGAATGTAAACACTCTATGGCTCCTCATCTTTGTGGACATTTTCTGTATCCCAACACGTGTTTAGTTATGGAAACTCAGTTAGCAGGAACAGAAAAACTGACCAGCTTTTAATGGTTCAAACACCTTCTGTTTTGAAATGCAAGAATTAAAAATGAGTGAAGGCATTAGAGAGATGTTCAGTTAGTAAAATGCTTTCTACAAACCACAACATAGGTTTTGAGTTGAGTTTCCAAAACCCATGTAAGTCAGCAGTGCTTGGTGACACATGCTTATAATCACAGCTCTGTGGAGAAGAGGCAGGCATAACGTTGAAACTCAAAGTCAGCCAGACTGGTCTATTGGGCAAGTCCCAGACCAGAGCAAAAGCCTGTCACAGAAATCAAGGTGGTCAGTTCCTTAGTGAAAATATCCAAGAATATCCTCTGGCTTTTACACACACACACACACACACTTGCACACTTGCACACTTGCTCATGTGCAGACAAGAAATGCATGAAACAAGTGAGGAGAAGTTGCAAACTGTGTTCATTTATTAAAAATGTCTTCAAATAATTTAATTTAAGATTCTGTTCCATTTACATACACTTCATGGGTCATGTCAATTTCTTCTTCTTTCCAAATGTCAGTTTTCTCCTGGATTGTAGGAAGTTATGACATTAAAATATGTGAATGACAATGTGTCCAACACCAACATTGTGTGTTATATTGTATTCATGTAAGATTTCCTTACTTTGTTTCTCACTGCTGTATTGTTTTAAAACTATTATGTATAAATGTTAATGGAATTTTTGGTATGATCATATAAAGATTTTGTGGAAGGTGATGTTATAAAGGGGCAAATGTGCACTCCGTCTCCTTGGTAATTAAATCTAGTGAAAACCAGAGCTGTTTTAGATTCTGCATCATATCCCCTGTTTTTCAAATGTTTTGCATTTGCAAAGCCTTTAATGAATTTGGCCTAAAGGAGTTTTTCTCAAATCCATGTGTTTCTGATTCCCTCAAAGCCAGCTCTTACCCAAACTATTTTAATTATATATTTATGCTACAAGGAGCCTGCAGAGGCTTCATTAAGGAGCTCTTTAAGTCTGGCTTTTTATATTAGAAAATCATCTTTTTCTCAACACTTTAGGGTTCTATTCCTAAAATCCTTAAGAATAATTTATGCTAGGTCTTCACTTTCATTTCTAATGCCATTGTGGTGAAATGTATTTATTTTGGTCAAATAAATCCTCTGCATTTCTAATGTGGCTATTTTAACACTTCATAATGGAGTATTGTTGCTCATTGAATCCCTTTTCTCTTAACAACTTTTAATCTTATAAATTACATGCTCCTTGAAATATTCGGTAGAGAAAAGAAACAGTTCCTGCTTTGCTGTATGATTTTCATTTTGACTTTAATTATTTGATGGACATAAACAGGGGAAAATAAGAAAATTGGGATAAAACAGGGATAACTGTTAAGTGTCCATGCGCGATAGTTATAATGTTGCCAATAAACATTTTATATGCCGTGATAATGCTTAAAGATACAGATGGTCTTCTTTGTGCTTGCTTCTAGTAAAGAGACAATATTTTATCCTGCCAACTGCTAATAAACTTCATGATATGAGCACACACATGCTTCCACTGGACAATTCAGTTGCTGAACATTTATTGATGTATTTAATTTTAAAGCTCTCATTATATTCTTGTTATGTGGAGGTGAAGAAAGTAGTTCACTTCTTCATTGTTCAGTGAATTAAAAAAACTGCTCTATTTCCCCAGTGCTTTAGATATATTTAATCAGTACCTAGGATTAACTCCCTATTAAAATGGAAAGAGGGATCCACTAGTATATAAGTATAATGACAAGTCATTAGGAGTTAGTTTAATGATATGTCTATTTAGAAAGAAGGCACTAATAGGTTCTTCCCCAGGGAAACCTGTCTTGCCACAAGTTCCTAGCCCTGCTATTGGTGTAAGGTAGGCATTTCAATTTGTGAAGTGAATCTTGAATCCAATTAGAAAGTGGTTGTTGGCTGTTGATTTCCATGGCATTAATTCTGCAATGGCACCATTGGGCATATATTGCCAGGCCAGTTCTTTTGTTTGTTTGTTTGTTTGTTTGTTTTTGTTCTTGTTTCTTGAGACAGAGTTTCTCTGTGTAACCTCCCTACCTATCCTGGGACTAGCTCTTGGAGATCAGGCTCACCTCGAATTCACCAAGATCCGCCTACCTCTCCCTCCTGAGTGTTGGGATTAAAGGTGTATGCCACCACTGCCTGGTGCCAGGCCAATTCTTTTTTTTTTTTTTTTTTTTTTTTTTTTTTTTGCCAGGCCAATTCTTATGGTAGATCCCAGAATAAAGGCAGGTCACATAATAACTTGTAATTATACTCATATGAGTGTATCTTTCAATCCTCATCATCTAAGCATCTTGGTGTATATGGTAATGAACTTAGAGAGCTACAAAGGCTAAAAGTGGAAGGAATGAGAAACTGGACTAATATCTATGCTACACTCCCTTCTCTAAAGACTTGGGAATTTTTGCTGAAGAAACGTCTTCAGCAAAACAATATTTGAAGAAAATATTGTTGAGAATGACAAGGAAACAATGGTTTTCAGAAAGAGCAGGGTATTTGCAGCTATGTATTCACAGTACATGAGAAAGCATGCACAAAATCTATGCAAACTCAAATCATAAATATTTCACCAAGCATGGAGGAAATGCGCATTGTAACTTAACTACAACCTAAGGAACTTTGTATTGATAATTGTTAATGGGTGGGAAAAGGAGAATCGATTTTCTTTAAGTATGTGTCCCCTGGTTGGTTGAGCACAGAGGAAGGCCATGCATCTAACAATATATAGAAAGCACCAGTTGCTGGTGTTTATAAGAATGAGTACACAAAGATTGGTGAGTAGGGTTGAAGGGGAGATTTAGAAGAGTAAATGAAATAAGCAGATGTAATTGAATACATTGTATGAAATTGTCAAAGAATTTATAAAACTGAGAAAAATAAAAACAGAGAAAGGGAGAAGGGAAGCTCAGAACCATACACACAGAGAATCCACTTGTTTTGGGGGTCTGTTTTCATGACCCAAGGACATTTTAGAAGATTTTTCTGTGACTTATTCAAGCATTGAAACATTTATTTCTCTTGAATTTCTTAAATAGTTTGAAAAGTAGTCTCTTTCCATGAACTGATTATTACTGAAACATTCCAGTACAGTTTACCGTAAGACATAGTTTACTAAGTCCTAGCATGCATTTGCTAAAACAAAATAAGCAAAGTAGAATGTGTGTGCTTATATTAGTTAAATGAGGGAAGGAAAGAATTCCTCTTTTCAAGTCTTCAAATCTGAAAAATGAGATCTCTGATTTCTAAGTAGCCTTATATGAAATGACTTTGTTACAGTGTGTGTTTAGACTAAATGTTCATCATTACTAAACATTATTGTTGAAAACATTAATAAACTGAAATGAAGCATGCATCTTTATGCTCTATGTGTATGTATAAGTCTTTACTTTAAGACTTATCTCCTAGAACATAGAGACATCACTAGTCCTTTGGGCTAAAATTACAAAGTGCTACTTGAATTCAATATTGCAACTTCTTCTAGAAGTAAAGATGTTTTAATATGGTATATTTTTCAGAGTTTAATTAATTTTCTATAGCAAAATCTAATAATAAATAGAAGGCTGTGTCTATATCATAGTATCAAGTCTAAAGAAGAGACCCAGGGAAACACAAAACTTTGAAAATGTATTATGTCACAGAAAGATTCTCATTTTCTATTTGTACATTTTTATCTCATATTAACTTACAAAAGAAAAGTTATATGGAGATTTCTATTGTTTGGGTTAATGAAGAACAGCATCACAGTATACTGTGATGTGCTGTTATGACTAATTGCAATGTAAGTTGTAACTCAATGTAGAATGGCTTGTGAAGCTTACAGTGGAAGAAAACCCTGTTTCCATAAAACCCACTCTTAAGATGGGTTATATAAATATATTTGGGTTATTCTGTTAAATGCTGAAGCTGTTGGACATAAGTAATATTTACTAAGCACACAATAAAAGATCCTAGTCAGTAGCCTTAAATGATCAAGTTTGACAACTGGCAAAATATAATAATACTTTAAGGTTGATTATATACAGGCTGAATGTGGTTTAGAATTAGGGACTGTTAGGGACTAATTCTTACCTAATAACAAACTTAATAACTTTGTCTTTCATTTGGATCCTTTCAATTCATTTCATGAGGAAATGTTTGTTTTTATCATCTCAAACTTTGCCAAACCACTAATGGATTTAATTTTTATTAGAACACCTATTTTTTATGAGACAAAAATCATTTCAAAAGTGAAATAGATTTGCACAAATTATTGACATTTTGTTCAGCACTGGGCTTCATGAAGATGAACTGATATGTTTTTAAGATGAAAAAGTGTCATAATCCTATGCTTAGGTGAAAAAGTGGACTGTTTCACAAGTTGCTGCCTGGGTCAAAAGAGAAAGATCTGACTGCTCCTGAGCAGAGCTATTTCCGCTAGATCCCCTGACAGGGCTTGCACACAAATATGACGGCCATCTGTTCTTACCTTCAGACAAATCACATTGGCGGCCTTTAGCAAAACTATTAGTTTTTCTTCTCAGGAGAATACATTTAATGATTGAACTGAAATAATAATTGCATTAACAGTATCACATTTCATAATTAGTGTATGCTTGTTTTCTATTAAATAGTGTTATACATTGATGCAGTCACTTCCATCTAATTATTACTGCGACCCTGTGAAGAAATTTTATTATTTTCTTGATTCAGCATGAACTTGGAAAAGCTATAAAGTCAGCTAGACTTAACTATACTGCTAAATGAAAACCAATACAAGTGGCACCAAGCTCTTATCTTCAGAATGTGAAGCGAAGTCATATTCAATTTCTAGTGCATCAGTTAGATCTTGCTTTTCTCAGAATTTGTTAGACAATGGCATGAACTAAAAATTTATTTTATTGTTTTTTTCCCGTCTGAGTTCGTGCTCTTCCTAATTATTCTGACAGGAATGGTAAGTTTCCACAAAGAATGGGATACATATGCTAACATTTTTATTTTTAAAAGAAATGTAAAAATCATTCTGTATTAAAGGGCTGTACTTCTGTTTCTCCGAATATTTTACTTTATGCAATCCTACTAGTATGTTCATTCATAAGCATAGTGCTTGGTATTTAATTGCGATAAAACAAGCCACTCATATTCCTTTATGAAGTTATATTTAATGAAAGCTGCAGTTGAAACCTTGCTGCACAATAAATCCTTTCATCTTTCATCTTGTTTTGAATACCATTTAATTACTTGCACGGGAACATTAAAGCTTCACCTAACAACAAATGCAGCCCCCGTAGAAATGCTATTTTATTTCTCCTTCACAGTATAACACTCACTCTTACAATGGAAAGCTCGGCACAGAAATTCAGTGATACAATCCATTTAACCAGAAGCTGGTAATATAAACAACTGGTCCAGGATCCAAGTATCATAACCACCAATGTTAAATCACACCTCCATCAGCCACATATGGTGCAAACAATTTTTAACTTTGGTCATTTGAACGTCAAATGAAAAAAATTTGGATTATTTGATTCATTGAAGTTATTTTTTTAGACATTTGCTATTTAGTAAGTAAAGTAAATGCCTTCAGCGTAAGACAAACATTGCAATTATTGGAGGTATCAAGAGACGATACTAAGGGGTTTCATGCTTCAGAGGCTACATCTGCCAAAAACTCATAACAATCAATCAACATTTTTCTGCTGTATTTCTTATCTTAACCCACTGGGGGTAATTATTGTGGATGTAATTTCATTTTTTATATAAAATTATTTTGTATATTGATTAACCTATTGTTCCTTTGTGACTGATTTATATGCAGCTAAAATATTGAAACTGTAATCTGTGATTCTTTTCTTTTACAAAAGAAGGTATCCCACATCAGTCAATATACCAGTATTTTTTGCTTTTGAGTAGAATTAACTTTCTATGTGTGCCATTATAATCTGCAATAAAAATTAGAAATTGAATAAAGTAATAAAAATGAATAAGCAATTTATTTTTTGTACAATTTATTTTTGAGGATCACCGATGGTTACCCAGGCTCAAGATATCTTTTGTAGAGAAGCTTCTCAATTTACTGAGACACATGGGTACAGAGTGAGATCAAGAGTTCTTAGTTGTATATGTCAATGATTTAGACTCAAATACAAAAATGATGTCATTTTAATAAATGTTCTGAAGGAAGCATGGATCAAATTCATGTTTTTCCCACATTTTGAGAACTTATATTCAGTCTATGTGTCTCCTACCCGTCAACAGAACAGTGCTATGGGAAAGCATTTAAATGAAATTTTCAGGATTTGGATACCAGAATGACTGCAACTGTAGACTAGCTTTCTAAGAATGGCAGATTATTTCTAATGCAAGCATCCCTAATTCTCAAGAGTAAATCAAACAATACCCTACAGTGACATTTGGGTTGGCCAGCACTATATGATTATTTTGTGGTTGACATTTAAAAGATGTAATACTTTATACAAAAAACTAAATTTTCAGTTTTAAATTGAAAACCTATTAGAACATCTGGGAGTCCCGAGCCCTTGTCAACATGTCTAGAATTGAGTGACAGAATCCCCACGTGTCCTGAGGTCCTTCAGATGGCTTCCCAGAGGTGCACTGGCTTCTAACCTCGCCACATGTCATATGTTATTTGTGAACATAGAATTTTCTAAGCTCTGTCATCTTAAGAGAATAAGTGCTTGTATAGAAACACACAGAACAAGATCAGCAAGCATTTCATGTTTTCACATATTTGAAAAGGGAAACTGAACTCAGACTGGGATCTGTATTTCAAGTATGTGTTCTATTGCTGGCCAGGCTCCAAAACACTTGTCCTTTCCACCTTTAATACAACGTAAAACAGCTAACCATTAAAAAATATTGCATTTGTCCATCAACCAATACAAGATATTTTGAGTGTAAGGAGGTTTTTCAAAAGATGATTTGGGAATATTCATCAGGGTATTTCTATAAATTTTGCAGTGGACTTTGAAGAGAAATGATATGCAGTGGGTAGTACAGTGACTTTAAAATTCTACCATTCCTCTGGGAATAAATCAAGGAATTAAGTCTATAGACATGCTACCATAAGAATAGGAACTCTCATAAGGCCTCAACTCTAGACAGAGAACTATATGCAGTTAAGGAATGCTTAGAACTTGAGTAATACCCTTCCTCAGGGAAATGTCCCAAAATTGATTTATCCAAGACTCAGTAGTCAACCCTCAAGTAATGTTCACAAAGCAACAGTACACAGACTGAATAGGTGGTATTTATATATTTAGAAATACTAGTAATTAATATATATTGTTTTAGCTGTATATATGTATGTATATGCATGTGTATGCACATATATACATACCTATATAATAAACTATATATATGTACAGTAATAGAAATAGATATAGATAGAGACTTTTGATTTGAGCTAGAGCAAGAGGTGGTACATAGTGAGGGTTGCAAAGAAGAAAGAAAAAATACACACACACAGAAACACACACACCCACACTCACATAGCACCCTCCTCTCTGAAAGAAGGGGTGTAGAGTCCGCAGTGCTCTTGGCTCAGATATAAACATTACCTAGATGTTCTATGAATTTGTTCAGGGGGACTAATCCTGTCAGATCGCACTGATTTGAGAAGAGAAGCAGTTGACATTCACTGAGTATAAATTCTTTTTTCATTCTAACCAGATCTAGGGTTACAGGTCGCAAAGGTCTATTCTGAGACATAAAAGAGTGTAACAATATTGTCAGACACTTCCTTCCTGCAAGGAAAAGGAAATAGGGAACTTATGAACTAGTAGCTATTCAGAGAATATATCTAAGAATCAATAAGTAGAAACTAAAGGCAGCCATAAGGGAGCTGGCTACTGCAGTGCATGTCAACCTGTTGCATTTCAGTCTGGTTACCACCATACCTGTGTGCACTGAGGTGTTTCAGCTTCAGCATTGCTGATCCACGGGGCTACACAGTTCATGGCTTTTTGTCACAAGACGGGGTACCATGCAATATAGTCTTCTCAGCTGCATCTAAGGTTTCTAACGGTCAGATGCCAGTGGACAGTGCTAGGTGAGGATGGTAGAAAAGCACCACACATTGACTAAACACATCCTTGCCAAGAGCTAGCGAAGTGTATATACAATGTATATGAAGCCATCCAAGTTATTGCCGAGAAAGGAGACTCCAGTGCCAGCTGCAAAGTATATAAAAAGTATTATTTTTAAAACATTGTATCAATTTCAAAGCATTCACCTAGACTTAAGGCTCAGTTTTTCTCTGTAGGATATATATATATATATATATATATATATATCTGTATATATATCCTACAGAAAAAAATAATATAAAATATATAAATATTTTTATATATTTTATATATTTTATATTTATATATTTTATAAATATATAAATAAATATATATATTCTCCCACGTTGCTATGCATTTTTTAAATGCTCCACATTTTCTATTTTTTTTCTTCCCCTGTGGAGCTGAGGTTCCAAGCTTTGCTCAAAATCACAGCAATCCTCCTTCTTTGGTTTCCAGCATCCTGGGATTACATGCAGAAGTTCAGATAATCTGCCTGTTCCAAATGTTCATATATTGCAGTTGTTGGAGATGGAAGTAAGATATTGGGACACAGCTATTTCGGCCTGGGTTTGTACCATTCTCTGCAGAGGCTAAGAGACACGTGGGTATGGATAGTGCTCCTGGTCGGAGACCTTGAAACAACCAGTGAACTCTCGAGGGTCAAGAAATTTATTCCTATTTGCATGCACTAAATATAGAATTGCTATTTTTGAAAACACAAAAGGAGCGTCATAGGTTTATATCACTTATCACATACCAGGAATATTCCAAGTATTCTAATGTTATATATCAACTCCTTCGATACCCATAGCAAGACAATGAAGGAACTAGTATGTATCACATTGCTTTCCACACAGAAATACAAATGTTCCCATGGCCATTGAGTCAGGATGCTAAAAAATAAAATATGCTATTCAAAAATACATACAATTAATTAAAACATAATTTTTATGCTTGACTATGGTTCTCTTTTCTCAGATAGACATGGGTTTTTATTATTATTTGTTCTGGCTACTATAGGTGGTATAATAAGTTTTATTTTATTATTGAAGTTATATCTTTTCTGATAAATATTTTTAAAAAGTCAATTTGCCTCATTTCTAATTTATTTTCTTTATCAGCTACCTAGGTTTTCATAAATTACAGACCTACTTAATTTCTCAAGTGTAAATGAATTCTGTATTTATATAAAAGAACTAAATTTAGATGTGTTTTAAAACTATATGCAGTTCTTTATTATATTTTAAAATGTTTTATTCACTATCATTTCATCTATAGAGATTTCAAACTACTTTCTCTTTCTGTATCTTCTGCCACCGTCTCTGTCTCGAAAAATTCATATACTTTAGCAAGTTTTAATTACATAAATATCTTGTTATTCGTGAATGAGTTTATCTCTAAAAGTAGAATATTTTATATACTTTTATGAATGAATTATACTTATCTACCATTTTAGAAAGTTAGCTGCCTGTGTAGTAAATTAAAGCAATGAACTTTTATTTTTTACATATTCCATGGATCAGAAATCCAGATAGTACCTTACAAGGCTGGCCAGGCTCTGCGTCCCACAGGTATCCAGAAACTCAGCTTGGAAGATTTGTTCTCAAGGTGGCTGACCACCTTAACAGCTTCTTGCAAGACACCTTACCTGTCCACTGAATAACACGGACTTATTTTCTCAGCATTTAAACTTTCCCAAAGGGTCCTTTGTGTGTTGTCTTGACATGCAAGTCCTTTGTCTTCAGTAAGTTATATAATAGAATTAAGCTGAGTGGTAGTGGTGCACAACATTAATCCCAGCACTCAGGAGGTAGAGGCATCAGACCTCTGTGAGTTCGAGGCCAGACATGTCTACAAGAGCTAGTTCCAGGACAGGCTTCAAAGCTACATAGAAACCCTGTCTCTAAAAACAAACGAACAAACAACAAAAACAAAAAAAAATTAAGTATGGGTGTCATGTTATAGGCAAGGAACTGACATATGACCATTTCTACAGTGTAAGAGGGAGTTACGGAAGTGTGTAAATATGGAGAAGTGCAACACCCACAGCAGCAACAACAATAATGCATTTATAGAGTAATTGTTTTGAGAAAACTTACTTGGTCTCCTGAGCTATTCAGTCAATACTATGTGGTTATGGTAGTCAGAGCTGACAAGAGATTTCATGAAAACAAACACAGCTTCTGCGAGATGAGCAGGGCTATTTGATTTTGTCCATCAAGAACATTGGAAATGGCAAGGTCACTCAGATTACAGTAGGTGACTGGCATTCTTAGATGTGAAATGGGTCCATAGCTCTAAAGAAAACAACGGACTGTAGTAATTTTCCATGATACAATTCACAATTTTCTGTGAAAATTAGGTCACTAAAATATTTTTATGTGCTTCTATAAGCTAACATGTTTCGTGATTGTGTTACTGGGACTAGAGATTTGTCTCTGACTTCACATTTGCTAAGGAGGTACTCTACCCATGTACTGCATCACTGCTCCATGGAATTGGAGATGCTATTGGTAAATATGGTTTCTATATCATAAATCAAGTAGTTGAACCGTTTAAAGATCTGTATAATTCTGTGAACTAACATTTCTACATAATTAATGGACAGTTGTATAAAACACTCCCTTGTAAGAGCTTTGGTCAACACACAAGATAAATTCAGAGATTTTTTTTAATGATTTATTTAACTTTATGTACATTGGTGTGAAGGTGTCAGATCTCATGGAACTGCATTTTCAGATAGTTGTGAGCTGCCATGTGGGTGCTGGGAATTGAACCCGGGTCCTCTGGAAGAGCAGTCAGTGCTCTTAACCGCTGAGCCATCTCTCCAGCCCCAAATTCAGAGATTTTAATAGAAGAGAGAATTAAAAGCTTTCTGGTCTCATTTCAGTTTCCATATTTTGACTTATTTAAACAAAACAGAACAAGAACTATTGAAGGGGAAGCCTAGCCCAAAACCTTGTTTTGTAAGGCGTGTCCCCCTTGGTTTAAAGGCGTGTCCCCCTTGGTCTAAAGGCGTGTCCCTCTTAGGCGTGTCCCCCTTAGGCTAATATTGACTTATAAAATCTTGCGGGCCTGCGGCCTGCCTGCTCTTTGTTTTCCTGCCCTCCTCGCTGGAACCTTGGATTTGTAAGTTCCCTTTCCTTTCCTTTATTAAAACTGACTTATATATATATTAAAGCTTGTCTGGTGAATCATAACTGCCGATCAACCACGCACCTTCATTTGGCTTCCAACTAGGGCATTTGGGAGCCTTCAGCTCCAGTTCCCACACTGCGTGGCAGGGATTCGGCCTTGGGCTCTTGATTGCTTCAGAGCAGTTTCCCAGACTAGCCTGTCCCAGCCCCGCTTGTACAGAGCAAAGGACGTGTGTGTGTGCGCGGGTGACTCAGTCCGAGCTCGCTAACCCCTCAGGCAGCACCAGTCCCGGCTGAGTTCGGCCTGGGCCCTGACCTGCCGGAGACTAGCGGTTACTGCCGGAGTCCCAACATTCGAGCTCCGCTGGTACTGCAGACTCGGTTTGGCCGAGCGGTTATTGCCCTAGCGACCTACTGGCAGGGAACGGTCATTTCAGGTAAAATTTCTTTTGATTAAAAAAAAAAAAATGTCTGACCATATCACCGTTGAAAGCTTCTGCAATCTATTTAATTATACTATGGTAGAAATATTACAGGATACATATGATATTCCCATAACTTGGATGTTTATAGGGCTTGCAATTTTTCTCGTATTTGGTTTCTCCCTTACATGGTTTGAAAATAGAAAAATGATAAAGTCCTTACAGAATGAAACCAGGATTCTTAGGACAGAGGTTGAATGCTTAAGAAAGGGCACAACTGTTTTGAGTGACAACTTTAAGTCGGTCGAGGTATTTGCAAAAACAATTCAGACTGACACCAAGAAAGAGTTTGAAGTTCTCAAGGAAGGGAATAGGGCTTTGTCTGATATGACTCGGTCAAATGAGCAAAATTTAGAAAAACTACAGTCTGATATTAAGGAGAGACTCATTGCTGCGGAGGAGAGAACAGCTGATTTGGATCGTAAACTTCAGTCCCTGTCTGAAACATTATCAGAGAGAATTAAAACTGCTGAATGTGAAAATCGGATTTTGTCTAAAGGATATGACAGATTGGCTGACAGATTGTCAATACAAGAAGGCACAATTCATGCCATGAAAATTCTATCCAAGGATGAGATACTAACTCTACTGGACAAACTTCATGTTTTGGAATCCTCCATGAAGGCCTTGGAGCATAATTCTGGACAGGAGATCCAGGCCTTACAGAAGGCAATAGTAAGCAGATTAGAAAAGATTGAGGAAATTATAGAACAGGAGCAAACGGTACAAAGGCGAAATTTAACTCCGTCAATGAGTAAAACTCTCCGGGATAATTTCCATAAAGTTCTACCTGCCTTTCCAATAGTAACGTCAGAAAAGGTGACTGGTTCCAAAAACCCTAAAGTCATCAAGGAATATACATGGGAACCCGTCCGTATGAATGATCTCAAAGAAATTAAACAAGCTATTATGAACTTTGGGCTACATTCGTCCTTTGTTAGAGAGATGCTCAAAACTTGGTCTATAAGCAATAAGGCAACGCCCCATGATTGGGTACAATTAGTATCAGCTGTTCTAGAGAGTGGGTCACAATTAAATTGGAAATGCATGTTCAGACAAGAGGCTAAACTTTTAGAACAGCAGGAAAGAGCAAAGGGAATTGAGATCTCCCTAGATCAAATTCTAGGTGAAGGACTTTTCTCCGATCCTCTGGAACAAGCGAATTATGATGAACACACCCTATCCATATGTACTACAGCAGCTTTAAAGGCTTGGGACAGGGTTCAAGACCCAGGACAGAGACTGGAATCATATATCAGAGTTAAACAGGGTCAGAGAGAACCCTTTAGTGATTTTTTACAAAGGCTAACTAAAGCTGTACAGATAGGGATATCTGACCCAGAAGCAAGACGTATAATAATTGAATCTTTGGCTTATGAGAATGCCAATGTGGAGTGTAAAAGGATCCTGGGGCCTTTAAAGATGAGATCAGCGCCCTTGGACGAATGGGTCTTACATACAATGAATGTTGAATCATTTGACTATGGCACTGAAGCATGGGTCGAAGAAGCAATTTCTAATGCAAAAAGGAGGCATCAAGTTACCAAATGTTTTAATTGTGGCAAGATGGGACATATTAAAAGGAATTGCAGACAACGGATTTTCAGAAATAATAATAATAATAATAATAATAACAATAATAATAATAATAATAACAATAATAATAATAATAATGCCTCTTCTAGAAATAACAGACGTAGGAGGACTCAGCCTTCAGGTATATGTAGGAGATGTGGAAAAGGCAGACACTGGACAAATGAGTGCAGGTCAACAAGAGATAGACAAGGCAACCTGTTGCCACTGGGAAACTCAATGGGGGGCCTCTCGCAGGCCCCCATGGCGAATGTGGTCCAGTCATTTCCAGTTACTGCCGAGAACATGCCTCGTCAAGAAAATTAGAAAGCCCCATGCCTGCTGTTAAAAGCAAAAATGGCCTGAAAGATGAGTTACGTGTATTTTGGCAGACTTTTATAAATGAACAAAGACCAAAGTTAAGAGTATGTGTAAATGGCGTTTTTATTACTGGCCTACTGGACACAGGTGCGGATGTAAGTATCATTACTCCAGAATCTTGGCATCCGTATTGGCCTCTTCAGGATGTAAATGTTCAGTTCCTGGGAATTGGAACCCTATCTCAAGTAAAGCAGAGCACGAGATGGGTTGAATGCATAGGGCCAGAAGGACAAATAGGAAAATTAAGGCCATATGTAGCCAATATTGCAGTGAATTTATGGGGCCGTGACCTGTTGCAGCAATGGAATACCCAAATTAACATTCCTGCTGCTTCTAGAGCCTCTATCACCGAGGGAAATATTAAAAGATATTACAGAAGGCGGAAACCAGCTGTTCGGGCTGTACAAGAATGCAAAGCAATTGATGGCCCTTCAGAGATACGAACAGCACTGTCTCTAAAATGGTTGACTGAGAAACCAATATGGACAAAGCAATGGCCATTAGCTGAGGAAAAGTTGCAGGCTTTAGAACAGCTGGTACAAGAGCAATTAGATGCTCGACATATAGAAGAATCTACCAGCCCTTGGAATTCTCCTGTATTTGTTGTTAAGAAAAAATCTGGTAAGTGGAGAATGGTGACAGATCTTAGGGCTATCAATAAGGTTATTCAACCTATGGGCTCTCTGCAATCTGGAATTCCTCTGCCATCTTTATTACCAAAAGGATGGCCTCTCATAGTAATTGATTTAAAGGATTGTTTCTTCACTATACCTTTACAAGAAAAAGACAGAGAAAAGTTTGCCTTCACAGTGCCTACTTATAATAACTCTCAACCTACAAGGAGATACCAGTGGACCGTCCTCCCACAGGGCATGTTGAACTCTCCCACCCTGTGCCAATATTTTGTAAATCAACCATTGCAAATAATACGCAAGCAATTTCCCAAGTCTATAATTTATCATTACATGGATGATATTCTGTTATCTGATTCAAACATGGCTACTTTAGAAAGACTGTTTGAAGAAGTAAAAATACTTTTACCTAAATGGGGATTGCAGATTGCTCCTGAAAAAATTCAGAGAGGAGATTCTGTTAATTATCTAGGTTATAAAATAGGTTTACAAAAAATTAAGACACAAAAAGCACAAATTAGGAGAGATCGGTTACGGACTCTCAATGACTTTCAAAGGTTGTTAGGAGACATTTCCAGCTTACGACCAGCTGTTGGCATAACACCTGATATGATAATTCATTTAAATAAAACCTTGGATGGTGAAAAAGACTTAAACAGTCCCAGAGAATTAACAGCTGAAGCAGAAAAGGAGCTGAGAATGATTGAAGAGAAATTACAAGAGACACATGTGGACAGGGTGAATCCAGAGCTCAGTTGTATTCTCGTCATATTGCCTTCCAAAATTTCTCCTACAGGAATTTTAATGCAGAGAGATGATATTATCTTAGAATGGATCTTTTTACCACATAAACCAAGTAAGAAAATAAAAACTTATGTGGAAAAAGTCTCTGAATTAATTATAAAAGGCAAATTGAGACTTCGTCAACTAGCAGGCATAGACCCAGCAGAAATTATAGTTCCTTTCACTGCTGATGAACTAAAAAAATTGTGGGAAGATAACGAACCATGGCAAAGAGCTTGCGCTAATTTTTTGGGAGAAATCAATAACAACTATCCGAAAAGCAAGAGGCTTAACTTTATAAAGAGAACTTCTTGGATTCTCCCCCGAATCATCCGTGATGCTCCAATAACTGGAGCACGTACATTTTATACTGATGCTAATAAATCAGGGAAAGCAGGTTACAAATCAGAAGATTTGAGTAAGGTGGAACAAAGCCCTTATGATTCTGTCCAGAAGGCAGAATTATATGCCATTCTTATGGTGGTAAGGGATTTTAAAGAACCGCTTAATATAGTTACTGATTCACAATATGCAGAAAGAGTAATCTTACATATTGAAACTGCTGAATTTATACCTGATGATACAGAACTAACCTCATTGTTTATCCAGGTACAAGACATGATCAGGAACAGGCTTTGCCCTATGTATATAACACACATCCGATCTCATACGGGTCTGCCAGGTCCTCTAGCAAAAGGTAATGCAGAAATTGATCAATTGTTGATTGGTAGTGTGCTGCAGGCCTCTGAATTTCATAAAAAACATCATGTCAATAGCAAAGGCTTGAAGAAAGAATTTTCTATTACATGGCAACAAGCTAAGGAAATTGTAAAGAAATGCCCTACTTGCTCTTTTTATAACCAAACACCACTGCCTGCAGGGGCTAATCCAAAGGGCACTCAAAGGAATGAAATCTGGCAGATGGATGTGTTTCACTTTGCAGAATTTGGCAAATTAAAATATGTACACCACACCATTGACACTTATTCAGGTTTTCAATGGGCAACTGCTTTAAGCTCAGAAAAAGCTGATTCAGTAATCACTCATTTATTAGAAGTTATGGCCATCATGGGTATACCTACACAAATAAAGACAGATAATGGTCCAGCTTATGTCTCTAGGAAAATGAAACAGTTTTTTGCTTATTACAATATTAAGCATGTTACAGGTATACCATACAATCCTACAGGTCAAGCAGTCATAGAAAGATCAAATAGAACTATAAAGGATATGTTAAACAAACAGAAAGGGGTGGAAAATACCCCTAGAAATAGGTTACATAGTGCTTTATTAACCTTGAATTTTCTCAACGCTAATGAGAAGGGGACAACGGCTGCAGAAAGACACTGGATAATGGAAAAGTCTGCTGAATTAAATCAACCAGTTTATTTCAAGGATGTGCTGACCTCGCAATGGAAGCCAGGAGATGTGCTGCGTTGGGGAAGGGGTTTTGCTCTTGTCTCCACAGGAGAGGAAAAATTGTGGATACCATCAAAATTAATAAAGGTTCGGTTTGAAGAGAAGAAGCCCCTTGGAAAAGAAAAATAATTCATTCACAAGGATGATGATCATACTGATGGTAAGAAAAGCATATAGGTTGGGGGCAGGGTTCTTTTCTTATCTCCACAGGAAACCACTCATCTTCAAAGAACTTAAGGGACCCTGGATATTTAAATACTGATGCATGGACACTAGTTACAACCTAATATGGATCAACACAGAACCCGAATATGTTTAGTAAGTATAAAACATTTTTTTTACATATATACTGTGCCTTTATTTATATGTATATAGAGCTGGTTTTGGAGTTGGACTATGGCTCAGTCCTTCTTCAATTCCAAGCCTGTTTATAAGGGATATCTCAGAGTTTCTGTCTCAGGTCAGGAGCCATGAAATGGGACAGAATAATAATAGTAATAATAATAATAATAATAATGATAATGATGATGATGATGATGATGATACTTGATAAACTTTCTTTGCCTTTCCTCATATCTGTCTGTCTTTATTATACCTTTCATCGAATATATATGTCTGTATATGTCTTTGTAGATAATGTTTACCTTTCCTGTAACAAACAACAAATTTTCCTTCAGTAATCTTTGAAGTTTCCAGGATGAAGATGGGGCCCCACAACATCAATTTCACCTGGTTACTATGACGTCATGTTTTTTAATAGCGCTAAAATTAGACCTTTTTTTGGTTTTTTTTTTTTTTTTGGTACCAACTACACAAGACAGTTTCAAATGGTGTACAATTTTGACAACACTCTGGCCGGACCTCCTCAAAACACTCAGAGGCTAGTTACAATTTCCTCGACCAAATGTTATTCTGGGAATTTTACCATCATTTGCTTTCATGGAACCCCCTGAGAAGAACGTCGCCCCCATGTCAGCTAGAAGCAATCTTAGAGGATGACGCCCCCTCTCCCAACAGAGTTTGCCCTCTGGTTTAGGGACATCATTTAGTAGATGGTATAGGGTTGAGGGGATGGGGGAGGTATTATATGGACTCAGGGGTGTTTATGAAAAAAAAAAGGGGGGGGGGATTACCTGGTTTGATGGGATGATTAGTATTTGTGAATTATTGTTATTAGAAAATTGCATTGGTGTTGATTCTTGTATATTGAACATTGTATGTGAGTATGCTTCTACCTCTATTGTATGAGAGTATGCTTCTACCTCTGTTTAAAACAATTGTTATATTGAGATATTTATCATATTGCAATGTACATTTCTACCTCTGATATTATTTGTATAATGACATTGTTTACGTTTGGGGATATTGTCCTCATTTATTGCACAGTTGTTTTTCAGGTTTTTTAGATACATAGAAATTATATTTAGTATAGATAGTATAATCTTCGACCTCTTTGAAGAGCTGTAGAACATGGCCTTTAATCTAACCTAGAGTTTGGTACTTATGAGACACAATCACTCCTGGCAACACCACTCTACTCCCGAGAGAATGTTGAGCACCAAAGACACTCCACTGGGAGCTTGTCTTCTTCTTGGCAGAAGTGGCCTTTAGGCAAAGAAAAAGCCCATACCTCGACCACTGACAGAGTTTCAGAGTATCCGTAAATGGATAAAAACAGGATTGTCTTATCTTGCCAAGACAGGGTTGGACAGTTCTACAAAAAGTACCTTGCCTTTGAAAAATGTTATGTCAGTTGTGTTAGGCCTTAGCCAAAGTTGGTTGCCTCAACATTGCAAAACGAAATTTTGGGTGACTGCCCAGGTAGTTAGTTGTCTCTGTCATTTGTTGCACATTTTGGAAGTTTCTTGTTTGTACTTCCTGGTTGCTTAAGTAATATTACTTCCCTTCTCAGATCTTTGATGGGGTTGAAGATTAGATAATTGTAGTTACCCTCTACATTATTTAGACTCCTTGAAATAGAATGCTTAGTAAAACTTTTGTTATATGTTTCTTCTTAATATTGTTTGTAATTTTATATTTATTATTTGTTCCTATTGAATATAGTTGTATTTGGTTTGGTTCTGTCTTATTTAGACAAAAGGGGGAGATGAAGGGGAAGCCTAGCCCAAAACCTTGTTTTGTAAGGCGTGTCCCCCTTGGTTTAAAGGCGTGTCCCCCTTGGTCTAAAGGCGTGTCCCTCTTAGGCGTGTCCCCCTTAGGCTAATATTGACTTATAAAATCTTGCGGGCCTGCGGCCTGCCTGCTCTTTGTTTTCCTGCCCTCCTCGCTGGAACCTTGGATTTGTAAGTTCCCTTTCCTTTCCTTTATTAAAACTGACTTATATATATATTAAAGCTTGTCTGGTGAATCATAACTGCCGATCAACCACGCACCTTCAAACTATCACCCATAAAGTTCTGGTGTGGT
Organism: Arvicola amphibius; assembly: GCF_903992535.2. Lineage (NCBI taxonomy): Eukaryota > Metazoa > Chordata > Mammalia > Rodentia > Cricetidae > Arvicola > Arvicola amphibius. The sequence goes on along the minus strand of NC_052049.1, from coordinate 160,041,653 downwards.
AACAAAGCAGAATACACATCGTTATCTGTAAAGCTCAATAAAAGGCTTCTTCCATTTTAACCACATATGGCTAGCTGGGCTTTGTCTATAGTTCCAATTAAAGCAATATGTAGACATCGTTGAATTCATTATCACATTTTAGAATTGTCCTTTCATCTATTAGGTCACATGTAAACAATAATATATTTCCTTCTGATTTGAGGGGAGAAAATTACTTTGTAACAAAAGTTATGTATGTTAAAATGCAATGACTCTATATTATAATTTTAAAACAAGTCAATAAATAGATGATTTTCCTTTGTTGAAATTATAGTTAGTCAAAGTATTGATAAAATATAATCTTCATAACACTCAGATTGGAAGGGTCTTTAATAGTTGTACGAATATAGCAATATATAGAATACAAAGAGTTTGGGTCCTTCTGTTTTCAAAAATTTTAGTTTTAGGTTATTTTATTTTATTTGACTTTTCAAATATGGTTTCAATATGTTTATAGGATTTGATTATATTTTCATTGAAAATGTCAAATTCTATAAACAGGTATAAAGGGAACAATTAAACCTCAGACTAGGCACAATTCTATCAAGAGATCAGACAACTCACTTTGGGGGATGGAGAGAATTAAAGTTATACAACAAGGTTATTCAATTGTGTATCATATAAGCATGAATTTTTAAATTAACGTGGAATAGATTGCAAAAAAACTTCATTGTAAATTAATTGACTTTTGTCATTTAGAGATCAGAGGATAAGAAACAATTTTGGAATTTTGTGTTGTTTCTATGATAAAGTACTGGACCCATGTTCCTTGTTCACTTAAAGATACAGTATGCTGTCTCTCATTGACTTCAAAAAATTGGTATATGAGATCATATCACATAGTGAATCAAAAATATACATACTTGTGTGGGACAGTACATGCATGTACAGCTGGAAACTGTATGTATATATGTCACAGGAATTTGCATTTCTTGATACATGTATGCATCTTGTTTCCTTTATTTTACAGTATCATGGTTTTTGTACAGCAGAATTGGGAGAAACACACTTTCCATATAGACTAGAGAGTATCATTTATTCTCAAAGATTATTCAAACTTTTCAGTCATGAGAATACTGGCAATGAATTCTCTGATCTTCTAGACTGCCTGCAGACTAACTGATAGCAAGCTGGCTTGGCCCCTTTGATAACTAGATTTGACTTTAACACAGGAAGCCACCTTGAATTTCTGATGTAATTAGATCAGGACAAGGAAGACCCTAGATTTTTTTTTTAAAACACAATTCAATTGAGGAAAGACTGCATAGGGATTTGTTTGACCATAAAAATTGTGTGTGTGTGTGTGTGTGTGTGTGTGTGTGTGTATGCTTGAGGAATTTTTACAGCAGTTTTAATTTTAATTTAAAATATTCAAAGAAATTGAACTACATTTTTATCAAGCTGTGGTTTAAAAAGCCTTCTAAAATATTTCAAATTAACATCTTCCATAGCTCATATTTATTTCTCACAAGAGAGTTTCTGACTAAGCTTCATTATGTTAAGACTTCAATTGCATATTCAAAAATTGTACTTGGGTTTTGTCAAATGACAATTAATTTCTGATGGTTTTTAAATCTCTATTCCAATTTAAATGCTTCAATGTTTCCATCCATCAAAACAGAATGTACTCTGTGTCTATAATGAAGTTCTTTTTTTAGACTAAATGATACATTTTTAACAACTTGAGATTTAACATAAGCCAATATTAATTAAACTAATTTCGCTTAAGGTTTTAAAGACAAGAAAGACCACATGTAAGTCAGCTAAGTAAACAAATAATGTTGTAGACAGATTAACTTTTAACATGTATGATGTTATTACTTATTCTTAATGGTGCTTATTTAAAATTATATATGGGATTTTAAATAATTGAGAATAAGTTATCATGCTTTCACAAAATTCTATTTATTTGACTTATTTCATTTATGTAATAAATATTTATTGACTACATACTGAGTATCAGACAGTGTGGTATGAACTTGAATTTTAATGTTATAAATTAAAAATTCATTAGGAACAGTATCTTTTAGCAAGAAAATCACAAATCTTTATTTACCCTCCATCTCTAATGAATAACATAAAAAGAGTGATGTATTAAAAATGATGATACTTATATTTTAAGAGGCTAGTAATAACCTTATGAAGGAACTGTGGCTTTTGTTGGTGTGGGCACTTTTAGATGAGTTTGGCCAAACTAGCCTCCAGATCACTGACTTGTGTATCTATATTGTTTCCATAAACATTTTTTGATTATTGCTGAGAATTTACTGTATGTTTTGGGGGGTCTAAAGAAATAAAGCTTTTATTTGTGCTTTAACAAATAAAGCTTCCCCGAAGATCAGAGAAACAGAGCAACCAACCACTAGTTCTTACCTCTACAAAATCCTCACACCAAATAGGGTATCCATTTTCCATAATCCTCAGACTGAATGCCATATATGAAAACTCAGACTCAATCCTGAATTCCTGTCTCATCCTGCCTTATATTCCTCTCTCCATCCAGCCATATCATTTCCCATCTGCACCTCACTAGTTATGTGATTAAAGGTGTGAGCCACCACCACTTGTCTCTGTTTCTCATTTAGACTGATTCAATCTCACATAGCCAAGGGTGGCCTTGAGCTCACAGAGATGGCTTTGCCTCTGTCTCCAGAGTGCTGGTATTAAAAATGTTTGCTACCACTGCCAGGCTTCTATGGCTAACAAGTGAAGCTAGCTCTTCTCTCTGATCTTCAGGCAAGCTTTATTTGATAAAGCACAAACAAAATATCACCACATCTCTATTTTTTATCTTTTTTTTTTTAAATTTCAATATCAATTTGTGGATCATTATTCCCACACTGTCACTTAAGACTATCATAGGAAATGTGTGGCAGAGAGTCAACAGGGGCCATCAAATCTTCCAACATTTGAGAACTTTCAAATTCACCCCTGCTGTTAATTTTGGAACATGTCCTTTACTATACTGAAATAGTCCCTTTTGATTTAAATGGGCATTGGGAATGTTCACTGCTGCATCTCCAGAAATTCCTGCATGTCAGATATTCTCAGGAAATCTATGAGGTGCTCCAAAATAGAGTCTTCTAGTTGAAATCACTACTGTTTTTGTTGGCACTTATTATTATTATTATTATTATTATTATTATTATTATTATTACATTATTCCTATTATCCTACTTATCAGGTAATAAAACTTAGTTTTCCTTAGAGCACTTATTTTAATTTTGTTCTTTAATTTTCTCTATGATCATATGTGTGAGGACTTAAAATATTTTCATCTTCTTCATTAATTTAGGACTTAGTGACATTCTACATTCCTGAGTGATAGTCTGAAGCACCTTAATAGTTGAGTTACATGACTCATGTCCTACCATATTCTCTCTCTTTTTTCACATATTTTTATTGATTATTTAAAGAATTTCACATCATACACCCAGATCATACTCCATGTCTGTCACCCAAACCAACCAACAAACAAAAAAGTAAAAGTAAAAAGTAGAAAAAGTCCAATTTGTGTTATCTGTATACTCACTGGAGCATGGTAAAATTGTCTGTGGCCTGCCCCTATATAGAGCTGAGTCCTTCCCTTCCAGTACCCCAGCCAGAAGTCGTCAATTGTGGAGAGCTATACATCAGCATCCCCATTACACATTCTAAGAGTTCTTTTAGAGAGCTGCCTTTTTAAGTGGTTACTATTTTAGTGGGTGTGTGGGGGATAGCGTTGTCAATAAGGCAGTGGGCCGCAGCAAGGCTCATAGACATCACCATGGCTTCAGGCTGCCACACAGACCACAGACATCTGGAGCACTGCCACTCAGATCAGTACGCTGATGACTGTGGTCTGTACTGTAGCCTCAATCTATACCTTACTGCCTCCAGTGCCCTATTGAAGTGTGTGGCCGGCCTGCACTACCCTTGGTAGCCATAGTGATGTCCTGGTCCATGTCGTCTCTGATGTCCATGTCTGTTCTGAGGCTCTGCTCTTTTATTTTTCTTTTGAGACAGGGTTTCTCTGTGTAGTCTTGTTGTCCAGAATAGGAACTCATGCAGGCTAGCCTTGAACTCATAAGTAAAGTCTTCAGTCATGTTTTCAGAATAAGGAAAGAGAGAGAGAGAGAGAGAGAGAGAGAGAGAGAGAGAGAGAGAGAGAGAGAGAGAGAGAGAGAGAGAGAGAGAGAGAGAGAGAGGAGAGAGGAGAGAGAGAGAGAGAGAGAGAGAGAGAGAGAGAGAGAGAGAGAGAGAGAGAGAGAGAGAGACTGCTCAGTCCATGACAGCACTCCACTTCTGGATTACACTAATGCCAGGCAGGAACTTTCCATTTCCAGTCCAGGTACTACAACATCTTTCAGTGTAATATTGCAATCTTACTGTTCCTGTATCCTTCTAACAGCTCACGTGCTCAAATGTATAGTCCTGAAAGAGGGAAGGGCAGAGTCAGAGCAAGAGAGAGACAGTGTGTGTGTGTGTGTGTGTGTGTGTGTGTGTGTGTGTTTTAATCCCTCTAACAGTATTAGTTTACAAACAACTAGTTAATTGTTGAATGTATACTCATGTTTTTCTTGTATAAATCCTGTTAGACTATAATAAGCCTGCTTGCAGGATGTAATAAATTCTATTGTGGCTCACAGATTATCTGCTTTTCTTAAGGCCATAGGACTGTCTTCTATTTCCTTTTCTCTTTGAGCATTTACTCAGTTATTATTATGACCTGTCTTTCTTGGCTGTTAGACTAGATAAGGGTGAATTGGAATAGCTTTATGTTTTTTTAATTTCTCATTTCATATTCTATTTTTCTTTGATGTTGTCAATTTTATATCTTGGATATTTTCACCTACTTTATGTCACTTTTAATTCTTTTTGGTTTAAATAAAATGCAGTAATTTTGAGGCAGGAAGAAAAGCTCATAGCATGCGCTCACTTCTAGTATAGTGTTTTTAAGTAGAGTATTTCCTATGTCGTCTGTATTTGTTGATGCAATAGGGTGGTAGTAATGTTCAAGCATGTATCTTTTATTAAAATTGCTGGGGTTTGCCTTAGAAACATCTCAAGTTTTCTGTTTAGGAATAACAGAAGTTGATCAGTGTCAGGCCTCTCTGGAGTAAACAAAGACCATTTACATTTCCTACTGAATTATTGAATGTAGATTTTCATATTATTATTGTCTATGACAGGGACTGAGTTACAGAATGTTATTCAAATTATTTTCCTTTGGGGATCTGTAGTCTCAGCAAACAGATCAGCATACAACAAATATATATTCAGCTGTAGTGTAAATATACATCAGGATGCAGTATGAATATAAATGTTGCATTTATGATATCAACCACTCCATTCCCACTGCTCTGCACTTGATCTCTGGGCTTCTAGAGGGAGCATATTGTTCTTCCCTTTGTCTTATGAAAGAAAAACTTACAAAAAGACCCTAGACAGAGCAACGGAAGGGACAATGTACAACGGCATTTCAATGAATTATTTTCCATTGTTTAAATCAGAGTACTTAGAGGGAATCCTGCCTGCAGATGTAATAGACTGGCAGTACTGTTTGTCCTGAATCCTCCTCTCCTCTGGTATCTTCCATATTTTCTCCATGTACATTTCATCTACTCGATGCTCACAGTCATCATGACTCAGTGTGTTTCCTTAGCTATAACCTTACTTTTGCATACTAATGATTAAATATATTCTGTATTTATTCCAAAATTAAGTGCTAAACACTGTCTAGTATGTTAGTTGTTGTCTACACATGCAAATATATAAACAAGGCGGTAATGTCCTCTCTTTAAAGATGCTCACAACTGGTAAGAGAGCTTTTTAAGCAAAACTGTAATTCTATTAGTAGACTTCCTATGTCTTAATATAAATTTGTGGGTGTTATACATTGAGCAGTATACTCCTCATGGAGGCAATACTGTGTAGAGACTCTGTTGCATACTTGTGGACTATGTAATAGATAAAATAAAACTGAACTTTAAGTAAACAAAATTGAAAACATTTATCATTCGTGCAGATAAAATACCTTATTTTGTCTACTTAAAATTTGAGGTTAATTCTAATAGCGAAACTGCCCTAATTAAAAATAAAATTTTTTCAGTACTATTTGTAAATCACAGAAATGTGCAACCAATTATAAGAAAAGGCAAGTTTCAACGAGAAGAGGTCATGCTGTTTATTGTCTTTGTTAAATAAGGATGGTGCTTATGAAACTCACGTGGAGAAGTCACATTCAAAGCAAAAACTGAAGGCTGCATATAGCAAATGCACATGTGAGACGGGGAGAGCAGGAAGGGTCCTGTATTATGGGCAGCGGCTACTGCTTCTGGATGTACTCACTGCAGATCACCTAAAAATAGCACATAGTCACACTAGTTCACTTTCTGACTGGTCTCTTTAAAGGGTCTCTTGTTATTTAAATTTACTACATGAGAAAGGGTAGTTTGACATAAACTGAAAGATGAATCAGTAGCCTAGAAAACTAGTAAAACTGAATGATAGTTTTTGGAGCACCAAACTTTATGAGTTATATTTATTTTATATTTATTTTTTGTTGTTGTTTGTTCCTCGATGTGTGATGGTGTTGATTCCTTAGCAACAATAAACAAGGGGACAAAGACACTCTAATCGTCAGTCTCTGTCTTAAGTAATCATTACTGTATAACACTCAAAATGTAATATACTTTCTTTGGTAGATTATTTTATTAGAATTATTCTCCATTTTTTAGCATTGTTATTATTCTCTGATTTAGTGATGACCTTCATTTGCATTTTATGTCAGGACAGCAGGGTTTTGCCCTCTTCTTCCATCTTCTGTCTTATCGGTCACTGTCATGTTGTCACTATCAGAAGTTTCTGCTCCTCCCTGCACGGTGACTGATAATATTTGGAAATGAGAATTCTGACAACCAATATTTGCTTATAATCCCTTCCTCTTCACAGCAGGGAAATCTCAAAGTGGGCATCCTTATCCAGCTCACAATTTCAGTGTCTCAGGATTTCAAATGGCATCTTTGACTTTGGTTAAATTTTGAATTATTAGATCTGCTATAACTAATAGACACAGGCTGTTTCCTTAGTCTACAGAATCAGATGCAACTTGCCAGGGTTCACTGTTTTCGTAAGCGGTACTCTAACTCTGACTACAAAGAACATTTTCAGTCACATTGATCTGGTTTATCATAGGTCCCATGATTCTGATTTCATGAAACTACAAAGCGCCACACTTCCTAATATACATAGTGTTTTGGCTCTTTGAGCAATACTGGAAAGAATTCTCTTACCAGTGACCCTGTGGATTTACAGCCTCGTTAGTCTAAGAGCACTACTAAGTCATTTCTTTAGTTAAGCTGATTAGGTTATGCCATGAAGGGCAAATAACTTCTTTGTGCTAATTAAAAGGAATATGACTTCTATCATGGTGCTGCCCTCCTAAGATCCATAAACAGAATGGTGTTCATTTCAGTTCCCTTGAATAATATTAATATATAATAACGTTAATATGTGTAATGTTACATATAATTAATTATAATTACCACATATTAACATATGATTAACACAATTTATTATATTTTTCTATTAATTATAATTTATATAATTGATACTATATTTGAATAAGTACTTAATATGATGTAATTAATATATTAATATATAATAACATTTTTAGCATATGTTATGTTGTCACATAAGGAATACTTCGATTAAACATGATCCTAAAGAAAAGTGCAGTTGTTGGTTCCCGTTTGGGAAATTATTGTCATTGTGAACTTTTTATTCGTTTTCGGGGCCATTCTAAATATTTTGCACTCAAAACACACAAGTGAGGAGAGTTCAGAGAAACATTGCTAAGAAGTTCAAGGATTGTCAGAGTCTTGGTTGTTCTGTTACAATTATTCGTCCTAGCCTTAAGAACATTACTTCAGCTTTTGAAACTGGATAAAACTAGATGAAAATGACCCACATGAGAATTAAAGCATAAAAAAACAACTCATGAAGATACAACTATTTACATGGAGGTTTTCATGCCTTACAAAGTCCTTCTAAATATTTTCTTTTTCGTAAAATGGCAGGATAAGAATAAGAATGAGACTAATAGAGCAAGGCATGGAAGACAGCGGAGTAGCTGGATCTTCTGGGGCAGACCAGCCCCGCAAGAGGCCTTAATTTGCACATCTCAACACAGGCTGACAGCAGTTCTTCAAGACCCCACCATCAGCTTCATACTATGTGTGTCTGTGACTCTCTGACTGACTCTCAATTTTAATAGTAAATAATCTGGGTAAATATAGGTGGTAATGATTTTAGCTTGTGCATTTTTAATAATGCTTAGTGTTTAGGAGCACGCTTGTTTGTTCCCAGCTGCTGAGACTCAAAATAGCCACACAGAAACTGTATTAATTAAATCACTGCTTGGCCTATTAGCTCTAGCTTCTTATTGACTAGCTCTTATCTCTTAATTTAGCCCATCTCTATAAATCTGTGTATCGCTATGTGGCTGTGGCTTAATGGCAAGATTCTGTCAGGTATCTCTCTCTGCTGATGCTACATGGCGTCAACCTGACTCGGCCTTCCTTCTCCCAGCATTCAGTTTAGTTTTCCCTGCCGACCCCACTCTGCCCTATCACAGGCCAATGCAGAATCTTTATTCATTAACCAATAAAAGTGACACATATACAGAAGAACTTCCCACATCAGCTTAGGACACCAAACTTTTTAAAAGATTAATAATATAAAAAGCCTGCATAATTTTTGTGATAAGAAATATCAGAAAAGTTTTTTATCTGTAGAAATTGAAAGACACATAAAAATAAAGATCTGAGCCCGGCAATGGTGACGCACGCCTTTAATCCCAGCACTCAGGAGGCAGAGGCAGGCGGATCTCTGTGAGTTCGAGACCAGCCTGGTCTACAAGAGCTAGCTCCAGGACAGGCTCTAAAGCTTCAGAGAAACCCTGTCTCAAAAAACCAAAAAAATAAAATAAAGATCTGTGATATTTTCTCACAGGTTGTGATTCATATCTCCAATGCTATGCAGAAGCAAATTAATTAAGTTTGAGTGGTCAGTTTAAAAAGAATTCAACAACACCCCTGTAAACATGTAATCCTTCCCAATTCTAAATTCAACATAAAAATCATAAGGCCATTGCTAGGTTTTTATATATTAAAAACCAACAGAGTGATAATCATATTATTTTTTAAAACTGCAAAAATATCTACCGAGCTGAGAGTATACTTCAGTTGTCAACAGATTATATATGTTATAAATAATGATACTTTGGTTTTCTTCAAATAGCTGGTTTTACATCTGAACCAAAGCTACCAATGCAAATAAATGGATTACAGGTGGAAAATAACACAGCACATTCCTATAAGCCATGAGAGTTAACAACTTAAATGCCCAGTTCAGCATGACATCTTCATGCCTCAGCAAGGTCAAAACAAAATTGTAATTTTCCTGAAATTGAATTGTTGTTTTCATGAAGAGGGTACTACTGAAAGACAATGAGGAAATGTTCACTGATACTGCTCAATAGCATTTTTTTCTTGCTAGAACCTTTATTTTATTTTTGCTAAAAATTAAGCATTTAACTTTTCTGTGGTGTATGTGAATCTCTGTGAGCATGCTGTGTGTGATTTGTCTAAATACCTCTTTTAGAAAGCTCATGATAGCAATTAAGATAATTAACATAATATGTATAGTGGCATTTAAGTTGTATTTTAATAAATAAAGCTTGCCTGAAGGCCAGAAAAGTAAAACAGTCACACTGGCCCGTCTTACAAATCAGTCAGAAATGATCACACAACTTTAATCCTAATAGCCACACTAGCCTGCCATAGACACAAGTGAATGCCCTTAATCCCAGAATGAGAGAAGATTATAAAATAGGAGGAGACAGATCTCAGTCTCAGACTCATTCTGAGGTTTCCTGCAGGAAGAATCTCTACTTTGGACTAAGGGAGAGTTAAGAGCCAGAGGCTGGCTGCTTTGTTTTTCTGGTTTCAGGTTGAACCCCAATATCAGACTTTGAGTTTTTACCAATAGTGCTTCAAATATAAAATGAAAATAAATGATAATACAAGCACATTGTTTGAGTATGTAGATACAATATATAAAAAATTAATGTCTAACTCAGAAAGTAAAGCATGGGGACTGGAGGGATGCTTTGGAGACAAAATTTTTTATGTGCAAGTATGAGGACCCTCCCTCATCTGTGATGTGGTACTGTTGAAGGGGGAGGCCACTTGTTCACTCTAGTTTCTTATTGGTTAATTCTTACATCTTAATTTAACCCATTTCTATTAATCTGTGTATTGCCATGTGGCAGTGGCTTACCAGATAAAATTCCCAGCGTCTGTCTCTGGTGGAGCCATGGCATTTCCCTGCTTTCTTTCTCCCAGCATGCCATTTAGTTTTCCTCACCTACCTAAGTTCTACACTATTAACACGCCCAAAGCATTTTTTTTTATTAACCAATGGAAGCAACACAAAGACAGAAGGACCTTCTACACCATGGTACTGTCATAGCTGCTGGGTTTGTAGTGTGATGGCTATGTCACATCCAGAATTTTTTTTCTGTGTATCAACCATTTTTTTCACTCTTGTATTTTTTATACCCCTTCTTTCATGAAGTTTTCTGAACTTTGAGAGGGTGCTATAGCTGTCACACTTAGGGTTGAGTACTCAATCATAGGTTATTCTTAGCACTTGGGGTTGGTTATAGGCTTCTGTATTCACCAGTCATGGCCTTTTCATGGAATCAGATATGAGTTTTCTCCTGAAGTACTAGCTTCAAATCCAATGAGAAAGTGATTGGCTATCTCTACCTCAGTCATACTACAGTCATACTCTATTGCACTATATAGCACAACTTTCCTGCATAAGATTATTACATCTCTCAGGATTGACAATCAGGTGCAGTCATCCTGCCCAGCATTCTGTGTATCGTCTTGGGCATAGTAAAGTACACAGTAGGGAGGAAAGCTCCAGCAAACACCCTGCTCAATTTCTTTGCATTCTGTCAACAAAGTCTTCCGTATTTTCAAGAGGGTCTTTTCATCAAATTCTAGTGGATAACAAGAAAGATAGCAATAGTCTGTGTTGTTTGAGGAGCCACTAGGAACTCTGTGACCAAAAACGCATAGTACGGCATTGTACACCTTTCATTGGGATTTTTGTTTGATAACTATCGGTTCTGAGGGAGCATTATCCATTCATGAAGTGGGCCATCATTCAAAGTTTTTAATAGTATTTAAATACGATTATTTAATAATAGATTCTACTTGACTTTTTGGCATATACTTAGTTTGATTTACCCCTCCAACCTTATCTTCTTTTTTTCCTAGCCATTTCAATTCCTAGTATTTGTTTCTTTCCACTTTCATATATGATGTTTTGACAGTACAATTCCCTCCCTTTAACTGTCTTTCTGGACTTTACCAATTCTCAATGTGATGAACACTGCACTAAAAGCTCATATATATCATAGCGAATATAATTCTTTGGTATATATTCCCTGGTATATAACTCATCTATACAGCATCTAGTCCTATTTTTAGCTGTTTGAGGAAAATTCCATGATGACTGCACTAGTCTATATCCCCTTAAACAGTAAATAGGAATTATCCACTCTCCACATCCTGACCGGTATTTGTAGTTATCTGTTTCATTATGACAGAAATAAGACAAAATCCCAGGGAATTTTAATTTCTATTGCTGTTATAGCTAAATCTATTAGACACATTTTAAACATTTTTTATCCATTTGTATGTAATCTTTCGATAACTCACTGTTAAGTTACATATGGTAAAATTGTTCATGCCATTTTTACAGTTTCTGTGGCTCTCTTGAAACATCATCATCACAAAGGAGAACATTTTGGGGAAAGGCTTTATTTTATCTTCCAATTCTCAAGTAATACTCAAGTACTGAAGGAAGCCAGGGCAGACTAAAGGTAGGAACCTGGAGAAACAGCTGAAGCAGAAGGTCATAGACGAGGGCTCCTTACTGGCCTGGTATTTATGACTGTCTCTACTTACTTTCTTATACCACCCAAAAACAACTTTCTGGGGTTGACACCACTGTCAGTGAGCTGGGCTCACCCCCATAAACCATTAATCAAGAAAATGTAGTTTGGATTCACCTACAGGCAATCAGATGGATACATTTTTGCTTTAAACCTAAGGTTTCTATTCTTAGATAACCGCAGTTTGTGGATAAGTTGACAGTGCATCAACCAAGACCAATCACTCTCTTAATTATTTATACTTTGCTTTGTTTTTCTTATTGTTGTTCCTTTTCTTGGTGTTTCGTTCTTTTTTTTTTAAATGTGTGCATTAATTTTATTTAAAGGCTGTATCATTAGCATATAGCAGAACACATTTTTTTTCTCAAAGCTGGTAGGCTGGAATCTTACAATTTATTAGAAAGTTCTCCATAACTATACACTGGTGACTGGGACAAGAGGCGTGCAGAGGCTTGGGTGATGACGTGTGTCACCTAGCATTCTGTTTTACTCACTGTTTATAGGTTTCTATTGATTATTTTTTTCTTCTATTCTACTGTGGTTTGAATGTGGATTTCTTGTTATCTACTGAGCCTAAATTCATAAACTGAAGCCTTCCAGTATGACATTAAGAATTTGTCTTGGGGATGGGATAATGTCATGAGAACTTTGTTGAATTGATTGGGATTAGTTCCCTATAAAGGCATGGTCTTTAGTTAAGGGTTTTGCAGGTATGTATTTTGCTTTTTGTTTTTTTTTTCTCTCATGGTTTATAAAGTTCTATCTATATTCTAGATTTTAATTCTCTGACAGATGTCAGGCAAAGATTTTTCTCTTATCCTTCATGCTGCCACTTCATTTAATTGGTCAGGGGTGGGAGCTCATGTTTACTTCATCTTCTCATCCTTGGTCCCCACCTAGCTTGGCTCTGTAGAGGCCCTCTGTATACAGCCACAATCTCTGTAAATTCATATGAGCATCATTCCTGTTGTGTCTGTTTTCTTGGTGTCATGATTTCCATGGTGCTATCCATCCTCTCTGGCCCTTACAATATTTCCATCCCCTCTTCTGCAAAGTTTCCTGAACACTGAGGAATGATATTTGGTGAAGACAAACCATTTAGAATAGGGAGTTTCGTGGTCTCTCACTCTGCACACTGTCCAGTTCTGGATCTCTGTATTAGTTCTCATCTGCTTCTGGGAGAAGCTTTTCTGATGAGCAAGATACTTATCATATTTGTCCTTTTGGGTCTGTGATACCTCACTCAGAATAATTATTTCAGATCCATTCATTTACTTGTTTTTTAAATTTTTTATTTTATTAAAAATTTCTGCCTCCTCCCCGCCTCCCATTTACCTCCCCCTCCCCCCTTTACTCCACCCCCTCTCCTGTCCAAAGAGTAGTAAGGGTTCCCTGCCCTGTGGGAAGTCCAAGTTCCTTCCCCCTCCATCCAGGTCTAGGAAGGTGAACATCAAATCAGGCTAGGGCCCCCCAAAGCCAGTATGCGTAGTAGGATCCAAATCCAATCCTTGGATTCTCAGCAGCCCTCATTGTCTGCCATGTTCAGGGAGTCCGGTTTTATCCCATGCTTTTTCAGTCCCAGTCCAGCTGGATTTGGTAAGCTCTGAATAGATCAGCCCCACCATCGCAGTGGATGGGAGCACCCCTCGCAGTCCAGAGAAGACAATAAGAAGGTGAAACCAAAGAAAAACATATAGCTATCCTCAGTTTTAGTTTTTTAAAGGTTAGTTCTGTATTTTAGATTCTAGCCCTTTATTGGGTGTGTTCAATCTATTCTCACTATGTAGACTGCTGCTTTTTCTGAATAATGATGTCCTTTGCTTTATAAAATATTTTAGTTTCATGAGGCCCCATTCATTAATTCATGTTCTTAGTGTCTGTGATTTCAGTGTTCCCTTCAGGGAGTCTTTTCCTATGCCAAAGAGTTCAAGACAATTCTCCACTTTCTCTTCTAACAGGCCTTATGCTGATGTCCTTTACCCATTTGGTTGAGTTTTGTGCAGATGAAAAAATAAAGATTAATTTTACATTCTTCCTTGTGAACTCATCAAGTTTGATCAGCACCATATATTGAAGATGCTATCTTTTTTACAGTATTGTTTCTATTTTATTTATCAAAATACAGCTGTCCATAGGTATGCAGACTTATGTTTGGGTCTTCAGTTTGATTGTATTGATCAATATATTTGTTTTCATGCCAATATCATGCTGTTTTTCTTTAAATCCTATTGCTCTGTAATACAACATGAAGCAGAGAATGTTGATACCTCCAGCAGTTCTTTTATTATTCATGATTATTTTAGCTATCCTTTTTTGTTGTTGCTCTTTTTGGGGTTTTTGTCTTTCCATATAAAGCTGAAAATAGCGCTTCTAATTTCTATGAAGAATTATGTTGGAATGATTGGGATTGTATTTAATCTATAGATTGTTTTTGGTATGGTGGCAATTTTCTCACATGTTTGTAGAACCCCATAAAATATTTCCAAAATTCATTAAGTATTCAGATACAAAGCAATTCTCAACAAATATAGGAGAGTTGCAGTAACCTGATCTCAGTAGAATACGTTTTACAGATAAACAGCATGAGAAACTACATAAAATACCCTAACTCGAGGCAATGATGAATGGGTAACTTCAGGATTTTTTAAAATTCTTTGAAGTACATAGAAACAAAGACACAACATCCCAAAAACATGGAGTTAAGGGTTGTCTCCAAAGAAACCAATTTTTAGATTTGAGTTTCTACATTTTAAAACCAGAGAGATCTGTAAAATATAGCAGGAAACATTGGGAAAACAAAACAAAAGAAACCCCAAATTAGTAACATAGGAGAAAGAGCTAACATCAGGGAAGAAATATATTGAAAAAGTAATAGAAAGCAATACAATGAAATAAGAATTTGGTTCATAAAAAGCTTATACAATGTTGACAAACCATTAGCCAAATTAACTAAAGTAGAGGGAAGACCAAATTAACAAAATTAGATATGAAATATGACTTTATACCACGTAATTTTAAAATCCAGAAAAATCACAAGGAAATACCTTAAAACACTATGTTCCAAAAAATAAAAAGTAAAAAGAATGAAATGAGTTTTTAGAATCATATATCTCAAACTTAAAAGAAGATAAATAAAGAATTTAAGCACAGCTATAGAGAGCAATGGGAAAAAAAGAAAAGAAACAAGTGTTCAGCTGTTTGGGGTAGAATATTCTGCACATATCTGTTACGTCCATTTGATCTATGAAATTATTGATTCCAAAATTTTTTGTTTATTTTTGTCTAGCTCATCTGTCTAATGATGAGTTTGAGATATTGAAATCACTTACTCTTACTGTGTTGAGATTAATCTTGGACTTTATATCTGGTGCCATTTGTTTTATAAAAGTGAGTGAGCCTTTGGTGCATAAATTATTTAGAATTTTATTTCACCCTGCTGAATTGTTTCTCTGATCAGTATGAAGGGATTTTCATTATTTTCTGATTAACTTTCCTTTGAAATATAGCACAGTTAATTCAGTACAGAAACTCCTTTATTTTATAGAATGATTCTACATACTGTTTATCTGATTATCAATATTGCCATCATGGGAACCACACCCTGGACCTCTACAAGAGCATCAAGTGCTCTTAAATGTGCAACCATCTTTCCAGCCCCCTCATTTTTTCATGTAGAAACCACATATTGGTGAAACTGTTAACATTTTTCCACAAGCAAGCTTTCTTCTTCCACAGCTGGAGCAGAGCAGTCTGATTTTATGTGAATATCTTCCTCTATTGAACTAATTTATTGTCAGTTCTTTCTTCCCATTGACTATACCCACCCCACCGAAGCTACTTCCTGATGTAGGAAGTAATTTACTTACTGTAGAACCCTTTGAATTTCTCTTCAGGCTATAGTCCATTGCTCATTTATTAAAGTATTTACTTCCTGCCTCAAGTACAGAGGCTTTATCAAATGTATTTCTATTACTGTCACACGCTCTCTCTTCTTAATTAGCCTGACGAAATCTGTGTAAATACTGACTGTCAGTAGAAGTAGATTTCTTTTGTACTGAACTCACACTGCTTTCCAGCAAACATCTGCGGATGCTAATTCACTTTGATGGAGGAGATGGAGTTGGACATTTAAATTTAGTTGCAGGTTAAAAGAAGAGATCATTGCAAATACTGAATATATAACCTGACGCCAACCTTATTCAAGATACTCTGCTCTAAGATGGCATATTGCTCTTCCTAGCAAATAGGCAGTAAAACTAGTAAAGAACAAAAAATACACATAAAAAGGGATAAAATACTGAAATTCAGAATCTATATTGGTGAAACATTATTGAAAACCAAAACTCAAACAATTTTTTGGCTTTTTAGCCCAACAGATTATTTGTATGACTGAGAGAACAAAAACCAGTCAATTCAAGAGGGTTTAGCAACAAATAATTATCTAAAGTGTAGAAATTGGAGCCAAAATTATTGAAATTGAATGCGAGAATATTAAATTATAGATGTTCGCACTTCAGACCCAGGCATACTATTGCTTCTTATTCTAATGAAAACATTTATTCTTATCATGTAGTTTTATGTTAAGACTCAATATCAAGAGTATGTTGAAGTAGCACATTATGAATTTTGAGAACAGGCAGTACAGAAACTATGTAGCTGAACTTTTAAAAATTTTTGAAAAATCTGAGATTACCAAATCAAATTGTGTTTGATAATTTAAATATGATGAGAATTATTTTGTGAATCAACATTGACTGACTTATAACAGATAAAGCCTATTTTTTAATGGAGAATAACCTACTATTTTTATTGATCATTTTGTTCTAAAATGATGATTTATATGCACAAAACTTTAAAAATAAATTAAAAATAACCTATGTTATCTCAGAATTAGCATTGAAGAAAAATTAATCTAAAATCAGTGTATATGAACAGATAAATTCTTTTTTTAAAAATATTTATTTATATTTATTTATTTATTTAGTTATTGTGTATACAATATTCAGTCTGTGTGTGTGCCTGAAGGCCAGAAGAGGGCACCAGACCTCATTCCAGATGGTTGTGAGCTACCATCTGGTTGCTGGGAATTGAACTCAGGACCTTTGGAAGAGCAGGCAATGCTCTTAACCACTGAGCTATCTCTCCAGCCCTGAACAGATAAATTCTTGTATTAAAATTGGTCTAGTCTAAAAATGGTTGTTTTTTATGTTTTTGTTTGTTTGTTTTTTGTTTTTTTCTTTATTAAAAATTTCCATCTCCTCCCCTCCTCCTATTTCCCTCCCCAAAGCCTCTTAATGTCACATCACTCACCCCACCTTCTAATACATGTTTTAAATGAGTACACAATCATAGATATAATGTCATAAATGTCATTTCTTCAATTTAACGTTTGAAGAGCAGACACGTGGATAAACTGTCACCCAAGATATGAAGAAATCTAATGTCTTCTAAGAGGATGAAGTGAACCATGGCTACAGAACAAAACAAGTCTAAGTCTGCTTGTGATATGTGAAGAAGGATTTTTACAGTTTAAAGTCTTACAAGAAAAATATACACTATCGCTCACAAATCCATTAGCATCTCCTAATGAAAAAAGTTCATTAATTTTTGTACTAGAGTCAGTTTCTGGCCTTAATAATTTTGAATTCTTGACCTACAAACATTTCTGCCCTGTATTTGGTCACCCATCTGAAGCCATTCGTGGAATTTTTCTTATGACATGCATGGACTCCAAAACTCAGACACATTAGTTTGGGTGAGAGTGGATTTCAATTCCCCAAAATATGTACACAGCCTATTGTCACAATACAAAATGTCTACAATGTGGAATTTGTGGTATTATCTTTTATAATAATTAAGAAGAAATATGCAGGATGATAACAATATGTTTTTCTTTGGGTTCACCTTCTTATTTAGCTTCTCTAGGATCACGAATTAAAGGCTCTATGTCCTTTATTTATGGCTAGAATCCACTTATGAGTGAGTACATACCATATTCCACTTTTTGGGTTTGGGTTACCTCCCTCAATAAATTGTTTTCTATTTCCATCCATTTGCATGCAAAATTCAAGATATCATTGTTTTTTTTTAGCACTGAGTAGAACTCTAACATATATATGTGCTACACCTTCTTTATCCATTCTTCTATTGAGGGGCACCTAGGTTGTTTCCAGGTTCTGGCTATTACAAATAGTGCTGCTATGAACATTGTTGAACAAATGCTTTTGTAGTATGATTGGGCATCTCTTGGCTGTATTCCTAAGAGTGGAATTGCTGGATCCTGAGCTAGGTTGACTCCCAGTTTCTTGAGAAACCGCCACACTGATTTCCAAAGTGGTTGCACAAGTTTGCATTCCCACCAACAATGGATGAATGTTCCCCTTACTCCACATCTGCTCCAGCATAGGGTATCATTGGTGTTTTTGATTTTAGTCATTCTGAGAGGTGTAAGATTGTATCTTAGAGTTTTTTTGATTTGCATTTCTATGATTGCTAATGAGGTTGAGCATGACCTTAAGTGTCTTTTGGCCATTCGAACTTTTTCTGTTGAGAATTCTCTGTTCAGTTCAATGCCCCATTTTTTAATTGGGTTAGTTAGCATTTTAAAGTCCAGTTTCTTGAGTTCTTTATATATTTTGGAAATTTTTAATAAAAATAAAAAACAAAAAAACAAAATTAAACCCTACCTGTAATGTTGAAACTAATTTGCCTGTAGATCTATGTATTTATCGCAAATTCCAATTCATTCTATATCACATTTTATCTAGCTCTGTATAATATTTGTTATCAAAACAGAACTTCTGATATGATAAATTGTCCAAGATAGAAAGTCATTCCTTACTATATAATTTATTGGAAATAATATCAATTACTTTCATGAATTAGTGACAGCAGTAATTGAAATCACACTGACAGACTAACAATGATCCTGAAATAAAATAATAAAAGCTCATATTCTTTTACAAAAAAAATTAAGAAGAAATAGTGTGGTGGCTGTGCACTTAGTAGAATAAATAAAAATGATACTGGTTTTTTCCAGTGTTTATAAAATGATAACCATAATGAAAAGGAAATATGTAGGTAAAGACTGCTCGTTCATTTCCAGACTGCTCAGACCCGAATAATGACACAGAAACTAAATTAATTACAACACTGATTAACCAATAGCTTAGGCTTCTTATTAATTAACTCTTACATCTTAAATTGGCACATTCCTATTATTATATAATTTACCATGAGGCTCCTGGTTTACTGGTAAGGTTCCAGGGTGTCTGTTTCTTTTGGCAGCTACATGGAATCTCCTTGACCCTGTGTACTCTCTCCCCACATCCCTTATTGGATTTTCCACCTGGCTTTACTCTGTCTAGCTGTTGGCCCAAAGCAGCTTCTTTATTAACCAATGACAATACACTGATTCTCAGTATACAAAGGGGAATCTCACATCAGGAGTTATTATACTTAGTGAAAACCCAGAGCAAGTTTCTGATGAAGGAATCATATCCAAGTATGTTAGGAACTTACAAAACCCGAAGAAAATAAAACATTGAATAAATAAAACCTAATAGACTGATTTCCTTTAAAAAGCATATATATATATATATATATATATATATATATATATATATATATATATATATGGAGGATTCTCATTTGTTCCTGGACACTTAGATGCAAAATAATCACACAGAAATCATATTAATTAATACACTGCTGGGCCCATTAGCTTTAGCTATTTATTGGCTAACTCTTACATGTTAATTTAACCCATTTCTATTAATCTGTGTATGTCCATGTGGCTATGGCTTACCGGCTAAAGTTCTGACATCTGTCTCCAGCAGGGCTACATGGCTTCTCCCTAACTCCTCCTTCTTTCTCCCATCATTCAGCTTAGTTATCCCTGCCTAGTTCTGTTCCCCTAACTCTCTGCTATAGGCCCAAAGCAGTTCCTTTATTAACCAATGGTATTCACAGCACAAAGAGGGAAATCCCATATCATATATACTAATATATACACATACATTATATATATATACATATATAAGAAAATGTGTTAAACATTAATAATAATTAACAAAATGAAAATCAGAAATATGCTGAAATAACTAATTTGAAATATTATATCACATCTCTGAGGATGTTCTTTTAAAAATGATAATGTGTATCATGTGGTATTTCTGTTTCCAGCTTTTTGAGGAGCATCCATGTTTATTTCCATAGTGGCTGTACAACTTTGCCCACTCATTAAATAAGAAAAAGTTCACCCCTTCTCACACACATGCCATCATTTGTTACAATTTGTTTTGTTAATCTAAGAGATTCTGACCGGAGTGAATTAATTTCAAACTATTTTTAATTTGAATTTCAACAATTGCTGAATATATTGCACACTTTAAAAATATGTTTAGCATTTTATAATTTTTATTTTAATAATTATCTGTCATATCTAAATACAGTTCAAAACTACAGTTTCTTTTCTTTATGGTCTCTTTTTTGAGTCTTTGTGTACTGTAAATGTTAATTTACCCTTGATTGTATAACTAGAAAATATTTTAATGAGATAATGTCCTATTTGACATTTTATGATTGAAGTGAGTCTTTTTTGAAATCCCTCACTGGTGTCTGTACATTGTAATACGTTCCCAACATTGTCTGAAGGTTCACTTCTTCAAGTTTTACATTGCAGTGTTTGATCCGTTTAATTTTGTTTCTTGATCAAGGTGATAGGTAAGAATATAATTTCATTCTTCTCAATGTAGATACCCAGTTTGCCCAACATCATTTGTTGAAGTGTTGTCTTGCCTCAAGGATATATTTTGGGATGTTTGTTAAAAGTCAGGCAGCTATTATTATATAAGTTTTAGTCTCCTAGTCTAGTTCAATGATATGCATACCCGGTTTTGTCCCTTTACCATGCTGTTTTCATTTAAAGATCCATTTCTCCGGATCTATAGTATAATTAAATGTTACTATTGTCATTATGTTTGCTCAGAATTTTTATTTGTCTATTCTGCCATAAAATGTATAGACATTGGTGGGTGATATGAATGAATTTGGAAACGATTTCCAGTACAGAAAGGCAGTCACTTCATGTATTACTTGTGGAATCCATACGTTAGGTTAGTAGACTGTTAAGTAGATCAGAAATTCATCAGGTCTGGGCTTTGGCAGCTTTGATGCCCTTCTGCCAGCCACAAGTGGTGAATGGCAGCAGATGAGAGCAGCTGCAGGTGACTGACTGTGGAGTGACAGACCACATACAAACCTTCTTTATCAGACACTTAGCTCTACGAAGGGTATACTCTCAAGTTGGACTAGAATTTTAGAACTCTTGATTTTTTGAAAAATACTCTATTCTTGATACTTTTACATCCATTGAAATACGGCCATATCCTGGCCCTTTTTTGTCTTTCAACTTCCCCCACATCCTACTGTATTAGTTCATCATTCTGTTGTTGTGTTAAAACACTGATCAAAACCAACTTGGTAAATACAGATCTTAGCTTAGCTTACAGGTTACAGTCCACCATGGAAAGAATGCTGCTTACTGGCTTACTTTCCCTGGCTTGCTCTTCCTGGCTTGCTTAGCTACAGCTCAGGTTTGCCCACCATCCACAGCATTGTGAACCCTCTTACAACCATCAGAAAATGACTCACAGAAATGCTCCAGAACAATCTGATGGAGACAATTTCTTTGTTAAGATTCCTAATTCCCAGGTGACTCTAGGTTGTGACTGATTGAGCAGTATAGATAATTGATGGGCAACCTCCTTCAGTCAATGGCCTTTGGGATTCCTCAGTAGCTAGTGTAATAGCTCATAGGCCTGACCTATCTGAGTTGAAGGCTTGGCAGGCATCTACAGTTCTTCCATCTTATTTATTTGGCTTTCTACTGTCTTCTATCTCTGTTTGGTCCCAAATCTCTGTACTCTCTGCTTCCATTACTCCCCTCATTCTTGTCCTTGTTGCTCAAAGTTCATCTGTCAAGCAGCTGGCTATTTTACCATTCTCGATACTCTGTTCAGTCACCACTACCTCTCTGCTGTCCTTGCTACTTATTTCTTTGTGCTATGGGTTCAGCCTGCACTCCCAAAAGCAGCCAAGAAAATAGAACCTTTTATAGGAATTAATGATGCAATCCATGGTAAATAGTACAGGAGAGCATCCCACAGGTGACTCACTGAGTGAACAGCCTCATGAGATAACCAGAAGGGAGGGAGCTGGACCAAAAACAGAATCCTCATTCATACACAAATGTATGCATTTACATTAGCACTCTGCTATACAGTCAGGAGAAATGCTTCTTTTTTGTTGTAGGTGAAAAAGATTACAGGGATCATCTAGAGTTCACCCAGGCATTTAATAGCAAACATTCTAATACTAACTGCTTGAAAAAGCCCTGCCTAAAGATATGCCTTCAGGAACCAAAGCAATCAGCTGTGAACATTGTATTGTTTTTCTTTGGAGTGTTCAACCTTGCTGCTGCTACTAAGAGGCACTGTTTCTGACTTTTTAACTAACAGTCCTTTTTCTCAAGGCAGCAGCTGCAGCAAAAGAGAATGCAGCAGCTGCAGCAAAGGAGAATGCACCAGCTGCTCACTGGAGAGGCAAATTGTTCCATCCACCAATACTCTTGCTTACTTGCAAGAAAATGAATACAGAATGAGTACTTACAATGAGAATTTAAGAAACACCTGCTAACAATAAGTGTTTCCCACAGGTTTTAACTGTATTTTGATAATGCTTAATACCTGCACAGTGCTCCAAGAAAGGATGGATCTTCCATCTCCATTTCAAAAGAATATACAACTAAAGTTATGTAGTTAGAATAAATCTAGAGATATAACAGAGGAACAATAGTTAGTAGGTGTTGTATAATAAAATTTGCTAAGGGGATGCTTAAAATAACTTCACTGCATGCAAAAAGGAGCTTATTATGGAAGAAAGTGGTTATTTGATTTACTTGTAAAAAATTGATGATATTCATTAAAACAAATACTATATTTCTTAAATACATAGGATGGGAAGGTAAGCAGAAATGTGTCAAGACTAGTAACTTTCATGTTTCTCCTCTAAATACACTTTGATCCCTTATGCATCCATCTCTTGTTAGGGCCACCTTTCAGGCCTCTTTCTTCCATTCTTAGCAATATGTTAGGCATTGTTAGTCTTCATTTATTCATTTTCATTACAAATATAATGAATAATTCTTCAGTAATTAAAAGTTTTAGTGTCTTGAACCTTTTGTGCTTCTGTGAAAACCCTTTCCCTGGACTTCTCTATGAAGCAGAATTGTGTTCAGATTAAATACACCCGAAGTCCAATTACTGTCTTACCTTTCTCTCTAATAAGGCTTGACTTTCCTTTGTTTCTGTCAAAAGCACTCCTGACTAAATTACCTCCATGTAGCCAAATCCAACTTTCTATAGGGAATTCTTTTTATTTAATCTGTTGGCAACATTTGATACAAGTGATTATTATTTAGCTCTAGCAACATTTTCAAGGCCTGGGTACTAGGACATTTTGTGATTTCCTGGGAAAGATCCTGGATATTTTCTTAAAATCTTTTCATAATACTTACCTGTACAATTATGTGAATTACAGGTGTTGGAACCTGTCATTCGTCAGATGCAATGTTATACTATGAATGTTGTCTATGTTCTAATGAATCAAAACTTTTATCTTCAGCTCTGATTGTTAAAATTTAGATTAACATATATGTCTGTTCATATAAAAGATTCCCTGGGAGCCTGGAAAGATGGTTTCATTGGCAAAGTGCTTGCTATACAAGTGTGGTGACCCGAATCTATCTATATAAAGCCACTTGTGCCAGCATACACTTATAAATCCAGGGCTTACACCGTGAAATGGACAGGAGAGACAGGGGAATCATTGAAACCTCTTTGTAAGCTGTACTGGGATAAAAAAAAAAAACAGTAAACAAAAGAGACTCTGCCTGCAATGAGGTGAAAGGTGAGGACCAACATACATAACATCTAACCACTATATACATACCATGACAAGTATGCACCTGCTCACACATATATAAGAGAGACAGATAGACACACAGACAGACAGAGACAGAGTGAAAGAGAGAGAGGAGAGAGAGGCCTTCGAAAGTCTATCAAGTATATGAAATCTGACATTTACTGTAAGAAACTCAATATTTTCCGTAAACTACCTCGTCTCATAGTCTTCCACATCTTAGCTATTGAGACTGTAATTAGAGATTAATTCATAACTCATATCATTATCATACAAGCCATATCTAACCTGTCAATTAATCCACTCAGATGCCTCTATAATTTGGCCATGGTTGTAAAACCTTCATGATTGTTGCTAAATCACTCCATAGAAACTGCATTCTTCATGAACATTGGTGTCATATTGTGTTTGATAAAGTGCATTAGGTAGTATATAAATGTTATGAAATATTTATTGTAAAATAATTATAGAAATGTAAACCAACTTACTTATTTTGAAGCACTAGACGTATGAACATTTATGAAATAAATTGAATGTTCAAAATCACATTAATTATCAAATTGAAGCCTTGTATTGAATCTTTAAGATTAGCTTGTTATTTTAAAACATTATTAAATTAAATTGGATATTTATTTAGATAATAACCCTATCCTAGAGGAGTATAAGAACCCATTTCATTATTAATTTATGAAAAAATGGGAGGCATGTATATAGTTCTGTGTGGGTTATAATTCATAGCAGAACAACCCTTGCTAGCTAATTCAGATTTAAATTCCTACTTTTCTCCAAGCATTCTTGTCATCCATGGCTCCATCTGTACCAACATTTTAGGTTTCTTCATAAAATTTCAAGGTCAACCTGTCAAATTCTGCTTTGAAGTTCTTTAGACCCATTCTTCTCCAGTCAGCCTGTCGAATCATGGTCTTCAAGATTTTATTCCTAGCTCCTGTTAGCACACAGCTTCATACAAAGAACAACTTCCTGACTATTTAGGCTTTTTGCTGTGTCTCTCTCACAGATCAGTGATTGGCCTTAACAGAAAGGACTGGTGAAAATGTTTCTGTAGGCCATGGGCTATGGTTCACAGCTAAATAAGTAGCAAGCAGGTTCCATGGATGCTGAACTCTGGTTCCAAGGAATAAAATGTTCAAACTCAGCATAGCCACATTTCTTGGATCCAGGTACTTGGATCCACTTCCCACTGAGACAGGATTCCTTAATTTTGTGAGCAAGCCTGCTTGAGTATAATATATGGTATTCCCTAGATAGCACCCACTCAGTTTATAGCTTTTCAAGATTCTCAATTTGCAATAACCATTAAGGAAACATTAAAGCAGAAGGTTTTAGAGACTATTAAGAATAAATATTGGCTTGTTGACTTATTTTCCAAAATTTCCTCAAATACAGCTTAATTGCATTTATAAATTTTAATTATATTACTTCAAACATCTCATTTAAAATACAATTCTCATATCACTTTTTTATTACCAGATATTAATAGTACATTATAAAATCACTATCACATTTCCATATATGCATATAGTTTATTTTCATCATATTCCTAATCTTTGATACTTTTCTTAGCCCCTTTCTTATTCTACATTTCCAATAGTCCTCACATCTCTGAATTCCATAAGAGAAAAACAAACAGGGCCTTATACATTTTTCATATTCATTTAGTATGACAATCTTCAGTTTTGTTTTCTGTCATATAACATATTGTTTTCTTTTTTGCTAAATAATTACAAAATAAATGAAATATGTTTTCAGATAACCTGTATATTTATTGAATGGATTGCTTGCTCTTTTATTTAGTTTTCAATCCCTCACTGAACCAATAACTGAACAATTTTTATCCATTCTGAAAGTCATCAGTTTACCCTATTAATTATATATTTTATTATTAAAAATGTTCCTAATTTGACAATCACTTCTTTTTAATTCTCACTATTATTTTTGAGATATTTAAGTAATATTTTAAATGTGAATTGACTGCATATTGAAATGTTTCCATATTTTTTACCTAATGATTTCAAACTTTATACCTTATGTTAATAATAAGCCTTTTCATTAATTTCTATTTGTTTTTATACTTGATGACAGAATGGAAAGCAATATTGGTTGTTCAGATGCAGATATCCAGGTTTCACAACACCACTTCTTTAAAAGGCCTTCTTCTCCCCCTCCCCACACCTTTCTCTCTCTATCACACACACACACACACACACACACACACAGAGAGAGAGAGAGAGAGACAGAGACAGAGACAGAGACAGAGACAGAGACAGAGACAGAGACAGAGACAGAGAGACAGAGAGAGAGTATGTGTGTGTGTGAGAGAGAGAGGAGGGGGCAGACAGAGAAAGGCAGAGACAGACAGACAGTCAGACAGACAGACAGACAGACAGACAGACAGAGCTGAGCCAGGTGGATCTTTTTGAGTTCAAGGCAAACCTGGTTTTCAAAGTGAGTTCCAGGACAGCTTAGGATTGCTACACAATAAAACTCTGAAAACAAACACACAGATTAGATGATGGGTCAAAAATGTATTCTGAAGATTTCTATTCCATCTCATCTTTTTTCTGTTTGCATAGTTATTGATAATTTGGCTGTGACCAATAGTCTGAAAATGGATTTTGAGACCTCAGTCATTGACTTTTTCTCAGGAACGCTTTTATTGATTATTTTATATGAATCTTGTGATTCTTAAAATTTTCTTGGAAGAATGCATAGCTATTTTGATGAGTACTATGATGCACCAAGAGATGACTTTTTTGAATGTTACCATTTAGACAATATTCATCATATCATTCCACACGCATGGCAGTCCTTGTCAGATTCTAAAGTCCTCTACAAATTCACTCTTCAGGCATTTGTAGTCTTTAGAAGTCATTATTGTGTATTTTTGTGATAAGTAGTAGTTTGTTTGTTTGTTTTTTGTTTCGTTTTGTTTTTCAAGACAGGGTTTCTCTATGTAACAGCCCTAGCTGTCCTGGAAACTAGTCCATGTAGACCAGGCTGACCTCGACCTTACAGAGATCTGCCTACCTCTGCCTCCAGAGTGCTGAGATTAACAGTGTGTGCCTCCACTGCCCAAGTTTAAGTAATATATTTTGTTGTGACTGTGTGTCTATGATTTGTGTTGGGGTGTGAATGCTCCTGTAAGTATTCAGGTCAGATGACAACTTTGGGGTATCAACTTGCTCCTTTCCCCTTTCTAAGAGTTATTCTGAAGTTGTAGGGTAAGTGTATGCTTTTACTCATAAGCCGTGTCACTGCCCCACTGTATAATATCTTCACTTAAGTATGTAATTAGTTATTTTCTTTTGTTTTGAGTCTATCATGAGGTATCTTCCTATGTTCTTTTCCAGCAAGTTCGCAAACAGCTTATAGGAAAGTGATGGAAATTTGTTAGTTGGTTTTGCATCTTGATATTTTACTGAAAGTGATAGTTGATCAAAAAGTTATTTAGATTGTACCAACTCTGTCTTTGATGATACATTGACCTATCATTGTTTGTGATGTCATTTGATCTGTTGTTTTGAATGGCATGCTGACCTATCTTTTTTTTTTTTTTTTTTTGATGGCATGTTAACCCTTTGGTGCTCTTGATGGCACGTTGACACATCTTTGTTTTTGATGGCACGTTGACCAATCATTGTTTTCCTAGTATGAAAGCTACTTAATCATGGTGTGTATGTTTTAATGTGTTTTGAATCTCATTTGCAAATATTTTAGTGAGAATTTTGGTGTCTGTGTTCATCAAAGAAATTGTCTATTTGTTCATTTGTTCTTGCGTCCATATCTAGCTTTTATGCCTACATTGTACTAACTTGGATGAATGAATTTGTAACTGTTTGCTTTCTTTTTTCTTTAAGAAATGTTTGGAGCAGCATTTATATCACTGCTTATTTAAAATATAGTAGAAATCACCAAGAAATTTGCTAAGTCTTATAGTTTTATTATGGGGAGTATGACCACTTAAATATTGTTATTAATTATTGATCTGTTTAGGTTGTTTTGCAGTCTCTTAATTCAGTTTTCATAGATAGCACATACCTTGAAACTTATCTATTTTTCTAAGATGTCTAACATCCTTGGGCATAATTACAATGTGGGGAATCACAATGACACAAATACATAGGACAAAAGATTAAGAAGTAGAAATAAAAGACAAGACATTATCTCTTCTTTTTTCAAGGAGTTAGAAGATGGATCTGCATTGTTATATCCCAAAGCCTGTCATTTTGCAGCATTCTTTCTGAGGAGGGCATGAATACTTTGTTGCTGGTGCAATGTCCAAGCTGGTTAGAAAATCAAGCTATTTGTACACTTAGCCTTGCCCCTAGTTTGTCTTGAGGAAAACACCATTATAAGCACTTCCGTACTTTATTCTTGTTAGTATATTTTTCATATTTAGACCCAGGAAAGCAGTGAGTAGAGGAACTATTCACATGATGTCTCTGTCCACTGAGGCTGAGGACAACTTAGTTGGATATTCCATCACAAGAGAAGCATTTGTGGGATGGTAAGTGACTGAGGAGCCTTACTATTTTTTTATACTCATGAGATTCTAAAACTGGAAGTGGGAGAGGTGGCTTTCCCAAGAAAAAAGCACATCAGTTGATTAACCAAATATCTTTGGGGCTCTCAATGTTGAAAACAGCCAAATGTGCACATTGAATGAGCACAAATTCCTTAATTAATTATAACATTTCCTTTCTCCACTTTCTCCCTCCAAACCTTCCCATATAGACCTTCCTACTCTTTTTCAAATTTATGTCCTCTCTTCCACTAATTGTTAGTACATGCATGCACATAAATGTAGATATACATTTGAATTTCTAAATATAACTTGTCAATCCAGATGCTTCATGAATGTATATTTTCAAGGAAGCTCAATGATGACTCTAAGGATGCAGTAGTGGCACACAACTTGGTAGTAAGCTTCCTAGTTGGACTTCAGAGCCTCTCAATAAAAAGGAGACCATGGTCTGGTACTAGAAACCTAATTAACTACTCAGTGCTAGTGAAGTCATGGTTATTGAAGGATAATCTATAACTACTAATTTACTCAACCAGGATAATCCCTAGCAACAATCTATAAACATTTGTTCTTATACGCACAACTAAGTGTAGTAGTCTTCACCCCAAATCAAGAAAACATTCTTCATGATCAGACAGAGAACACTACAAAAAACCTTACCCAATTAAAATGCAGAGTTGTAGAGTCCAGTCCTAGTAAATATGTCTACAAAACCCTTTGGCACCTAATATTCAGGGTACAAAGCAGAAGAAGGGGCAGAAAAATGACAAGAACCAGAATATTAAGGAGCTTACTGTGAGACTGTCTTCTAGTGATAACAGAAGTGACGCACTTAAAGCCTCATCATCATTTCCCCAAAAGTCAGCTGAACAAGGACAACACTGAGAAATATTCTAAGCTAGATAGCCAAAAGCACATGAGGCTCAAATCTAAACCACAGTCCTGAGGAAAACTGGAAGTGGGAGAGGTGGCTTTCCCAAGAAAAAAGCATATCAGTTGATTGACCAAATATCTTTGGGGCTCTCAATGTTGAAAACAGCCAAATGTGCACATAGAATGAGCATAAATTCCTTGAGAAAGTCACTACCCATATTAGGGCTCCCATTCATATTCCTATGTGACTGTTATATTTCTTACTGGATTTCAAACTATATGTCCAATATTAGGTGTTGTTATTTCTTTTACAAACCTAAAGGTTAGCAGTTTTAGATTTTTTTCTGGTCTATGTCTACTGATTTTTATTCCAACCCTCTTCATCATAATACCAACCACTCCTTGCAGGTTCTGTCGCTCATGGTTTCTTGAGACTTGGTGCAGGGTCGGGTAGGGGGTGCAAAGAAAGTGTGTATTGTCTCATGCTTGTCATATTCCTTCACAAATAGGCTTTTAAATGTGAAAAAATTCTAGAAAGTTTTAATATTTGCTGTACAAATTAAGGTAAAATAGACAACTTTTTCTATTACAATCAATAGAATTAATAATAATTATATGAAAACAATAATGTGTTTTATGTGCACCTAAAATGACTTCTCTGGTCTTCCTTTAACACTTAATAACTTACTGTGTATATTGTTTAAGCTTAAAACCTTTGTTCAAAGGTATTAACACCAGGGTATTCATCAATAATAGTACTATAAAGAAAAGATCAAGAAGAAAGCAAGCAAGCAAGCAAACAAAAAATTTAAGTTGTAGCTAGCTAATAATGCATTTCTGGACCCGAAAAGACTGAAACAAAGTGCTTCATAACAATCTTTAATCAGTTTAGAATAAATAAAATACATTATTAAAGCAGAAATGTTGATTCTTCACAAGGAGTAAAAATGACTAATTTTTTGATATATGTTTGTAAAACTTTACATATTAAGTGCTGCTGGATATGGGAAGTATTAGCTATTAATTAAACCTATTTTATGTTGTCTCTTATTGTAATGTTTGTGCAACTATAACTGTTAAATCAATTAAATCTGGAACAAGTTAAAGCAAAATTCTAATATCCCTACTACATAGATGAGGACCATGCATTTGATGATGAATTTTAGAGAGAATCTATTACAATGTCTTTTATGATTCTCTTCTTCTTATGCAGGATACTCTTCTAAATTGGTTTTAGTTTGTAGAAACTAAAAGGCAGTATAAGAACATAATTCATATAAGTATTGTAGCTCTAACTAGTATCCAAACATATAATCAAGATAAGGAAATACATTTATCATAGCATGTTTGCATGCTGACTCTAGTTTATTTTTATTTCGGGAGAACTTGTTCTTCCAGTTATCTCCATAAGAAGACAGAGCCTATTGTCTTGACCTACTCTTGACATTACATTTCTTCAGGGAAAATATTGGAAAACTTCAGAAGTAATTCTCAATATGGTGTGACAAACATATGCCAAATACTGTTCTAAAATTAATACATACAACTTGGAAATGCATTTATAACTTTTCAAAGTACTTTGATATTAATATATTAATAACATCATGTTGACAATAATCTATTATCCAAGTGTAACTTTAATTTTTAGCTTCAATGCCAGTTTGCAATTAATGAATCCAACAGCCATGTAGGGGATAAACTATAGAATTATTTCTTGAATGCAGTACTACAGACAAATAATGTAACTATTTAATACTTTTCCTTTAAATATTCCCTCCTCTCTCAGAAATGTAAGGGAATTTAAATTACTGTCTAGGTAGTAACTTTTGGAGAACAAAAGTAGCATTCAAAAATTTTGGTGACAAAATTTTTCCTCAATAAGTTATAACAACAAAAAATGTGTAAACATGCCAGATGCTACATTTATGAAGAACTGATTATTGGCACAAATCTCTAGTAGGTGATGAAAGGTGCTGAAGGAAGGGTAGCACTCTGGATACTTACAGATGCTAATCACTGCTTCTCTTGGGGGAACATCTATTCCTTTTGTGTGTTATTTTTCTTTTTCTTTAATACTTCAATGAATAAAAGGAGAGTGAGAAAGGAACCCTAACTTGAAGGAGTGCTTTCATCGCACAACGCAGCTGCACAAAGCCGGAGCAGTGTGACAGACAGGACATATTAGAGCTTCACCTTCACTTTGATTTGAGTTCAGCAGCCAGATAATACTTACCAAATCAAATCATATAAAATATTAAAGGATTTTGATGCTAACAAGAGCTGCAAACCTCTTGAGGTCAGCCTAAGTGCAGCGGAGGATGATACAGTCCTGCAAATGATGCTCTAACACTGCAGGGCTGGGAAACCAAACACTTGGGCAACCTAGTACAGTCCCAGGAAAACTGTGATCAGTTGCAAAAGAATTTGAATAGACTCACTCTAAAATGAAGTCCCCATGTGGTCAATGTCCTTTCTAAGCTATTGCACTTTGAACAGATCTCTAATCTTCCCTGTGCTGTCCCCGTGTTCGCTATCTTTTTCACATCACTTCTCAAGAGGCTTTATGCATACTCCATCTGCTGTAGCTTTGGGGACTTGGATCCATCTGCTTCTTTTACCTGAAAATATCTTCTGTTTCTCACATAAATCTAGATCTTAATTCCTTATTATATTCAATACTGTAAGGAATCCAGGTACCGTTTTTGATAATTAAAACAAAGAGAGACCCAGTACAAGATGATGGTTGCAGAAATGAAATACCTATTAATGCAAATAGAAAGTAAAGTACCACACAAAGATTAAATAATGTGTACCTCTGGTAGGAAAATAATGTCCCCATATTCCAAGAAAGCCCAGGACCCTATGTCTAGAAACTGACTATTGTGAGAATAATGCTAATGACAGAAGATAGGTGAGAAAAGTCTAGCAACGTCTCTTTGTTGCTTTGCCAAACTTTCATGGAAGCTGCTTTGTTATTCTGTTTTATTGGATTTCCTTTATTCTAATTTTCAAAACAGTATAGCTTTTAGATTGTTGTCAGGAAAAAATAGCATAATACTTATATGCATTATGAAACAGGAATGACATCACCATCTGAACAACAACATCATCAACAAAATGACCTTAGTTTCTTCTTCATCCATTAATTTTAAATCCATCTTTCAAAATCGACCCATCAATTGTCAATAATTATCACTTTAATAGTAATCTATGTCAATGTTGTAGTGGTATTTCATTTGTATTTTAATAAATAAAGCTTGCTTGAAGATCAGAAAGTGAAACAGTCTCCCTGATCAGTCTAACAGACAAGGGAGTGGTGACACACACGTACAATCCCACTAGTCACAGTTGTTTCCCATAGAAATCAGGTAGTAGTGGTGTATGCCTTTAATCCCTGCACTAGAGAGGAATGTAAGACAGGAGGAGACAGCTCTGAGTTTCAGTCTCATGCTGAGGATTCCTGGAGGCACAATTGACATTTGGACTGAGGTAGAGGTTAAGAGACAATAACTGACTGTTTTGCTTTTCTGACCTTCAGGTCAAACCCCAATATCAGCCTCTGGGTTTTTATTAATGGTGCTACAAAATATCATACAAAATAAGCAGAAATCCAAATAGGAGAAGTCACAGTACCAGCCAGAGTACCTAATGATGTTGACGAACAAATCTCTTAAAATGGTAATTATCATATTATTATCATATAATTACATATTATAATAGAAGCTATATGAATGTAACAACTGATTTCTTATTAAAATTGTAACTAAGAATACATTTATGTGTCACTGTCAATGAAAATATAGCAAATTTGTTTGTAGTTTTACATACTGGAATCAAATTTCATACAGTTATTCACTATATTCTAGAAATGACTCTAAAAATGAGAGCGATATCTCAATGGGTAAGAGTCTCAGTTAAACAAATATTGGATAAGAGTTCAGATCCCAGCACCCATGTAAAAATGTCTCCTTATACAGTTGTAAGCCCCAGACTGGAGGTAAGAGGAAGGCAAACAGGAGGGTTGCTGAGGCTTGCTGGATGATAACCTATGTGGAAAAAGCTGCTCTAGCTTCAACAAGACACACTGCTTCAAAGGAATAAAGACATCTAAAGACTTTCCATGGTCCCTGTGTGCATATATAGGCATGTGCACCTACACACACACACACACACACACACACACACACACACAAATACATGACTGGGCCCTCCTACAGTAATCGTAAATTCAGAGAACTTCCAGAGAAATACCCACTGGTCTTCTGATGAAGGCCGTTCCTTAATTGATGGTTCCTCTTCTCAGGTGTCCTTAGTTTGTGTTCAGATTACAAAAAATAGCTCCCATTGCTTAACTGTGCCCAGAAATCATATGGACTCTTAGGGATGGGAACTCACATCTTCAGAATTGGAACGTAAATACTTTAGCAGATAAGCCATCTTCTCAGGCCCCTACTTCGTAACCATTTGACATATGTACCTGTGGAATTTTGTTATGTTTAAAGTTTGGGGGTATTTTCCTTTATCTCAATTTTCACTTCAGTCTCCTGCTTCTTATTTACTAAGTTGCTCTTGGGGAATGCGTGTCTTTTGCTGCTGCAGTGGTGATAACTCTGGAAAGCAGCACAACAAGTGAGGGGATAAGACTTTGAGTGTCGTGGAGCCTCCCATAAATGAATCTGAGCTTTAGAGAAGATAAAATAAAACTGTAAAACATATGACAGGAACAATCACATCATCTCTCATTCAGCATTTAAGAATCACCTGCCTGGCACACAGAGACCTGAACAGAGAGAGGTTTCGCAGGAACAGAAAACAAGTGTGCTTGCTCTGCAATTCAACTCAGTCACATAGGTAACCGATGCAGTAAAAATCACTGGAGTTTGGATGTTTTCTGTAAAGAAGAAAAAAAATACGAGGCAGAGAATTCTGTGTAACCGAATCTGTTTTATCAAATGAGAGAAAAATGTTCATGTTTGAAGCAAGATAAAAGGGCAAGTTTCATTAACTGAGACGGCAGTGAGGGCTGGGAGGTTCAGAATTGTAGGTATAAATTGTAGATGTGTCTTGTTTCACTTGTTGGCCTCATCTTTGTATTTAATGTGGAGCAATGAAAAGTGTGAAGTGGAGGATGGGAAGAGCTTGGGGGAATAGGATGGTTGGGATATAGGAAGGGTGGATATGGGAACAAGGAATTATATATCTTACTTAAGGGAGCCATTCTAGGGTTGGCAGAGACTTGACTCTAGACGGGTTCCCAGGTGTCCAGGAAGACACCCCAGCTAGGTCCTTGGGCAGCTGAGGAGAGGGAGCCAGAAATGTCCAGATCCTATTGCCATACTCATGAATATCTTGCATATCACCATAGAACCTTCACCTGGCATTGGATGGAGAAAATGACAGAGCCCCACATAGGAGCACCAGACTGAGCTCCCAAGGTCCCGATGAAGAGCAAGAGGAGGGAGATCATGAGCAAGGAAGTCAGGACCGTGAGGAGTGCGTTTACCCATTGAGACGGAGGGACAGATCTAACAGGAGACCACCAAGTCCAGTTGGAATGGGACTGATGGAACAGGGGACCAAACCGGACTCTCTGAATGTGGCTGACGGTGGAGGAGGACTGAGAAACCAAGGACAACGGCAATGAACATGAACTCTACAACATGGACGGGCTCACTGTGAGCCTTGTCAGTTTGGTTGCTCACCTTCCTGGACTTAGGGGGAGCTGGGAGGACCTTGGACTTAACATAGTGAAGGGAACCCTGATGGCTCTTTGTCTTGGAGAGGAGTGGAGTGGGGGTCTGGGTGGAAGGGAGGGGAGGGAAGGGGAGGAGGAGGGAAGGAGATGGAATCTTTAATAAAAAAAATGAGGAAAAAAAAGAAAACATTTGTGAAAAACAAACACTTTCCCCTTTGTGTGAATAATCATTGATGAGGGATCTCTTATTTGAAATAGAGGAGACACATACTAATAACTCATAAGCAGAATAGTAACCATAGTTACAATTATAAACTGCAAGTACATCACACCTCAACGTTGAGAGGGCATGGTTATCATCTTGGGAAAAGGCTTTCAATATGTAAAGTTTGACAGGTGTACATTATGAATGCATCAATTCAGATGAAAATGGAACTGAAGATGCTGGTTTGAAATGTGGGTTTAGAGAAAACCATCTACGTCAGAAACATTTCATTTAATCCACCTGTGATTCATCATCAACAAAAGGAAAAAAAAAACTTAAATAAAGTTAACCAATTAACTTTCCATGTAAATATGCAAATGTGGTATGAAATTATTATAGTTTTGCTATAACCTCCTATGATTATTTAGATAAATAACATTATAGAAAAATAAATTTTAAAATATGAACAATGTTATTTATATTGTTGATGTTTTCTTTTTAACTCTAAATCTTGAAAATGTGTCGCACATTTTTGCTGAGATATCATATTCAAGTCAGAGAAGATCTTAGACAAGAGAATAATTATGTGATTTAATCATAAGGAATATGCTTTTAATTTTTCTCTTAAGGAATTTGACTAAATCATCACAAAAAACGTAGCTGGAAATAGTAATATAAAAACTAAATCTACACATTTACTATTTAAAATTTTATGTAGATAATGACATAAATTCACAACACAGAAATCAGAAGGTATAAAATAGCCTAGTTATGTGAAAAAATATATTTAGTTTTCCTTTATGGTTTTGTTTATGCTGAGCAGTGGTGGCTCATGCCTTTAATCCCAGCACTAGAGAAGGCAGAGGCAGGTGGACCCCTGTGAGTTCAAGGCCAGTCTGGTCTATAAGAGCTAGTTTCCAGGGCAGGCTCCAAAGCTACAGAGATACCCTGTCTCGAAAACCACACACACACAAAAGGTTTTGTTTAGAGAATGTTGTGGGATATGGGACAGAGAAACCTGTACAGCGCAAACATAATTATATAACAGTATTTTGTAAAACATTTGGATTTCTTGAGAAGAAATTTCTTTTTCAAATCATAAGAACAACTGGAAAAGAGTTAACCTTATGATATTTGTTTACAGGTTGTAGTTTATTATACCTAAGGAATAGCAGTCAAGGGCACTTTTTCACTCTTTAGTCCAAATCTTAGGACATTTCTCATTTCAGATTTGTAGTTATGGTTTTTCATTAGTCTTCATTCCTTTATTCTCACTTTAAAAGAAAGAAGTTAAAAGTGTTCTTTTTTTTCATGGTTTATTTTTTTTATTAAAAATTTCCATCTCCTCCCCTCGAATGGGGGGAGCTCAGAGAATGGGATGCTTGGAAAATTATTCTTTTTGATGAATGATGTAGATCTTACCAATTAAATATGTTAATTACCAAAAATGAAATGAAAGCTTTCTGAGTGAGTTCTCAAACTGTACATGCAGGCACAATCCCTCAAGATAAGTTAGAAAATAGGTCAAATTCTAAAATTTGATATTTATTGTGTGTTTGCCTATTAAAAACCATTAAAAAGAGATGTCTCAATTTAAACAATGGTTTCATTTGACATCTGTGGGATTTTAATCTTCAGAGTGTGATTGCCAAAGTGGGCTACATTTTAACAATCCTAAATAAATTATTATATACTGTGGAGGGCAGATTCTATGTTATCTCACCATTTCAATCCAGTTCAATTGATCATCAGTACCACTGACTTAAGACGTTAACACTCTGACAGTCCCACTGATTGGCATTGGTTTTCATTAGTTAAAGAAGGAACAAGAATAATTTTAATGCCTTGTTTTATTGAGAGCCAATGGGGACTGATATATTCGGCCATCAATTGATTAGGTAAGATAATTTGTATGGGGTACATATATGTACATTTTAACTTCATAGTTATGCATCTTTTCACATAAAAGCTTCTACATTAATTTTATATTAGTACACACTACAATGAGTTTAACTGAGGATTTTTCAAACACACATAGTAATTCAGTTAAAAAAATAGTGACTTCTTATGTCCTAGTGCCTTCTTATATTTCACCTGCATCCTTTATTCCCCCAAACAGGACTTCTATGTTTCTGTTACACATAGTCTAGTACTCTTTCCTTGGCAATTAAGTAATAAATTCAACTCAAAATATTAGTCCATTATTACAGTGAAAAGAAGAAAAGGGAGGAGAGGAAGCAAAGGAGCACATGATTCATAGAATTTGACCAGTCTATGACCAGAGTAATAATCCTTGAAAATATTATGATCTATAGAACTAAATAGTGTCATAATGAGGCTGCTAATATCCCTCTCCTTGGCATCTTCAATTTCACTGGAAGTTGGCTTTCCTTAAGGTACCATAAATGGTAGATCAGCAGCTGTCACAGGAATTTGCTAGCCTAGCTTTCAGGAGAAAACATGAATCACCCCTGGCTAAACCATAGCAGGTTAATAGTTTCACTTTTCCTTATTTTGCATTTAACTCAATCCTCTCCATAAAGCAAATCAGACCTTACTAAACAACCAAGTAAAACCCAAATATTGCCCAAAGGATTGAGGTAATCGATTGCATAACTAACCTTCAAAAGGCCCATCCTTAGAACGGGAATCCAGCTTAATATAAAGTACATGATTAAAATGGTGATGTATGTGTGTGTGGGGGGGAGGAGATCCGAAGTTTGTGTGGCAGTTGTTTGAAATGATATGGATGCTGAAGTAAACCTTATGACTTCAAGAATTTCAAATTGAGAAAGTATCTTAACGGGTTCCAGCTGAATAATCAGTCTTCCAACAACATACCCAGTGGTATACAATACCCACTTGGAGGGCTATTTCTATAATAAATGTCGTAAGATTGCCTAAGATGGGCTGTTGAACAATCATTTTCTGTTGTATATGTATTACCCTCGTTTGCAAATAGAATTTTGATTGACTGATAGCTGGACAGGAAGAGATTGAATATGAGAGCCAGACTAGAAAATTCTGGGAAGAGATGGGGCAGAGTCAGAGAGTTGCAAATTGCCAGCAAATGGTATCAAGCCATGTGGCTAAACATAGATAAGAATTATGGGGTTAATTTAAGTGTAACAGTTAGCTAGCAACAAGCCTGAGCCATCAGCTGAAAATTTATAATTCATAGTTCAGCCTCTGAGTAGGGTTTCTGAGACCAGCAGTCCAGTCAGGGAATATCTGATTACAGATATGCACCATAACATTTGAAAATAAAATGACTATTTATTATTGTTATTTAAAATTTTATCTAATACAATAAATTTCTGCTTTTTAACTCGTCTATTTTTGCATGGTACAGAAAGATATAAATTAAAGCTATGTCTGTTTACTCCAGTTTCGCCATCAGTACATATTTTAATATCTCATTATGGCTTTCAGTGCTAAAGGTTAGTTATTTGCTTCACTCCTTAACTTTTGAAAGATGTTTAAAGCTTGTCTACAAGTGATCTGCAGATGGCCTAACTTATGACTGTTTCTCTGTGTACAGCAATGCATTCAGCTGACACTTGACTATGAAGCTTAAAGTGTCTCTGTTTTCCAGGCTGTTGATGTATAGTACTGTTCTTGATGGTTGAAGAAGCAATGAATCCTAGCTACCACCTCAGCATTCATAAGAAGTGGATAGCCAGTCTTCCTTCTGGGCACTGTATAGCTATGCCATGGGTTTGGCAGAATAAATGCATCAGTAAATGTTTGGCTTATAATGTCCTTAAACTTCTTATAGAGTTGTAGGGATGCAAAACCTTCAGAAGTCCAGGCTCCTTGTATGCTGGAGTACTGTGCTGAGACCACCTGGGAGAGGAGTGATGTTATTCATGGAGGTCAAGTAATGGAAAGGTATTCCAATGATAAACCTACGTCTATTTTGGTCTTGAAAGAATGCTATTCTAAGAGAATCTATCCTAATAACATGAATATTTTAACATTCCTCTTTGAAATTCTACATAGTTCAATTTTGACTGATGAATTAAGTACATAACCATTTAGAAAGGCAACCCAGGAAAATATATACTGTTCCATATATTATAAAATCTAAAAATGATATAAGACCCACAAAAGATACTAAGCAAACATTTGTTTAAAGAGAATTTTTCCAGGAACTTTCAGAGTAAATTAAATAAGCTCCTAATGTCTTGAAGTAATATGAATATTTAAGCCTTTAGTATAAACATACATGCCTATGTTGGTGAAATGCTTAGAAATATATTTTGCAGTGTGGGAGCTGCAGGGCTGTGCCATGGAATGGGGTGGAATTATTCAGCAAAGCAATTACAGAACTCCTGTTTATGTCACTCCTGTTTCTTACTAGCTTTTCATTGCAAATTTAATGACTCGCATAAAGCTAAATGCTTTGAAATAATCTTCTCAGAAGCTATGAAATAGTTTTATTAAATAATCAATTGCAACCTAGCAAGTTTAATGTAATGTTGAAAAAGCTTTCACATGGAGATCAATCTTAGAAGGTTTTTTAAAGAGGAAAACTGTGTTTCAGTCTGCACTGTGAAGATAAAAAGCATAAAAACCAAGTTTTGCTTGTTGTAGTGTCTTACAAGCCCACTGGCTATGTGAATAGAGATATGTAAACAAGCAGTTAGTTATGAAGCAGTGCTGTGAGGACCAATAATGAGCTCATAAATCCAAATTCATTCTTCCTCTAGAAGATGACACATAATGAAAAATCACTAGACAATTGACCTTTTACAGATGTATTCTTTACTCATACAAGGAGTATTGTTGATTGATTTTTATTTTATATTTTGCACTTTGTATTACATATTTTTCATCATTCATAGGATATTGGAAATACAATATATTTTATATAAGGTGTCTTTAATGATTTGAAGTACATGGTTTCAGCTACTGATTTCCAATATTTAATACCTCTGTGGAAACACTCTTTTTTCAGTAGCTGGAGAAATACACACAATCTCCAGACTATATGTACAAAACTTATGTTCTTTCTTGTGGCGCAGGATATTGGGTAACATAAAACATCATTTTTACATTGTTAGTGTTTATGAGTGTGTATATATCATCGTGCATGCTGTAGAGGTCATGCATGATACAGGAGAACTTTTGAGGGTCAGAGGATAAATTTGAGAAGCTGAGTCTCCCCAATTATCTTTACTCAATGAGTCATCTTGACAGCTTGGCAATCATATTTTTAATGATGATTTTAAGTGATAAACTGTTTTGACAATCTATCTGTTATAAATATTTTAATTTCATATTTCATATGACATCACTTTTATTTTTTGGTCTCTTGGTGTTCAATGTATGTGTCTTTCATGGCTGTAATGAGTAATTTACAGACATGTCTTTATAATGTTCTAAGTTGTTTAAATAAATAGTAATATCCTAGAATTATTTGCAAACAAACTTAGAAGACAAGATTAGTCTTGTGGAAAGTGGAATCTTATGGATTGCTATATCTATACACCAAAGATGCTTACATAACTACCATTTTTAACTCTGCACACTGTGTAGTGATGTAAATATTGGTATCTGTAGTGAGAAATTATTTATGCCTAAAAGTCAGGCATAGCCACCAAAAAATTACTTTTGCTCAGGCCCAAGCTTTGTTTTTCAAGTATGAACTTGTATGTATATTACTTATGACAAATTCAGAGCATTTCCTTTTATGTGCTATCCACATATTTATGTTTCTAGGCACTAAGAAGCTAATTCTAAAAAAAAAAAGATGTGTGATATTTCAACTTTAAACACAGGCATCCTCCATATACCAGTGGGTACTGTAGAATCCAAAACACTTACCAGAGTATTATTCCTCTTGGTGTACATTGGTTTTGAAGATGTACTTCAGTATCTTTTTATATATATTTATTTATTATGTATACAATAGTCTGTCTGTGTATATGCCTGCAGGCCAGAAGAGGGCACCAGATCTCATTACAGATGGTTGTGAGCCACCATGTGGTTGCTGGGAATTGAACTCAGGACCTTTGGAAGAGCAGCCGGTGCTCTTAACCTCTGTGCCATCTCTCCAGCCCCTGTACTTCAGTATCTTAACCCAGTTTTTCTCCACATTAACGTGTTTCAGAATCAATTGAAACACTTAGTAAAACGAAGATCACTGGAACTTATCTCCTAAATTTCTGGGTTGGTAGATTTGATCAATCAAGTTAATAGATAGTCTTAATACTTATGACCCTCCAGATGGATATTTGGTGATGCTGAGAGTATTGTCCTTCCAATATACTGAATATATATAAATGGAAGACAGTACTGAGGAGTACAGAGGAACCTAGGAGCAATTCACTGTATTAATGGGGTTGTTTCCACGCAGTGCTTTGAACATGTTAAAGAATAAAGTATTTTTATCCAAGCTACCCCATATTCATTTGTTTTCTTGAGCATTATATACAATTAATATATGCAAAACTATATTTGAGATTTCCAATAGACACAGATGGCCACTGATTTATAGTAGTTTATCTTATGATTTTCTATTTACAGTGATGCAAGAATTTTATCTTCAAA
Organism: Arvicola amphibius; assembly: GCF_903992535.2. Taxonomy (NCBI): domain Eukaryota; kingdom Metazoa; phylum Chordata; class Mammalia; order Rodentia; family Cricetidae; genus Arvicola; species Arvicola amphibius. The sequence goes on along the minus strand of NC_052049.1, from coordinate 159,999,745 downwards.
ATTTTGCTTTTTTGTAGCCTCGTAGTGTGAATTATAATACCCTTTTGTGATGATGGACAGAGTCAAAGACACACAATCATGAGAGTGAATAATTGACATTATCCAGGCACCATATTTTCACCAGTTTGTTTGTATGTACGTGTGAACATGTTCAGTGTTGTGTGCATGGGTGGAATGTGCACATGCAAATAAAAAGGTTGATTTCGGGTTCCTTACCCATTTACTTCACCTTACTTTTTGAGATAAGTCTTTCACTGAACCAGTCTTTGACTGATCATTGGCTAGTCTGTCTGACTAGTCAATCTCTTGGGTCTTGGCTTCCTCAACATTAGAATTATTGGCATACTACAGAAATGGCTTTTAAGGTAAGTGTTGGGTGTCTAAACTCACAGCTTCCTGCTTGAAAAGCAAACATTCTTCTGATGGAGTCACCTCCTCAGACCCTGCTCCAAAATTTTTTTGCATATAAGTGTTTAAGATTTTCATGTAGCCGGGCGGTGGTGGCGCACGCCTTTAATCCCAGCACTCGGGAGGCAGAGGCAGGAGGATCTCTGAGTTCGAGGCCAGCCTGGTCTACAAGAGCTAGCTCCAGGACAGGCTCTAGAAACTACAGGGAAACCCTGTCTCGAAAAACCAAAAAAAAAAAAAAAAAAAAAAAAAGATTTTCATGTAGTTAGTGACCTTGTTCAACTCTAGTTTAATGTAAATGTCATGGGCATATTTCAGGTAGGAAAAGCCAACTGGTGGTGCTCTGTAGAGAAGATGGAATGATTGAAATTTCACATTATGGGTTCTTCATTGTATGATGAAGTTATTGGTATTTAATTAAACCATAAGTCAGAGAGTGATGAAACTCTCCGCCAGCTGGCTTCCATTTAGAACTATGGATACCTAAATAAAAAAATGATAAATTAGACATTTTAAATGTCATCATACCAATCCAATTGAATAGTTCTTTTTAGGCTTTATTAAATAACATTTCACTGCTATAAATGAGAATACTCTTCCTGCTGAATATTATAAATTTAATTAAATATTGCTCAGTGAAACAGGTGTCAGTTTTGACTCAGATGTGTAATTACAGCATGACTTTGTTAAAAGCAAGTTTGCTTTTCTCAACTGAAATAGTATGTTTAACCCATTGTGATATGTGGAAAATGGACAAACTATCATATATATGCCATGTAAAATATGAGGTTCTCTGACCAAAGGGGTAAAGTGAATAATTTTACGTGTAGGTGATACGTTTTAGAATTTTGACTTTTGCTGTTTGAAAAAAACATGATGCCATTCACACTAACTTTCCATGATCCTTGGTTAATTCTCACAGCCATCCGTTTTTTGATTCTAAGTCAATATTATTCTAGCTTTAATTCCAAGGATTGGTTTTTCATTTTGTGAATCTATTGAAGATGGTTTTACTCTGCCCTGTAGGTATGTTTTATCTAACTCCACCAAAGTCTATGACATTCAGGTCCTAAAAGACAACAACTGTCAAGTTAGATTGTTAGGCACATAAAAAATCATCAAAATTGAAGGAAAACTAAAAAATTTTTATGATAAAAACAAATTAAAGAACCATGACTAAAAGGCTAGCTCTACTGAAAATAATAGAAGCAATATTTCAGTCTGAAGGGAAGGATAAAACCTTTCAAAAGGTCACGGGTACCAAAGAAACAATTGCATAAAAATTAATCAAAATAATCTAAAAAATGACAGAACCAAGAAAAATGACAGGACTTAATACACAACTTTCAATAATGACTCTAAACATTCATGATCTCAACTACAGATAAAAAGACATGAACTAACAGATTGAATTATAACACTGAATCCCTTTTTAGTTGCCTCCAGGAAACACCTTCTTATCAATGACAGACCTATCTTAGAGTAAAAGGATGACATATTCTATGCAAACTGAACCAAGTAAGGAAGCATTGCTATACTCATGTATGAAAAAATATTTAGAAGTGATAAGCAGGGACAATTCTGTTCATACCCATTGAAGGAAAAAACCAGCAAGAGAATATTACAATTCTAAACACACACCATAAACAGGGTACTTAATTTTTATAAAAAAATTCTCCTATAAATTTTTTCATAAAATGAAAAAAGATCTCATATTCTATACAGAAATACACACAACAAACAATCGAACAAACAAAAAAAGGCCCTCGGGATTGCCAAAATAATTCTGAAAAATAAAACAAACTGCTGGAATCATTCCTACCTGTGATTTTTTAAAACTACATAGCCATAGCTATAGTGATAAAATGGTAGGATCCTGGTATAAAAATGGGCACACTAATCAAGAAAACAGAATTGTGAACTCACACACCAGCACAAACTCTGGAAGTCTTACATTTTTCTACAAGAAAAAAATTGTACACTGGAGATAAATGACAGCATCCTTACTAAATAGTGCTGGTCATTCTGTAGCCGTAAATGTATAAGAAAGCAACACAATCCTTATCTCAAACTTTACACAAGATTCCACTCTAAATGGATCAATGGAATTCAACGTTAGACTGGATACCCTGGATCTAATAAAAGAAAAAGTAGGGAATACACTTGAATGTATTGAAAAAAAAAAAAGAAAGACTTTCTGTACAGGACACTGGTTGCAGGCATTAAGACCAAAAATTGACAAATGGGGCCATGTGAAATCACAAGCTCTGTACATCAAAGAAACAATTGAGTAAAGAAACAGCCTATAGAATGCGAAAATGTCTTTATAGCTGTTTATCTTAAAGTATGTTAGTATATAGAATATGTAAAGAATAACAAAAACTGAACAGCACAAAAAAGAAACTAAAACAATCTAGTTAAAAAGTGAGATATAAACCATCAGAGAATCTTCTTCATGCTGCACATGGGAACAAACACAGAGCCCAGATATTAAACACAGAATGAGAGACCTTGGTGCACTCTTCCCTAAGTATGATGTCTCCATTACACCTCTCCTCTTGTAGCTCAGGAAATCCAGCAGAAGATGGGGTAGAAAATATCTAAGAGCCCAAAGGGATTGAGGACCCCAAGAAAAACAGGTCCTATAAATTAACATGAGAAAATCTCATATAATCTCACAGAGACTAAAGTAACAAGCACAGAATGTTCACAGATCTGTACCAGGTCCTCTCTCTGAATATATATTATAGCTTTTAGTTCATTTGTTTTTTAATGGGATTCTAAATTATGCATCCAAATGAGTGACTGATCCTTCTGCCTTCTTTTATGCCCTTTTTCTTTCATTGGTTTGCATTGTTCAACTTGGATGAGATGTGATGGGCTTGTTTTAACTTATTGTATTTTGTTAAATTTCATTACTGTCTTTTAGAAGCTTGACCTTATGAGAAACTGAAAGGAAATGGATCCAGATGGAAGGGGAGGTGGGAGGTACTGGAAGGAGTAGACAGAGAAAAATCCTTAATCAGAATATAATAGTTGAGAGAAGAATCGGTTTACAATAATGGGCAGGAAAAAGCAGATTATAGATCTGAAGAGAAAATTTTCAGAAGTCCTGTGTGTACATAGTCTCTGCATGCAGATGTGCTTCTTGTGCCCCACAGCTTGTTTACATTGTTCTATTCTGTTTTTATTTTATCTATTTTTTAAAACTGCCTGTTTGTTTTTTTAAAAAGAGAGAAAGAAGGCCTGAAGATGGATGGATGGGAAGGTGGAAGGGATCTGGAAAGAGAAAGGAAATGGGAAACCATCATCAACATATATTGTATGAAAAAATGTCCATTTTCAATAAAAAAGAAAAACCAGAAAGCAAATAAGAGAAAAAAAGGTGATGAAATAAAATGTCTAAGAAGATTTTTAAAATATTTAAAAATTTTAACCACCAGGGAATTGCAAATAAAAAACCTACTTTGTGATCTCATTTTACCTCAGTCAGAATGGCTAAGGTTTATTTTTTTAAAAAATGATGATATGATGTGGGTAAAGTGAAATATCTATTTACCACTGGTGTGGATGCAAACCATCGCAGCCACTAGGGAAATCTGTGTGGTGCTCTTTCTAAAATCCGAAAATATATCTACCACATTTTCCAGTTATACCACTCTTGGGCATACACACAGTGGACTCTATCTGTTACTATAGAAATATTGGACCATAATGATCCAATTCATTCACCGTCTTCATTTTCTCAGAAATGTTCGTTTGCAGTTGGATTTGATCTCAGAGTTTCAGAAACCATGTGTTTCATGGACCTGAGTGTAATTTTTCATTTATTTGCTTTCATTTATTTATTTACTTAGTATATGGAAAATTTGTTGATATTTATTGCTCAATGTAGGGAGACTACCATCTGGACTACTTTTATTTTCCTTTGTGGGGAAATAAATTAAACAGCTTAATTCATTTTAATGCAGTTGAGTCGGTCTCTTTTTATTTTATGATACCATAATAACTATGAGAAATGGTCCCATGAGATAAGCAAAGTCATAGAGACTGATTTCATGTTATGATCTAAAAGTGCACAAAAATAATTTTGAAAACTCTATTATTTACTCAATAGTCCATTCTTAGGCAGTTCAAATATTCAGATGGGTATATAGGATGATCAAGCACAGAAACATTTTGATAGAAGCAACTGTTCATAAACTTGACAAATTAGGTTGTATAGCTGCATTTCTAATATGCTATGTCTAAAATATTAATAAAGATGCATAAATGAAGTGGTATGAATGCATTAAAGATGTCTGTAATCAGTTCTGTGTGACTTATGCCTGCTTATTTCTGACAATATGACATAGCTTAATCAAGTTTATGGCTCAGAAAAGGTATTAGAAAAAGATGAATGTCTTAAAATACCAGGATGGGAGACATGCATTTCTTCAAATTAAAAAAAAATCTACAAACAATATATTGTTTTATTCTACCAGGCATTGTGCTGTACAGGGAGAATGTCAATGGTAATTGAACTGCTGTCTTGTTGATGCAGTTCATTTAGATATGGCATACGGCTTTAGTAAAAGCAGCCTAAAGGAGAAAGAGCAAAATTTAATGCAATTCATCAGAGGGAAAATATTTCTAGAAACAAAATCACTTTATAATTTATAAATGTATATACCTTATAAAGTAATTTTATAAAATGGTAAACAAACTGATAGTTGATTAACAGGTATTACTTTTTCTGATTTCATTAGGAAAGTGTTAATTATCTAAAAGTGATGATGCAAAAGTTGATAGAATGATGAATAAATAATCTTTCTTGCTATGGAAGTAGGATTCAGCTATCTTATTTAAAGTAGATTTTAACTGACAGATCTATAAAGTAGAACGGTTCTTAAAGTAGCTATGAGAAAAATACTAAACATAAAACTCACAAGGTCTTGAATATTTCAGAGAAACTTTTATAAAATGTAGCTGATGGTTAATATATTTAGAGATCACAGTCTACTGAAGTCTGTACTGTGGATAAGAGAACCTCTACCAGTCTGAAGCTGGCAAACAGAGGTGAGACAAGACATATAGAGCGTAGATTGCTCAAAAGGCATCATTGTGTGCCTTACTGCATTCTGTGATGGTAGAATAGATCACCCTTTGTTGTATGGGCATTGCCACTGACCTAGTATATGTACTGACTGCCACTGAGTTAACACACGTTCTGACTACCACTGAGATAACACAAGCCCTCATTGCCATTGGGCTAACATATGCCTGCCCTCATTGCCACTGACTGACATACATCCTCACTGCCGCTAAGCTAACATACATCAGGAAAACATTGTAAAAAGTTTTTTATAATTTCCCTAACTCACAGTCCTTCTGACTCTTCACACAGGACACAGTATATGGAGAAGGAGTGACACACAGGTTGAATAATGTCTTCTTCCCATAGCTATGCAACAGTACCCTCATTCCAAGGACTGTGTTACTTGTTTGCAAAGAAAAGATGCTTGTAGCTCTGATTAATTTAAGGATTTTAAACTGAAATTATTATAGATTATCTAAGTAACCCTAGCTCTAACAATAGGTATCTTTAAGACAGAAAGAGAAAACAAAAATTGGAAGGCAGTGTAAAAGGAAGAGAGCATGGTAAGTGAGCTACAGCTGGGGAAGGAAAGAACTGTAGACTATAATTAGCTAAGGAGACAACAGGGTTGTACCTCTAGCTCAAAAGTTAACTCTTTCCTGCAAACACCTTGCTACTGAGTGGTGGGGACTTTATGTTCCAGAACTGGATAAGAACTATTTCATTTTAAACCACACAGTATTTGGTAATTTATTATAGTAGGAAAAGAAACACTGTCGTGGTCAGAACAAGGAGACAGACCACAGTAGAGAAGTCAGCTGATTCAAGGGGAGAACTCTGTGAAAGGAGCATTCATTCTCCCAGGCTTGTAGATGACAGAAATGCTGACATTTGTTCTTAGTCAGCAACCATCAAGTCCAATTAAACAGGGAGTTTGTTGCAGCCAGGATGTAAGTGCTGCTCTTACACTTTAGAAATATCTTGGCTGTGGGCTAGTCTCTGCTGTGATAGCATTTACGGCAGGGTAGAACGATCAATTACATTTTCACTAGGTAGGTGGGATGGCACTTTTTAGTTCTATGTGAGCTAGTTTTCAGGGAAGAGGACTTATCTTCAGCAGTAGGCTCTGAACTTCACATCCTAGGAGAAAACAAAGTGTGACAGCAATAACCCATATTGTTTTAGGGGTCTTTCAGACTCTTTAAGCAAGGTTTCCCATACCTGACACTGAATCTGTAGTTTTTTTGACAAGGTAAAAGTTGTAACCCCAAGTGGTGTAACTTCATTTAGACTACCTATGCTATACACATAAGCTTCTGTTCACATTATATATAATTTTAGGTAAATATAACATGGTATGATTCCTTGTGAATTTTACAGACAATTTTAATATTATTTATCACTATCCTCCCTCTGTATCTGTATTAACCTCCCTCTCTGCTTCCCAAGTCAAAGTCTCCCTCTCCTCTTTCTTGTTTCCCTCTTCATGGCACCTGACACCCATTATCTTTTTCCTTAGAGATTCTGCCCTCTTCATAGTCTGTTTTTCACTTTCTGGATTTCTGTGGTTACCTCAGGTTATATAATCACACCTGATAATTTGCAAGTGGGCTTCACAAATAAAAGAGAAGAGCAGAGTGCCTGTATTTCTAACATCAGGTTACTAGACTTGGTAAATTGTAAAAGGTCCACCCATTTACCTGCAAATTCCATCATTCTTTACTGCTGAATAATATACCAGTGTGGATAGGTACCACATTTTTATGATCCATTTATCTGGAAGTACATTTAGATTGTTTCCATTTCTCAGCTATAGTGAATAGAGCAGCAAGAAACATAACTGAACATCTATTTATGAGGTAGGATATCAAATCCTTTTGGCTTTGTCAAAGAGTAGTATAGCTGGTTTATATCCCTGATATCCTTTTAACTGATTGAATGATCTCCACACTGTTTCCCGAGTGGCTGGCCAGTTTGTAAGTCCACTGATAATAAATGAGGGACCCCTTGTCTCAAATCCTTGTCAGCATTTGTTTTCCATTGTTTTCTTGATTGTCGCTTTTCTGTCGGTGGTAAGATGAAGCATCAAAGAAATTTTAATATCAATTTGCCTACTAAGTATGTTTAGCATTTTTAAAGACTTTTTTAGCAATCTGTAGAAGGAAGTGGCGGGGCACCCACCCGGATGCCTGGCTAAGCTTTACACCCGAAATAATTACACACGGAAACTGTATTCTTTTAAACACTGCCTGGCCCATTGTCTGTAGCCTCTTATTGGTTAATTCTCACATCTTCCTTTAACCCATTTTTAGTAATCCGTGTAGCACCACGAGGGGTGGCTTACCAGGAGAGATCTTAACCTGCATCCATCTCAGAGAGGAGAATCATGGTGACTGCCTGAAGCATCTCCCACTCCTGCTACCACCAGCATTCTGTTCTGTCTACTTCCGCCTACCTAATTTTCTGTCTCGTAAAGGGCCAGAAGGCAGTTTTCTTCTTATTAATTAACCAATGAAAGTAACATAGACAGATAACTCTCCTCCATCATTTCCCCTTTTCTGTTTAAACAAAAAGAAGAGCTTCAAGTTTAACATAGCAAAATTACATATAACAAAACAGTTATTAAAGCAAGTATTACAGTTACAAATATTGAGATCTATTTTATCTTTTATCATAACTAAGGAAAGCTATAGTATCTATTTAATTCTGTAAACTCCATCAAAAGACCGTCCAGAAGGATATAAATATTACCTAAGTAAGACAGAGTCCATATGCAACTTTCAAACTCCTAGAACTGACAGAGACAACTCGCTGCCCTTGACAGTCACCCAAAATTCCTCTGTATCCGTACCGGTGGCAGATCCATCTTTTCGGCCTACAGGCCCATAAAGTATCCAGCAGACCTTTCTCCATGAAGCAGGAATATCCAAAGACAGTTCAGTCACTTTCTGCTGTGTCCTTCAGAACGTCTCGCAGACTCTTTAATGAATCAGGAGGAACGCCAAAAGGCCAGCTCACCTTAGCAAGTTTAGCAGTCCTCTTTCTGTGGGTTCCTTGTGTCCAGTTTATGCAACAGTCCATTGAGAACTCTTTATTTAGACACATAGTAAGTTTTTTAATTGAGTAATATTTTCCTGACTCTTCTTTTTGCGTTCTTTGTATATTCTGTGTATTAATTAGTTGTCAGATATGTAGCAAGCAAAGATTCTCCCCAACTCTGTAGGGATCTTCTCCATAGGTTTATTGATTTCTTTGTTGTCCTGAAGCACTTCAGTTATATGAGATCCCATTTGTCAATTTGGCCTTAATTCCTGGGCAAATGGAGCCCTATTCAGGAAGTCCATGCCCACTCCTACATCTTGTGAGGGTAATGCTTATATTGTCCCGTTAGAAGTTTCAGAGTTTTTAGATTTCACTTAAGATCACCGGACCACTTTCAGAGAGTCCGATTGGTCGCATGTTCCATCAGTCCCATTCCAAGTGGGACTTGGTGGTCTCCCATTAGTTCTGTCCTGCCGTCTCAGTGGGGTGAACGCATCCCTCATGGTTCTGACTTTCTTTCTCATGATCTCTCTCCTTCTGCTCCTCATCAGAACTTTGGGAGCTCAGTCCGGTGTGGCTCCAATGTGGGGCTCTTGTCTCTATCTCCATCCATTGCCAGGTGAAGGTTTAAGGCTCACAGTGAGCCCGTCATGCTATAGAGTTCACATTCCATGTGCCAGTTGTCCTTGGTTTGCTCAGTCCTCCTCCACCATCAGCCACATTTCAAGAGAGCCCGGTTTGGTCCCCTGTTCCATCAGTTCCATTCCAACTGGACTTGTTGGTGCTCCTGTTAGAATCTGTCCCTCCGTCTCAATGGGTCAACGGCACTCCTCACGGTCCTGACTTCCTTGCTCATGATCTCCCTCCTTTTGCTCCTCATCGGGACCTTGGAGCTCAGTCCGGTGCTCCAATGTGGGGCTCTGTCATTTTCTCCATCAATGCCAGGTGAAGGTTTATGGACAATGGCGATGGGCTTGGTCTCTACGACATGGACGGGCTCTGTGTGAGCCTTGTCAGTTGGTGCTCCCCTTCCTGGACCTGGAGGGAGTGGGAGGACCTTGGACTCAACATAGTGTAGAGAACCTGATGGCTCTTTGGCCTGGGGAGGGGAGGGAGTGGGGGTATGGGGGGGGGGAGGGAAGGGAAGGGGGAGGAGGAGGGGAGGAGATGGCAATTTTTAATAAAAAATAAATAAACTGGAAAAAAAAAGAAAGAAAAAAGATCACCGGACCATTTGTTGTTTGATTCATGTGGAGGGTGATAGCCTTAGTTCTCATTTGACTCTTTCATGTGGAACTATCCTTTTTGAGCAGGCCTATTTGTTCAAGGTTGCTGATTTTTCTCTAGGGTGTATTTTGCTTCTCTTTCAGATATGTGACAGTTGCATTTTCTTCTACTAATTGTTCTGTAGTAATAATATTCATCAATGAAGCTTCTTTCCACAGCAATAGTTCACAACTCTTCAAAATGCAAAGTACAAGAGGCCATAAGCATAAGATGCCTATCCACATTGATATGTCTTTAATGCAACCCCTATGCCTAAGGGTCAGTGGACATTGCAGAATAGGTGATAGACTATTTGTAAATCAAAAGGATAAGGAAATCTGTTTGTAAGACAGTGTTCTATATATAACAAGGAAATGGTACCCTTAAAATCTCAAAAATATTGTTACTTAACAGTAACTTCCATAATCAAAACAGTAATATGTCAATGTGAATAGAAAAGCTCTCAGGAACTTTGATTATATATAATATAATATAATTAATAATATAATACTAAATATACACATACATAATTAAAGAAGAGGCCATAAATTTAAAGGAAGCCTGGGGACATAAAAGGACTTGGATGATGGGAGAGGTAGAGGTAGAAATGATATGAGTATAGTACTTATGTATGCAATCCTAGAAAAATAAAGGTATACAGGTTTATAAAAGAGAAAAAACAACTTAGTAAAACCTGGATTTAAGAACTAAGCAAAGAGTTCTCAAAGCCTGAACTATAAACAGCTGAGAATCAATTTAAAAATGTCCAGCATAATTAGCCATCAATTTAACTTAGAAAGTTATAACTACTATAAATTTTCATTTTACCCCAGTCAGAGAAACTAAGATAAAATACCAAATGATGACAAACACTGGCATGGATGTAGGGGGAAAGGGAGCAATTATTCATGGTTGTTAACAGTGCATACTGCTGTAGTCATATTACTAATCATTGCAGCAGTTCCTCAAAAATATAAAAACAGATCTACTGTATGATCCAACTATGTCATTCTTGGGAATATACCAAAAAGACCCTGTCTCCAACAATCCACACATGCTTATCCATGTTCATCGCTGCTCTATTCATAATAACCAAGAAATGAAACAGACAGGATGTTTATCCACTAACGAACAGATAAAGAAAACTTTGTACTTTAGCATACTATTTCAGTGGATATTTTCTTCTTTTAAAACAAAAACATTTTTATATACGCATGAATACCTAGTGAATAGTTATATTTCCCAGTAAACAAAATGTAATATAAGATGTAGTCATCTATTTACATGATAAAAAACGCTTTCTTTTTACAAAGTGCTCTCATACTTCTGTATTTCTTTGACGTATTCAAATAATTTAACCCAATCATTCAATTCATATGCAAGTTAAATAATCATAATTACAAATATGCAAGTGCAATGTTGATTGCTAATTATGCAAATAAGTATAACCTCCAAATTGAGAAGTATTTCAGTAATTTTAAAATAAGGAGAGTGCATATTTAGGAGACATTTTCCTTTAGAGTCTTGTGTTGAGTTATTAGAATTTAAAAATTATATATGCACACATACGTGTATATGTATGTGTGTGTGTATATATATACATACATATATATATATATATATATATATATATATATATATATATATATATATATATGAGAATTAAAGTGATTTTGCTCTAACTGGAGTCCTTCATAAAACACCACAGTAAATATCATTGTAATCCCTTGGTGGATGACAAAGATTTAGTTATTCAATCAAATTATCTTCATTAGAAAACAACACATTCAACAGGTTCAAGACACCTGTTAGCCATTTGGCAAAATTGGTACCCTCTAATCACTTTTGTTTGTTTTTATTATGGATAGACAATCTACCTACGTTGTTGCTACTTTCCAATTTCTTTACTGTCTTTACCAGTTCCTTCCCTAACTTTACTGCTCTCTATATTCATCTACCACTTAATTACACATTTTTGCTTTGATGGTTGTGTTTTCTTCTCTTTATTATCTTTCCAAAATTATCTCCAAATATCATGATTCTTCTCAGTGCTGCACCCAGAAATCTCTCTGTTTTTTCCAAAATGATTAGGACAGTAAGTGAGAAACAAATTTTTTAACCATGTCCTTGAGCATTAAAATATAATCAAATAATTTAATTTACTCCTATTTTTCTAACATATAAACACCAGTGAATATCAGGCACATATGTTGGGGCTCACATGTGTTTTGATGTGAGTATGCCATGAATGTACACATGGCTCTGGAGAACAAAAGTTGTACACAGGAATATTCTTCCAGAAATTTTCCCACTCATTTTTAGAAGCAGAGACCCTAAATGTTATCAGTGGGATATTGTTTGGACATTAATGAATTAAAAGTTGCCATTTGCAAGACAGTGGATGGAACTGGATGAAGGTCCATATGCTAAGTATAATAAGCCAGGAAGAGAAAAGATAATTAAAGCAACAGCCACTCATGGTTTAAATGCAGAGAAAATGGCTTTGTAGAAGTGGATAGTAAAATATTGATTACCATTGGCTGGGGAAATTGGTGTGTTTGTGGGAGACAGATGAAAAACAAACACTAGCAAGAAGTTTAGAGTATTGTCCACAATGCTGACTGCGGATTAATGTGATGTCCTCTACATTTCAGGATATTAGGGGAAATACTTTTGAATGTTTTCACCAAAAATAATAAGCAACATAAGAAATAAGCATATTGCCAGGCGGTGGTGGCGCACGCCTTTAATCCCAGCACTCGGGAGGCAGAGGCAGGCGGATCTCTGTGAGTTCGAGGCCAGCCTGGTCTACAAGAGCTAGTTCCAGGACAGGCTCTAAAAAAGCTGCAGAGAAACCCTGTCTCGAAAAAACCAAAAGAAAAAAGAAAAAAAAAAGAAATAAGCATATTTAACCTTCTGAAAATATTATGTAATATATTCAGTTCTCACACTCTACATGGCTTCCACTAATATACACAGATTTTATGGTATTGTGCAAGTGAAAAATGGTTTAGTAACTCCCCAAATAATAACAGTTTTCATTGAAAATGCTTTTCAGTTCACGAGGAACTATAATAATTTTTAGTATCTTTCTAATATTTTACTTTCAAAATCTGACCATGTAATGATGGTTATGAATCACACAAAGCTCACATATATTAGATAACCTTATAAAATTTCCTCATTTTAATTTTTTACAATTTTAGAAATTTAAACAGAATCAAATATTCAGTTCTAACTAAAATCAAAAGGTCCAGACAATCACAGATTGGCACAAACATCATCTGTCTCACACACACGTACTGCTATAGGTATTTTGGAGACAAACTGAAAGAATAAAAGATAGATTCCTTGGCACAAGTACTAATAATTCTTTTTTTTGCATTCATGGGAAACCAAATCAGAGCTGTAAAAGAAATCAGAGCAGCAATTTCACTAACATATATGACTATTCATCCTTAAAATAAGTGATGTTGAAAGAGATGGATCATATTTTCTTGCTGCTGGATAGATGACTTAAATAGTTTAAATCGATTAAGAGTCACCAAAGCCTGCACAATAATCAGATTGTTTTATGAAAAAGAAAAAAGCAACCCAACAATAATCTCAACAGAGTTGACTTCCTTGTTAGGCAGGGTAAAGTGACAGTCAACTTGACAGAATACTCTTGGGTCAAAACTGATAGAAATTTCATTGTATGCCACAAGGCCCCCACTGTTATCCCTAAATGTTGATATATAAAGGTAGCTATGTAAGACCACATGAGTTGTATCCATATGCATGCACATACCCTCACCTCAAGCAAAAGTCCTCACTATTAGCCATATACTCACAGACCCTTATCATACGCATATGCACATTAGTAAGAACATACAGCTTGTGTGGACCTCAACAAATTTATCTCTGTAATAAAATGTCTACTCTCCAAAGAAGGACACATAGAACATATCCGTGTAACTAACCTCGTGTGGATAGGTGGAACTCATTTTAAGCGATACCGACTCCTCTCATCCTCTAACTGCTTTGCTGTAGACGATTTGGAGATATTGCAGTGGTGTCATTTACAATGTCACAGGTGAGTTTGAGAAGTGAAAATGTGGCATTCCCCTGAGAATCCTTTGCAACCATTGTCCTCCTGTCCAATGAACGTAAGTGTATATTCTTGGTCGTATTCAGTTACCATTTGCTTTCACAGGTGTGGCGGAAGATGTTTAACATATAGAAAGAAAAGAAGCTCATTCTGGTTGGAAGGATTTGAAAGCTGCTTGGAGCACTGCTAACAAGCAATGTTCAACAGTTGGTTTTCCTTGGGTTGACATGGGCTAAAATAGGCAATGTAGCCATGGATGGGTGTGTGTCCTTCCTGATGCCGTCCATGTCCAAAGACTACAATTTCACAATCTACTAATAAATCGGACTCCTTGGTCACCTGAAGAAAATGTTAAAAGACCCTTTCTGATGCAACACTTTATTGTTTATAATTTCTTTCATATACAATCTGAATTTTGACTGCCTGATGCTTGGTTTGTTTGTTTTGTTTGTTTTAGGTCATTCTAGATGTAGCCAATTTAACACCAATAATAGGCAGCCCTCACATAAGTGTAGTGTTTGAGGACCAGAAAAGAGCATAGGATCCCTGACAACTGGAGTCATAGACAGTTGTTAGCTGCCAGGTGGTTGGTACTGGGAACAGACCCAAGTTCTTTGGAAGAGTACCCCATGCCTTTTAACAAGTGAACCATCTCTCCAGACTAAGAACAGAGATCTTAGGGGGTCTTTGCTATGTTTTCAAGGATGCAATCTTATTAGATGAAAATTTGTTTAGGCCTTCATTTCTATGGGAAATATTCTTGATTTTTCTCATACTTTACATATTTGATTTTTGCCACATCCATTTCTAAAAGATTTGGATGATTTTTTCCAACACCTTATTTACCATCGAGAAATAAATTATTCTGAAACAGAAATAGAAAAGGGAGAGCTTGTTAGTATTCACACAAAGCTGGAGCGTGATCATGGGCAGCTGAAAATCTTCTTCAGATTTCTAAAACTCCAAATTTCCAAGAATTCAAGAATAACTTCAGTAGTAAGGTTCACTGGATAAGAGTCATGCATACCATTCCCTGAGTTTAAATTGAAGACAGCAACCTAATGTTTTAGATAATTTATCATTTCTAGTTAAATCATGATCTTATTTTACACATTAAATTATCCCTGAATTTAAATTGAAGACAGCAACCTTATGTTTTAGATAATTTATTATTTCTAGTTTAAATCATGATCTTATTTTACACATTAATTATGACTGTATTTTATCTATATATAACATATAAACATTTTTGTGGCCTTTATTTTACTAAAACAAATCATAATATGTTTAAAAATTCTGACACATTGGGCGAAGGAAAAAAATCTGCTATGCTATTTTCTCTTTTACAGAACATTTATACCTCATCCTCCAAAATATCACTTTATTAAAAAATTCAGATGAATTAGATTGTGTCTGTTGTCAGATAATCCAGATTTTAGTTAGAATAATTTTATAATTTTAATTCATTTATTTTTCTATCTTTCTTATTCAAGAAAAATCAGCAGTGATATATCCATATATTTTGTATATTAATATCATGACAAACTGCTTATGCAAAAACAAATGGTGGTACATTGTTCAGTTCCAGTGGAGGTACAAAGATACCTCATCTTGCTTCCTCTGCATCTGGCTGGTACTGTGTCTCTCTTTCCTCTCCCCAGAATTCTTTTGGTCTGATTGTTCCACCTATGCTTGCTGTTTAGTTACTGGCCAATCAGTGTTTTATTAAATCAATACAAGTGATAAATCTTTGCAGTGTATAAAAACATTATCCCTTACCAGTTCCCCCCTTTTTTGTTTTCAAAACAAAAACCCTGAATCAAATCTCATTTGCTTAACTTTTTCCTGAACATTATCTATAACAACATGTAACCAACACATGAAACAAAGACAAACATTAATAATCCATTTTTTTGGGAAATGTGAATGCAATTTTCTAGGCTACTTCCTGCTGATTGGGTGTGCTGGTAATCTTACTGAGACCCAAAGAAAATTTAGGCTTATGGTCAAATCCTGACTGGAGTACTTTGTGAGGCTGGATCATCTCAGCTAGAACACTTGAAGCTGTTCTGGATGCAAAATTCAGAAGAAACTGCAACAGAGGTGTTCTGAAACATTGGATCATCTGGGCCATCTGTTCCCATTTGACATTTTTCAGGAGATCTTTCTTGATCAAGCCTTATTTTTCTTAACCAAAAATCAATCCACAGCCTGTGGAAAGAAAAACAAAGTAACATATTTTTTTACTTAATTTATTGAAGTCAAGGTATTTTTAAAATAAATAGGTTGGATTAATCCAACAACATTTATAATCTAATGTCTTTTAGCAGCTGATGATCCTTCCTCAGCAGTCAAACAATTCAAACACAATAATATATAGTATTCAGACTCTCTGGGTATTTTCCATCTTTACTACGGTTTTTTTCTTACTCATTATTTACCTTTATTTTTATTATTTAATTTTTTGAGACAGGATTTCTATAGGTATCTTTGGCTTGTCCTGAACTCACTCTGTATACCAGCCTGACCTTGAACTCATAGAGAATTGCTTGCCCCCACTTCCAGTTATGGGATTAAGGAATATTGCCACCACACCCAGCTACTCTATTTTTTAAAAGGACTTTCTCTACCTATTATATTTTTTCTCCTAAGCCTATATATATTTTTAAACACATTGTGAGCCATTTAGAGGGTTTTTTTCATTATGAATCTGTCTTTGCTATATATCACTATCTTTTTCTGAACGCATAAATCTAATCTGCTAAACAATATGGCTAGAATTAAAGCTTCAGCTTTGGCAGCTGGTTCTGGCCCATTTCTTAGCTTTCTGAGAGTCTAGCTGTATGACAGAGTTACTGGTGAGGGACATATTTATTGCAACTCTCTGGAATTTCAAAGTTCATGCCATCACCAAGAAGCCTGCCACCAGTTTAACACCGTTTAAGTGTTTAGTGGCAGAGCCTCTTAAAAGAGCTGCAAAATTTTCATTACTAAGGCTGAATCAGGAAGCCTTTATTAAAGGACTCTCACCTCTTCTTGCCTCTAGCAAACAGAGCGCACCCAAGACAATGTTGCTACCAAGAAGCCATGATTGACTCTGTTTTTTTTTCTGTCTATAATAGGTAATATATTAATATAGTTTCAGTGTGACAGTATATTAATCACAATATTGTGTGGTCTATTAGCTCAAATTTATTACTAACTAGCTCTTACAATTTAAAATTAACCATAATTCTCATTTATGTTAGCCATGTGACTTGGTACCTTTTCTCAGGAAAAAAAGTCTCATCTTGTTTATTCTGAGTCTGGCTTGTGACTATGTCTCTCTTTTTCTTTTCCCAGAATCCTTTAAGTCTGGTGGCCCTGCCTAGACTTTCTGCCTGGCAACTGGCCAATCAGCATTTTATTAAACCAATACAAGTGACAAATCTTTGCGAAGTGTATGAAAGCATTATCCACAGAATAATCCCAAGTCTAATTATTCTACATGAACAAGAGTAAAAGAAACTAAATTCTACAGAATGACTTAGCATTTTCTAAAGTACATTCTGGGTGGTATACATGAGCAGCTGTGATTTGAATATAAAGTGTCCCCTACAAATTAATTTCAGCGGTAACAATTTTCCAGGGTTCATTGAATTGAATACATAATTTGAAGCTACTATTTGAAAGTAGAAGAAATAGTTATTGCATGGAGTCCTTATTGAAAGAATAATTGACTGGGAATTTATCTTTGAAGGGTGTATCTTGTACCTCTTTCTTTGAGTGCTTGTGGATTCTCTCCCCCCTCTCTCTTGTTGTCTCTCTTTCTCTCCTCCATAAGCTAAAAGAAGTCCAAAGCAAATCTTTCCTTCTAACATCTCTTTCGTCAGGTACTTTGTCATAGTTTGTATAATTGAAAAAGAAGGTTTGCATATTTCAATTGAAGCAGGACAGATATGTGGGCTGAGGATTTTGTCCTATCCAATTCCTCTATGTTAGCCACGCCACCCACAGCTGTTCAAGTCCCACATAAAACACACAGAGGTCTATGTTAGTCATAAACTGATTGGCCTCCTAGCTTGAGCTTCTTATTAACTCTTATAACTTATTTTGGCCCATGATAATTGTCTGTGTTAGTCATGTGGCTTGGTACCTTTTTCAGAGAGGCAGCCACATCTTGCTTGTTCAGTGTCTGGCTTCCTCTCTGTCTGGGTGATAAATGCAGACTAAAACGTTTCTCTTCCCAGAATTTTCATTGCCCTGTTTCTACTTCCCACCTGGTTTTCCTGCCTATACTTCCTGCTACTGGCCAATCAGCATTTATTTAAAATACAAGTGACAGGGTACAGACCATTGTCCCACAGCACTAACAGAAGCATTGATTATAAATAAATAATCAATTTAAAAGAAGGAAATAGGTGTGTGTGTAGAATAGTTAGGGATTTATAATTCATGCACTCAGCTTCTGAAGAAATTAGAAATTGGAGACCAGCATATTCACAATGTTAGTTTTTAATGGCATAATACACATGTATATTCAATGTTTAACCCAGCATGTACTACAAAAAGGATTATGGACTTGGTTACAGACGACTGATAAAAGTATCTCAATGAGAAGAGTCAAATGAGCTTTTGGTTTACTAGCACTCGCCAAAGTCTGTCTCTACTACATAATAATCTATTATGTGTGCTACAATAAAAAGAAAAAATGTATATGTCTGAATTTTAAAATATTTATTAGTTTAAGAAACTCAAAATAATCTAAATTGCTGAAACCAATAGTACCAACTGACTCGCTCAATCCAGGTTTACAAATAATTCAATTTGCAAAATCAGCCAACCAATTAACCAATAAGTAAACAAACAAAATTTATATACAAAGTGCAGTGGGAAAAGGCTCAATAAAATGAGGGGGTCAATGCACTCTGTGTTAAAGAGTGCCACGATTTCAAAGGAGTAAACCATGCAGAAAACATATAATGCGCCTATTGCAGTACAGATGTCCCAAGTTTAACTTCTGGATTCCATAAAGTTGATTTTTATAAGTGATGTTAATACTTCTTCTGCTTTTATTTCCACACATTCCTTTCTGAACTTGTGTTTGGTATGTCAGGCTTGAACACTTCTGCTCATGCTAGACTGCACATATCATTGCCTGGTGCAGTTTACTTGCTTCATGCTTGACTGAGCAAAGGGGTGTGACTAAATGCCTGTGCTCGTGTCCATGGATGTCCTGGTTTATAGTTCAGCAGACTGGAAAAACACATGGTGCTTGCTCTCATTATAAATTAAATTACACACATACACACAAACACACACACACACACACACATACACACACACACATATATATATATACATAATTTTTAGAAATTATAAAAATAATATGGGCTGCTAGATAATATTGGATCTTCTGAATGCTTCAGCTTAGAAATTCAAATTCTCTATTATTCTATTCTCATCAATAATAGTTTTAAAACACCATAAGTTTAGAGGGTGAATTTTTTAAAATTACCATTTTATGATTAAATTAGTTTATCAAAGTCACAGTCATTGAGACTACAAAAGAAATTACAAATAAATAGAATATTGACATGTATGAGAAACTACAAACATCCAATCATACTTTTGATATGTTCATCAAAGTGATATTTTGACTCTAGAATGAGAAGTTTTACAAAAGATCTTAGAAATAATTATGATCAAATATATAACTTTTAAATAATTATCAAATTAATATGAATCCCATACAGTTAAGGAAAGATCATCTAATAAGTGAGTGGAACTCAGGAAAAGAACAGACTTCCAAGATGGATATGGGAAATGCTGAGGGGATTAGAAGAATTTATGTATATATACATACACATGTTCAGTAGCAATGTTCAAATTTACTAAAGCCTATGGAAAAAATTATATCTTGCTTTATTTAGAAATTGATCAATAGCTTAATAATTCTGAAAGGTCAAGGTATGCATGACATTAGCCCCAGGTTCTTGGAACAGAAGGCAGAGGCACACACAGAGATTCATTAAAAACTGTGGTATAAAGAAGCTGAAACAAACATGTTGCATTTCAGTAGATAAATGAATCTATTTGTCTTTTTAACTGCCTCACTCCACATTTGGAAACTTATTAGATCTAAGATTTAAGGAATAATATCAAAATGTATCTGAGATAAACTGTGTTAAATGGAATTTGTGCGAAGCTATAGCCGAACTTACATGGGACACTGCACTTGTGAGACATGTTTAGAATCCTAACTAGCAATACTACACATGAAATTTCATAACAAAGCCTATTTGTAAACAAGGACTTGTTCCACTTAGATAAAATAAACCTATCTCTTCTTGAGATCAAAGAGATGATACCTTTAAATATCATGTTTCTCAAGTGCTTGAATCTATGTTCTGTAGCTTTCTGTAGTGTGTCTGAATAATCATTTATCAAGCTAATTTGTTTTTTATGGATTGCTACTGCACCAAAATAAATGGCATCTATGTGCACACTGCATTTAAAATTTTAACATAAATCATGGGACAGTTTTGTCGTCTATGACTCAACATAGGAAAAATATTTGTTTATTATAATCTTCTTAAATGACGTTTAAATAAAAAGGAAATGTACCTTTCATGTCTCTTCTAGTAGTTTATCTTTGTTGCTTGGAACAGAAAAGCTGAAGCTTAAATTTGTTTTTCTGTGTTTATTTGTAAGTTGATTTTGAATGTGGTTACTATTCCATCTTTGGTTTTGAGAAGTAGCATCTATGGTTTAGAAGTGCAAAGACTCTCTCATCCATGAACGTGTTCAATAAATCTCAGCTCATAAAAGATTGATCTGAAAAAAAGTAGAAACATCTCTAGTGTGAGCAATTGGATGTCTTTATTGTTAATCTCTGGTTCACTGAGCATGAAAATCTAAGCCGTGGGCTGTGATTACTGCACTCTGGAGTGTTTTCTTTCATGAGCAATCTTAATATTTTCAAAACGCAAGTCTAGCTCCATATTCAAACTTCCCTATGTCCAGTGGTGCTTGAAATGTGTTTATGTCTGAGTCTCTCGCGTTGTTGGCTGAAGTTCTGTCTAGGAAATATTAGCAATGTTCTTAATATTATACAAATATAATGGTCCAATGTAACACCTGTGAAAAAAGACAGATGAATAAATTGATGCACATTGGTTAAATTTAAGTCACTCACTTTAGCTAACATTCAGAGTAAGAATTTCTTTTTCTCTCCCCACTGAGGTTTTATGCAGCCGGGGTGAATTATTTTTGTCTAGTGATGTATGAGCAGAAATGTGTGCCTCTTCCAGATCAGCTCATTTATTTTTGATGGTCAATTTCTGCTTCTTTCCCTGGTGTAGTACTTATGAAGTGTTTTGTCAGAATGAAGCTGCCAGTCACCCTGGCTTTATAAGTTACAACAATGAGCCTTGTCAACCCACAGGAGGCATGTACAATAAATACTGAAAACATTTCTTTTGACCCTCTTGAGTCTAGAGCACCTACCAGGGAAACACAGACTAACATTACAGAGACAAAGGTGGTAGGCTAGAGGCTAGCGACATTATGTTGGTGATATTCTCTAAGTAACAGAATATATTTTCTTTTTTATAAAAATCTCTCTTTTTTATAAAATTTGTTATAAAATTTTTTATAAAAGCTCTCGTTACTGGTAAAAAATTTGTTAAAGCAATATTTTTGTGTTGCATAACAATTAAGCATTTATCTCATGTCCCACATTTAGTTATGGTAGGTATTTGGATATTTATGTGCATTGGTATCTGACTAAAGTCAGATATTGGTACCAAAGCTAGAAATAGATTTTACAACAAGTTTCTCATTTCAGAGATGAGTAAAATTAGAAGATAAGGACTTCGTTTTGTTTAGCAAAATAGGCAATATACCAGCTCAGGTGTTTGTAACAGGTCCCAGTTTCTCCACCTAACACCCTGTTGCCAAGCCCATTATCATATTAGCTCAACCTGCAGGTGGATGCCTCAAACACTTACAGAATATGAGCACTAGAAGTACCTTGAAGTGGTGCTTTAGAACAGGTTTTGAGCATATTGGAGGGGGGGATGGGCACAAAAATGAGAGAAGGGACACTATAAAAACCAAGTAAAAACACAATTTGTATAAAAGTCAGGACCTAGAATCCAAGTTGCCATGGTTTGCTGTTGATTCTTGGAACTACATGTGCATCATAACTGTCCAATAATCATTTCCTCTATTACAATTGCAAGTGCAATATTAACCTTTAAGCATACCTACCTGGGAATTTTCAGCATCTGGTTTATTTTTCTCTTCCATAAATTACAGATTATGAAATACAAATTTCATAAAATTCATAAAATACAATTGTTTGTTTAAGCTTATTTTTCAATCCAATCTGAATTTTTTATATATATTTTTATGTTTTAGAAGCAAATATTCTCCCAAAATATGCTGTAAATAATAATCGGGATCTCAATAAATTTTTCAGATGACATTAAAAGCATCTTATACAACCAACAAAAAAGACACACAAACCAACACATGTAGTCATTTGATCTTTTCGTAGCTATTATCTGACATAAGAGTTACTGCACTTATGTTTTGATAGACTCCTCCAGTCATAGAGGTTACTAAAATCTGTGCTTCCAGATATTAAAATCAAAATAGAACAATATAAGCTTCTAGCTTGTGTAATAAAAGTTATACCCTGAAGTTTTAATATGATTGAAATGATATTTCTAAATAATAATAAACTTTCAGTCATTATTTAATTAAGAGTACTATTTGCAGAGTTTGTTATGGAAATGTGAGTGGTCTTCTCTCTCTCTCTCTCTCTCTCTCTCTCTCTCTCTCTCTCTCTCTCCTCTCCCCCTTTCTCTTTCTCTCTCTCTCTCATTTTCCTCTTTTCTCTGTTCTCTCCCCTTTCTCTCCCCTTTCTCTCCCCTCCCTTCTCAGTCCTCTTTCCACCTCCCCTCTCCTCTCTGTTCTATCCCTTCTCTCCTCTTTCTTGTCTCTCTCATGGAGGAATTTAGGGTTACTATTTTCACAAACTCTTCTTTCTCTTTTTGATTTGAAAGCATGGTGCCTGAATATTACTGAAATTTTATTTACAATAAAAGTGTGTGTGTTTTTTTTTTTACCAGTGTTTAGCTTAGGTATTAACTTCTCCTATATAATAAATCCGTGAGACTACAGATGTTACAAAAACCATAAATTACTAAATAACACAGCCGGCATTTGTCCTCATTAGCTTCACTCTGGACGTATACGTAATATCACCAATATCTTATGTATAATATCACCACTATCTTTCCTTCCATAAAACTTATATTTATAAGCTGAACCTTTATAATGATGACAGCTAACATTTGAGTGGTTCAGAGGGTTTACAGCTTACTAGTGTCGAAATTTAAAGAAGCTGAAGTATGTCCTGGTCTAGATTTCCAGCTCTTAATCTACATATTGACTTTGAGGTTTAGTTCCAAGTGTTCATCTTAAAAGGAAGTGTCTTCCTAAATGCTAAATGAGAAATCCATTCAGGAATGGGAAGATACTGTGAGGATTCTTCCACCTGGTAACATCCGTTCTTGTTGCTCCTCAACTTGACAGCCTCCTCTAATGCCAGACAACTCAGTTTCTAGATGTCATCTTGCAGGCAAAATTTTCCTGAAAACAATGTTGACCAGAAATTCTATTTGAATATAAGAATAGATCCACGAGTCTCTTCTTTTTAGTATGATCATCTATATTTTACTTGCCTATATTTTATTCATATATATATATATATATATATATATATATATTCAGAAAAACTACTCTCTGAAAAGGCTTCAAGAGAGAAGAATGATTAAAGTCTACCAGCCTTGTCATTAAAGGCAAAGATTTATAAAACCTTTTTCCTAAATTTCTTCCTTTTTTATTCATTAACCTACTTTGGGGGGAAAGCTTTATCTGATGAACTAGTTAAATTGTTTTAATCAAATATATGTAACAATTTATGAGAAATAAAAGCTGTTTATTCATTTGGCAAATATATATATATATATATATATGTCGATTATGTTTCCTATAAAACTAAAAAACCTTTGTCTAAGTTTAAATTGAAAAAGAAGCTGCCTTATTGATCCTTGATTGCATTTGTCCAGCTATGTCCTGTGTATCAGTTATAAATTATGGATGCCTACCCTCTGTTAAATATCAAACACTATCTGTCATCTTTATAAAAAGGCATGTTATTTTTTATGCCTGGGGACATCTTGCTAGCCCAACTAACTATTCTGTAAATTGATCCCTGTAGAAATCAGTGGGCTTTCCCTCTTCTTGGCAATTGGCTACTGTAGCTTCAAGATTGCTGCTCTTCTTTATGACAGCTGCTTTCACCTAGAGACTACATTGGGGACTGATTCCTGGGTTCTATGATCAATAGGATAGCACTTCCAAGTCTCGTTCCTGGCTTAAAGGATGAGCTTTCTCCTGCTGTGATATCAGTGCTTTTTTTTTTTTTTTTTTTTTTTTTTTTTTGCTTCCATAATGTTTGGTGCACAGGTTCAGAATTTCCTCAGCTTTTCATATATTTCAACATCAACAGCTGTACTATCTGTCTTAAAATACAATGCCAAAGCGAGCTAAAAATAAGTGAAGCATGGAATAATCATGCATTCCCTCCAAGAACCTCACATTAGACATTGATGAAAATAGTTAAAAGTAGCAGTAGCATTATACTTTATAGCATACCGTTATATTTATAACAAAATGAATTTGCATTAAAAGATTTATACAGTCTCTGAAAAGATAAAAGTCCCCCTTGTGCATTTAATTATTGAGCATCCTGATGAATGGCTTTGCCTTTATGAATTTTAAATGTTTGCAAATTATCATATTATATTGAAATGAATTTGATCATATATATACATGTGTGTGCATACATGTATATATATATATATATAATTTAGATTCAGTCATACAGAAGCTTTATCTATTATAATGTTTTTTCCTTTGGATTATATAGAGCTGAGTAAGGATTGCTCTAAGAATCTATATCCAGCATTATAGTGAAGTGAAAAATCAATGGATATTTTAAAAATTCTAGCTATCAACTAGATTACCAATGATACTGATGCTACTGAAGAATATTTCCTGAGGGATTATAGTCTCTGGGACATTATTCTATTATTTTTGCCTCATCTAACTTCCATACAAGTATGGTGACTTTGCATTTATATATATATATATATATATATATATATACATATATATATATGTATATATATATATATATATATACATATATATAATCAAATTTCAGCACAAGCTCTTCTGGTTTAAAGTAAAATATAACTTTACCTTTAGCAGTACTGGGAATGCATTACTCTGAGACTTGTCAAATAACAGAATCCTGAACTAATAATGAATGCCTGTAATCTTAGGCCTTAGATATGAGAAAGAGCAAAAGAGGATGATTTGGAGTCTACAAAAAGGTTTTATTACATACTGACATCAAGACTAACCTGAACTGGTAAGACCCTGTCTCAAAAAACTAGAAAGACAAATGGAGAAAGGACTACAGAAAAGAAATGCATAATACTCAATAAATCTAACCCAAAATAAGATATGACAGACATAAACATTTTATGTCTTAAAGGCAATACAAAGAAAATATTTTCTATGACAACATCACAATTCTCAGCTATTTTTATGCAGTACTATTTTGTTTTTAATACCATGGTAGCAGTTTCTTTTCTTTAATTAAATGAAATTCTTAATTTGCCTAAAGATTTTGTTTTATAAATTAAAGTTGTCTAATAAGAAAGATTTGTATATCCTTTGACAGCATGTATCCAGTGATTATCTGGCTGTGTTCAGTGTAATGGATGAGTGCTTAATCCTCTGGTCTGAGCTTTGATTCTCTGGACAGGGAAGGTTATCTAGTGTTTCTAGTGGAACTCCCATGTCAAGGCTTACTGGTGATGGGATAGCATGGAAGCATGCATAACACTGCTGTCTCACTTATCTCTGTATCAGCAATTTTACAGTTTATTAGGCCATTCCTTTATAAAGTGTACCAAACAAGGCAAGTATATAGGAAATGGTGGGGAGATGTGGAGACTTAGGCATCTCCTGCTTTAGGCCTGGGAAGTTTCTGCCTCTTGCTATCACTGCAAACTCTGGTACATTTGGTTGTGATAAGTAAGCATTATAAAACATATGAGAAATTTGTGAAGAAGTCATATAGGAGGTTGAGATTTTAATTATTTTGTTTAGCTTTGTTAATGGTTTCTGACTAACAGAAGGTTAACAAGAAGTAAATATGATATTTAAAAGATGTTATGGATTAATTCATAAAGTACAAATAGTATTATCCTTCTAGAATAATCTTACAGGTATGTGACACTCAGCTGGAAATGCTGAGTTCAAGCTCGTGACTCTGCTTGGAACATCTGAGATGAGGAAGGTGTTTGAGCTCAGTGGATGCTGCATTAGATATTAGATATTACGGAGGTACCCTGACCATTGCTATCTTCTAGAGTCCACCTTACACTTTATGAATTTCTTGGAAATATTTGATTATGTAATATAACTTCTTTCTATCTGTTTATTTTATTGGTTCATTTTTTTTTCAAGCCTGCACACTTTGTTGGACACCACTGTGCATTATCTATACTTATTCTGCCTCTGTCTGGCTAAGTAAAGCACATCCAACATAGAACTGACGTTATAAGGCAAGTAACTCATTAGGACTCAATGTTCTTGGTGGTTAAGAACTTATGCTCTGAATTAGTATTAAATTCTACTTGTGTTTATGATCTGTCTTTAATCAATGTTGTTTTTTATTTAATTCATCATGAATAATGCATAATACTGGTGTGAATATTAATAAGTAGAAATAGATCTGGGTTACCTCACTCAGAATAGTGTTTTCTATTTCCATCACATTAGCCTGCAAAATTCAAGATGTCATTGTTTTTTACGCGCTGAGTAGTATTCTAGCATGTATAATATTCCACAGTTTCCTTCATCCATTCTTCCACTGAAGGGCATCTAGGTTGTTTCCAGGATCTGGCTATTACAAATAATGCTGCTATGAACATAGATGAGCATATGCTTTTGTTGTATGATTGGGCATCTCTTGGGTAGATTCCCAATAGTGGAATTGCTGGGTCCTGGGGTAGGTTGATCCCGAATTTCCTGAGAAACGCCCACACCCTGCTTTCCAAAGTGGTTGCACAAGTTTGCCATTCCCACACAGCAATGGATGAGTGTGCCCCT
Source organism: Arvicola amphibius (assembly GCF_903992535.2). Lineage (NCBI taxonomy): Eukaryota > Metazoa > Chordata > Mammalia > Rodentia > Cricetidae > Arvicola > Arvicola amphibius. The sequence goes on along the minus strand of NC_052049.1, from coordinate 159,972,620 downwards.
TACCCCACAACCTCTCCAGCAAAGGTTATTATTGGTGTTTTGGATTTTAGCCAATCTGACAGGTGTAAGATGATATCTCAAAGTTGTTTTGATTTGCATTTCCCTGATAGCTAGGGAGGTTGAGCATGACCTTAAGTGTCTTTTGGCCATTCGAACTTCTTCTGTTGAGAATTCTCAGTTCAGTTTAGCGCCCCATTTTTTAATTGGGTTAATTGGCATTTTACCGTCTAGTCTCTTGAGTTCCTTATATATTTTAGAGATCAGACCTTTGTCAGTTGCAGGGTTGGTGAAGATCTTTTCCCAGTCAGTAGGCTGCCTTTGTGTCTTAGTGACAATGTCCTTTGCTTTACAGAAGCTGCTCAACTTCAGGAGGTCCCATTTATTCAATGTTGCCCTTAAAGTCTGTGCAGCTGGGGTTATGCGTAGGACTCACTCATATTCGGTTTCTAGCCATAATTAAAGGACATCGAGCCTATAAATTTGGGATCCTTGAGAAGATAATAAGAAGGGTGAATCCCCAAAAAAGATATAGTAATCCTCCTGGATATTGGAATAGACACGATCGCCAGGCAAAATTTGGGAACTTGAGGGGTTGGGCAAGGACTGGGCCAAGGGAAGATGGGGGAGAGAAAGTGGTGAAGGGGAGAGACAGGGGGGAGCTCGGAGGAATGGGGTGCTTGGGATAATAGGAGTGGGGATATGAGCCGCAGGGAAGCTATATCTAATTTAAGGAAGCTACCTGAGGGTTGTCAAGAGACTTGACCCTAGAGGGGTTCCCAGGTTTCCAGGGAGAACGCCCCCAGTTAGTTCCTTGGGCAGCTGAGGAGAGGGAGCCTGAAAAGGCCAGTTCCTATAGCCATACTGATGAATTTTCTTGCATATTCACCATAGAACCTCCACCTGACGATAGATGAAGAAAATGACAGAGCCCCACATTGGAGCACCGGACTGAGCTCCCAGGTCCTGATGAGGAGCAGAAGGAGAGAGAACATGAGAAAGAAAGTCAGGACCGTGAGGGAACCTCCAGCTGGCGACAGATGGGGAAGGTGACTGAGCCCCACATTGGAGCACCGGACTGAGCTCCCAAGGTCCTGATGAGGAGCAGAAGGAGCGAGAACATGAGGGAGAAAGTCAGGAACGAGAGGGGTGCGTACACTCATGGAGACGGTGGGACAGAACTAATGGGAGATCACCAACTCCAGTTGGAATGGGACTGATGGATCACTGCGACAAAACCCGTCTCTCTGAGTGTGGCCAACAGCGGGGGCTGACTGAGAAGCAAGGACAATGGCTCTGGGCTCTGATTGTTTCTTCATGGACGGGCTCTGTGGGAGCCTTCTCAGCTTTGGGCGATCACCTTCCTGGACCTGGGGGAGTTGGGAGGACCTTGGTCTTTAGCATAGAGTGGGGAACCCTGATGGCTACTTGGCCTTGAGAGGGAGGGAGTGGGAGATATGAGTGGTAGGGTGGAGGGGGAGGGGAAGGGGGAGAAGGAGGGGAGGGAAGGGGGAGGAGGAGGGGAGGGAGGGGGGAGGAGGAGGGAAGGAGATGGAAATTTTTAAATATAAAAAAAATAAACCATGAGAAAAAAATTAAGTAGAAATAGAAATATTATCTAAGAAGAACTTTATTTTTTAAGATTAAGATATGTATATATGGGTGTCTGCATGAGGGTGTATGTACAAACCTGTGGATGCTTACAGGAATTACAAGAGGCTATTAAATTCCCTAGAGATTTAGTTAGATGAAACCGAGAGCTACCCAATGTGGGTGATGAGAACTGAACTCTGGCATTTTGGAAGAGCTGTAGTCAATCTTAACCACTGAGTCACTGCTCCAGCCCTTCCAATAACAAACTTCAACAGTGGCTAAGCAGAGTAGTATACATTATATTAAACAGGACTCTAGAACTGTGAACTCCTAATTTGGAGGCAATTTCTATTCATAGAGATGCATTAATAACTAAGTTAAACAGATAACCTATAGTTTAAAATGAATCATATATTTCAAAGTATGTTTAAAAGCTACACTGTGTTGAAGACAGATGCTAAAAAGAAATCCCACAATAGGTCAGAATTGAGTATAATAAAGGGTTATGTATTTAGGAATAAACACACAGATCACAGTCCTCTGCATGAATGGGCAACAGGAACTGAATCTAGCAGCCAAAAGAGAGAGCAAGAACGTGCCTTACATTGGCATTTATAGTATAAGAGGCCACACTCAAATGGGCTCATATTTTAAAGGCTACTGGCTGAAGGATTTCCTACAGCAGTGAAGTGATTTCTGTCTGAATAATTATATAACTTAATGGACCATGGAAAATGTAATTGAAGTTGTAAAAATCTCTAAAGAACACTCATTGGCTTACAGGCTACTAACTTCTAAATAAATTCTTATTGTAGAGATCACATACCTATTCACCCTTTTAGCCAGAAGGCTCTATTTTGTCTCCATTTAGACTGTGAGTTCACCATGCAGAGGTCTTTGCATTTTGCTGGTTTCATGGTCTTACCGAGTATTAATACAGTTTCATGTGGGATTTCCTCTGTATGCTGTGGTTACCATTAGTTAATAAAGAAAACTGACTTGGACCTGTGCAGGGAATAGAGGTAGGCAGGGAAAACTAAACTGAATGCTGGGAGAAAGGAGGAAGAATCAGGGAGAAGCCATGGAGCCACTGCCAGAGACAGATGTGCTGAAACTTTGTCGGTAAGCCACAGTCATGTGGCGATACACAGATTAATGGAGATGGATTAAATTAATATACAAGAGTTAGCCAATAGGAAGCTAGAGGTAATGGGATAAACAGTGAATTAAATAATATAGTTTCTGTGTGATCATTCTGGAGTCTTGGCAGCCAGGAAATTAACAAGCGGAGGGTTAAAAAGCTCCCATTTAAAAGAACATAAAATTGATACTTAAACCAGAAAGAATATTTGAGATCATTTAGTTTATTCTTCTACTTTTATTGATAAAAATTCCAAAGAGGTAGAGCTGATTCTCAATAGTTACACAGTTAGTTTTTTCTGTATTGATTTTCTGTAATTTTGGTCTGTGTCTGGGTAAGTATAGAAATTATCAGTCTTGTTCTTTTTATAGAAACTATTTTCTTAAAAATTTGTATATATTTGGAGTACTATTTGAGCATTGGAATTTAACTAAATTTTCTAATCATGAAACAGGAGAAAATAATTGCAGTTTCATAGAGTTCCAAAGACATTCCATGATCTAAACTATCTTGCCAGCTGTTATCATAACTCATTCCCAGAATATGAATTAGCTTCCTGAAAGTGTTCATGTGGGCTTTTTCCAAACAGAGAGCAGTATGCATCCATTTCTCTTCTCTTCATAGTTCCCTGTAGACACTGCTGATAGGCCTTATGTTTGTCTGTTTTCTCATCTTTTTCTTAATATAGCACTGATTGGGGCAGTAAACATCTGGAAAGTATATGAAGACCCATTTAATGCTGCTGTCTCTTCCTCTACATAGGAAGGTAGAGGAAATAACAGAGACTGACTCTTGAATGTCAGAAGATTATAGTTCTCTTTGAAAAGGATGCTGTCTTTCTCCTCAAAACTGGAAAGGAAGATGCATTAAGCAATTATTTCAGGGTAAAACATCTCACCTCTCATTCAAAGTGCTCTTAGAATTTTATGACAGGTCATGTTGTGATTATTAATGTTACTGGAATGGGCAGGATATATATATATGTGGATGCTAAATTTTTACAGCATAATTGAATTAGTGTTGACCCCCATACTGACTGAAGATGTTACAATTTAGTGTCACAAATCTATCACTTAAAAATAATCAACATTTTCTGAGAGCCTTAGACATTTCCCCTACTACATGGGATTCTTTACCTCATGCTTCTCTCAGGCACCCTTTTATATTAATGTGTATGTTTTAAGATTTTCATATAAATATCATAATCTTTATTCACTATCTGTTTTCTTCTTTCAGTAAATTTTATTTGCTAGCATATGACTACTGTTGTAATTGCTATCAAGAGTTCATGTCTTTACACTGCTAGAAAACACTCCGTTTGATGAGTACACCATGACTTAGCTATCTAGTAGAAGACTTTTGTTTGTTTTCAAAGCAGAGTCATGCTCTGTAGTTCAGCTTTACCCAAAACTCATAAACCACCTGCTTCAGAATCGGAGATGCTAGAGTGGCAGGATTGCACCACCATGCCCAGCTTTTAAAGCCTACATAGTAATTCGTGCAATTTGAGAAATATATACAGTAGTAAAAGAATCAACAAAACCAAGATTGGAGATACAGCATCTTACCACAAAAGTATCCCAATGTTTTATCATACTTATTTTTACATGCACTGAAAATCTTATATTTCAAGCTTTAAGCTCTATAATTAGCAATTTGTTTGTTTTATCTAGGTTGCTTTAAATATTAACATGATGGAATTTCTGGCATTTTACTTTTAGAACCATCAATTTATTGCCCCACTGAGTCAAGTGACGTAACTGTAAATTTAGATATTTTTATTTTTCTTGGATTGTATAAATTTACATTTTAAAATTATTTTTCAAACTTGAATAAATTTGAGGAATTGTTCCTTTAACACCATCTTTCTTTGTCTTTCTGCCTCTAGGGGACTACATTTGCTCTTTATTTGGTAGCTTTAAATTGGACACATTCTAACACTAATATATTGAGAATTATTACTTTATATTGTATGAAGATTTGTCATTGTGATTGGTTTAACAAAAAGCTAAATGTCCAATAGCTGGGCAGGATTTTCAGGGCAGAGATAACTTTTGGTAGAAGAAGGCAAAGATGCCATGAGATCCAAAGGAAATAGGACATGCAGTGGGGGGGGGGGGTAACAAGCCATGAACCATATGTCAGAATGTAAATTAACTCAAATGGGTTAATTTAAGTTGTGAGATCTGGTTTTAAACAAGCCTAAGCTATTGACCAAGCTTTCATAATTGATAATAAGGCTCCATGCCATTATTGGGGACAGATAGTCCTGATGAAAAGGTTTGACTACACTGATGCTTTAGTACTTTTGATTTTTGAATAGCTTTGAATTGCTTCAATCTATGGAATTCACTAATTAAACTAAAATTTTTAATCTGGTGTTATGTTCATCTCCTTCTATATATAAAACAACTGCACAATAATGTCTGTCTACGAAGGAACTAAAGTACATATGTTAATATTTCCTGTTGGCCTATGCTTTAAAACCACAATAAGAAATCCAAAGGTTAGCATTTTTACCATCTAACAGATGTAATAGAGGGTACATTTAAAATACTGCTCAAAACTATAAGTAGAGAAAGTAAATATTATCATGTAAGTGCCTAACTCCTTCAGGAAGGAATGTTAGGAATACCATATAATTATCAAAGGCAATTTATCAATAATCAGATATTGTAGGAAAGCTTAGAAGAGGGAATCTCATCTTCCAGTATTTTAATACTGATTTAATTTATTTACATACTGATGTATATTTTAAAATTTTTACTTGGAATTAATCTTAGAACCTGATCATCAACTTGACATAATATAATATGATCAAAATAAAGTAGCCACTTTGATTTTCAAGTTAACTAAGCTATATAAAAACAAAGTTTTAAAGGAGTGTTTGGTTTACCTGCATAGGGCTGGACATTTTACTCTGTCATTAAAGGCTAGCTAGGTTTACTACCAGTTTGCCACTGCAGTAGGTAAAGCTCAGTGCAGTTGTGTTTAAACAAGATTACAGCTGATTTTGTATGATTAAATGAAACCGATATTCAAATAGACAAAAGGTTTATGCTGATTCCACAAAACACTTAATTTGAATATTTTTGCTCTTTGGTGATCCCAAAGATAGTGTTCAATGCATAACATTTTAGGTGATGATATATTTATTAGTTCTTCATGGAGGCCGCAGGAAAGAGGAGTGATCATGAGGGGTAACATTTTACAGGGCCTTTGGAAGCAGCAAACATTCAGGTAAAGGATGTCCAACGATGACAATGATGAAAACAGAAGCCAGGCCACACACGCTTCAAATAAGGAAGAAGGTTTCAGGTTTTATTTAAGTTGTATCTAAAGGTCAGAGATTATGACAAAGAAAGGAGATCAAATGTTGGAAGATGCTAGCTGTGGCCTCAGTGACCACACGATGAGGGAGAAACACAGACGATCAATATAACTATATCATTTATTTATGGTATTTTACCTTAGTAGATTTTTTCTCCAGAATTATGTAAAGGAAATATCACTGCAGTTTTATTAGTTCCACTATGATAACTGGTATGAATGAAGCCAGTCCAGTATGGAAGATATTTTTACAAACACCTAAAATATTTAAGGGCTATGTTAAATAACTCAACATTTAAACACAAGAATAATGTGCAGCTTGGTTTGGGATCTTTTGCCTAGCATAATGAGGCCATGTGTTCAGTTAGAAGATTGAGTTCTCTGTAAAGTTTTATGAAACTCCACATTTACATTCAGTTCTTCACACATAGAAACTTGTACATTGTGTTTTTAAACACATTGGATGATTGGAAAGTCAAGGAGACTTTATATGAGTTGATGCCGAACAGAAAAGAAACATGTAAAACAAACTACAAAATACATACTTGCAGATACTTGGTTAAATCCATCATACATTTATCAAATTATCACTTTTCTAACCCTATGAGAAATAAAATACACTCTTCTTTCAATAAGTTGAGAGAGTTTGATATTCTCATGAAATAGCAAGGGAATGTTCCTCCTATGGGATATGGCTTCACCATGAATTAAAAGGACATTTAGTGCCTCTGAATTCTAAATTGACTTTTACATTATAATACCAAGACACATTATTGAAATAATTTCAGGACTTGACATTGGTTGGATAAATGTATACTCGTTCTTTCAAATAATCTAAATAGTAAAAGTGAGTTAATTCATTCTTCAGTTGCTCCAGGACATACAAATTACCAAGGTAAGTTATGCCAATGAAGTCTTTAAAATGAATGTATTAAATGTAATGGGATTTTTAACTTTCAAAAATGTTATGTTTTTATTGAATTGGAAAATTAAGGGGAAAATTCATATCCTCAGTCTTCCTTGAAGCTAGGCTGTTTTGTAAAATGAATAAGAAGCATGCATATAAAAATTGGGAGTAAAGAGCCAATGTAGCAAAAACATACAATTTAGTTTGATTACAGTATAGGTCATCTTGGCAGATGAGCTTCTTGCAGCAGATGAAGAAGATTGTATGAGCTAATTCTAAGGCATGCTGACATGTAACTTGCAGTCCCTTTAATTCTCTGCATGAGAAAGCTTATAATTACTGTGCTATTATGAAGCTCATGAATGGTCTCCTAGCAATATGTTGAACATCCCGTCTCTTGAGTACTTTCAGAATTTTACCTATTTATCAGCTGCACTTGTTGAAGTTCTGATTCATATATGAAGGAGGAATTAAAAATCACAAAGTGATAAAAAAAATTTACTTAAATCACAAAACCTTTATGCCATACACACAACACCACACACACACACACACACACACACACACACACACACACACACACACACCTCGGCTTATAGTGTAGAGATGGAGTATTTGTATGGCAAACAGAAACTTCTGTGTTATATCCCCAGCACTGTAGAGAGCAAAAAATATAATTCACATATTACACATAAAGTACTATGCTATATATTCACATAATTTAAACCACTGTTGATTTGAAGTTAATTCCTATTGAGTGAATGAATGATGCATAAACTCCAATTGGTTCTCCAATCTTCCTTTCTCAAGGGTTACAAATACTGAAAATAATATACTAGGGAAGAACACAACAATGATATTAGTGGAGAAAATACATGGAATATGTAGGAAATGTAACTTTTACTATCTTGCCAATTTCATGGTCAAAAAGAAAGCTAGAAGTATTTGAGAAAAAGTTTTCAGTTTCTCAGAAATAGAAAACCACTCCCTTTATTAAATGTTGAATAGAATGTATAATGAGATGTTATACTGAAAACATACAGTTGTTAAATTCATAGTTGCTTAATGAAAAATTAAAAATCCTAGAAGTTGTTTTATAAACATATGAGAAAATATCAAGAGGTGTTCTGATAAATGTTCACCTTGAAATAAAATATGGGTTTCATGGGAACTCTGCTCTTCTATTTTAGGAATTGTTTTCAAACTTTATCCAGAAAGTGAGAAAGCATTTTGTCATCATCTCATGCTCTCCTCTCTACATCTTCTGAGCTGTGTGGCACCAGTGATGGTTGTGCACAAACTTCCGGGCCTCAAATGTTGACCAGGTGCTTGTCAACATCAGGTGATATAGTCCTCATGATAATTGGGACTCACATTTGCAGTAGCCTGAAGGCTACATGTAGATGGTTTTTTGTATTGCTCTAGGTACAGTAATCAAACATTTTTTCTGTGTAAAAATCAATGTGAAAAAGGTTTAGTGTGGGTGTAAATTTCATGAATTATATTGTTTCCCTAAAGAAACTTTTTGAACAATGTTTTTTCTAATATGTCATATTCTATCGTTTACCTGCTGAGAAATGTGAATGCATTCTTCAGGGCTGATGGCAGTCAGGACCGTTATTTCCTGTCATACTTGTAGTACATGCATCTCACTTCTCACATCCTACTAGGTAACACTGAGATTTCCATGCCTGCTTTCAGGGGTTTATATGGTTTGGACTTATAGTCCATGTGAAAACAGGTAGGTTTCCATAAATAAGATCTCATTCAATAATAACAGCATACATAGCACTTGTGAACACCATAAAAGCAGTCTAGAAACGATGAAGCTCAACCTGAATCACAGCTCATGTCCCACAATACTGATTTCTTGCTTTCAATGGGATAGGTGAAAAAACACATAAGCACACATTTGTAAGCATTCAATTCTAGCTTCCTCATACAAGAGAATATCAGCACCTGTCTTTTGGGATTTATCTTATCTCAGTCAGGATTTTAGACTGATAGTCCTGTGTGCTTTTGATTCTTATATTGAAGTTGGATACCTTCCAATAATTTCTAAGGATGTATAATTTATTTTGTATCTAATAAGGTTTTAATTAGTGCTGTAGCTTTGTACACTTGTTATTTTTTTATAGGATACATAAGACCTGCACATTCTGTAATGATTGAATGTAGTTGTTTGTTGTTTGAGGGTTTGGGGAGGGAAGGGAACTGAGACAGGTTGTCATGTAGCTCAGGCTGTCTCCTCCAGATTCCACCGCCCCAGGGCTAGGATTGCAAGCCTGTGACCAACACCCTGTTCAACAAGCTCTTAACTGTGATCACCAATTGTAAACGTTTTCTCAAATGTGATATTAGAGTTGAACTGCTGGTGAGCAAACATAAGTTATTTATTAATCACCAATGAGACCCAATTATATTTAATAGCAATTCAATTTTACTTAGTATTCTGTAATTTGTATAGATCTTCTACTATTTCATACTCCATTAAATATAATTAACTAAAATTTTGTTGTTCATATCTATTAATAAATAATATTATGAACATCATGACAGTCAAACAAAATCTTCTCTTTCTATAAGTGTGAAATTATTGGTTTACATCCTTGATCACCACACTATCATCAAGGTTCCTTCTTCAGAATCAGTCCAGACCTAATCTTACTTCATGAGACTAGAAATGGAATAGAAATACTTGACAAATATTTTTCATCTAAAAAGAAAATTGCTGTAAAATATTTATTTTATAAAAGTACATATCTAAAACCCAAAACATAGAACATCAAAATTATAATATATTTAAGCTCCTGTGGCACAATGGGCTGAACTGCTTTTTGATTGGATGTAATGTTGTCCCCACACACAGAACTCATAGCTGGTATTTGTAATGGGACAAGAATCTATGACTAGTCGTGTGTATTAGTGAAGAATCTAGTACAATTACATTGTTAAATGAATGTAGGATCAAAATGCCTTCTAAATATTTATTTCTGTATACATATATTAGTGCTTATTTCTTTTTAAAGATATATATATATATATATATATATATATATGGAGAGAGATCACAACCTCCATCAGAAATGTACTTTCATTATGGTTTACTTTATTCAAAGCACCAAACATTATTTTTGATAACTTGAATAACTACTCCTCTCTTTTGATATGATTTCATGTTAAACATATTTTTAAATTTTTTTGTGATGTCAGTGATACTTAAATGCTGCCTCATTCACTCTTCACTCAAAGTCCAGAGGTATGGAACATGTAATACATGAGACTACTAATTCCCCATATCAGTGACATTCTAGTTTCATATAAATTTCATATGAAGTTAGTGGTAGTAACCACACAAAAGGCTTGCCTGGTTGATTTCTTGAGACAGATTCTTGTTGGCATTCTTTGTAGGCCAGGATGACCTTAAACTCTTGTCAATATTTCACTTTAAGTTTGGCATATAATATGAATGTATCACCATCCCCAGTTCACAATTTCCTAATCAGTGTTAATTTTTATACTAATTAATATGCTAAATTATAGAAGATTCTACTAATTCACTATTGCTTTAAATGTCTCATCACATTTTCACTCAGTATTCTCTTATACAAGAGTAACAGTGAAAAAAATTATTATGTCTTTTATTTTACATATTGATAAAATTTCTGATTTTTTAGCAGTTCTGATGCTCTATCACCCTTGATGCGTTCTTCATAATAGTTCTGTGGAGAACAGGAAGGGATAGAAAGGAGCATGACCTACTGGTCAAACACTCCTTTCGTCCATGTTCAACTAGACACAATGAAATATTTTTATGAGCTTTAATGAAGACCAGCTGAAAGCATGACCTCTGACAGATTTATGCAGTGAATTTGTAGAAACGACTCTCTGGAAATGCCCTTTGTCCACATCATAAAGAATGAAATATTGATAAAAAAGGATCTATTCTCTGTTGGTATGTAAGGTTCAGTAGTTCCAGCCTGTAGATGGAGCCAAGAGTGCAGTTCTCCTTACAGAATGTAAGGATGGAACAGTCCTTTCTAGGGAAGGTGAGTAGAAGGGCATCATGATGTTTCTCTTTCTCTCTCACATTCCACCACTTTAATTTCTTCTGTAACACAGTCTGGCCACTCTGATGATAAGAAATGCTTCATACCCTATCACTGTGTCCCTCGGCATGCATGGTTGTAATTTACTGTCAGCTGACCTGGCATCCAGGAGTTGACCAAGTCACAAGGTAAATCCTCACAATGGCAGTGGAGCTCTTGTTATAGATAGTGAGGGTATAGACTCATTCCCTTCTCTTCTCCCACGTAAAGACAGTGTGTGTACCATTTCACTGCCCTTCTATCCTTTTTGCCCTGTGAGGAGAAGATACAGTACTAAGGCTCTCATCAAATACAGATCATTCAGGGCCTCAATCTTCAACTTTCTAATAAGTAAAACTGTAACATGTATATATATATATATATATATATATATATATATATCCCAGCTTGTGATAATATGTGGATAGATGAGTGAATTAAGAAAAGATAACCTGCCGGGCGGTGGTGGCGCACACCTTTAATCCCAGCACTTGGGAGGCAGAGGCAGACGGATTTCTGTGAGTTCGAGGCCAGCCTGGTCTACAAGAGCTAGTTTCAGGACAGGCTCCAAAGCCACAGAGAAACTCTGTCTTGAAAAAAAAAAAAAGATAACCTAAGGCTAAAGACAGGGCTCAGTGGTTAAGATAGAGGTAATGTTTGTAACTCACTGCTCAGAGAGGGCCTTGACATTTAGAAAGGCCTGAATTATTTGTGGATACAAATAATTGTCTGTTAATTATGGAACTGTTTGTTATTGCAACTAGCGTTGTCCTGACTAATACAAACATTTTACTTTTTGCTTGTGATATGACTTTTGTAGAGATATACACACCAAACTGAGAACACAATGAGTTTACGCTTCATGATCGTGGTGATTAGCTTTCATAGAAGCACGTTATTTCATCCAGTTCAACTGAAGACATTATCTGAAGTTTTTTTGAGCTTGTCTGTGAAATGAAGATGAAAATTATCTACGTTAAAATCAACGTTATAACACCAGTATCGATAGCAGACCTCAAGCCATAATACAGTACAAGTAGTATACACAAGAATGCTAATCGTTTCACTAGTCCTGTGGTGTAGGCAGTTTTGTTTAAGCATTTCCATTACTGACTGTCTTGAACTATTTAGGCTCTCCAATTTTTCCAAGCCCTCAACTCTTTTCATTAATTACCAAAGGATTGTATCTATTTTAAGTCATGGAGGCAACTAAAAATTCTCCTTTGATTCAATTTACATCTTACATTAGCAGTATTCTCAGGCTCACTGTTTAAAAAATCTATCCATATTGTCACTCATAGACTGTGGGGGACTCTCACAACCTTATCTGAGAAGAATAACGCTTCCTTGAAAATAAAGCCTATGTGGTTGGAGTTCACTAGGTAAAAGAAAATATGGGCCTCCCACTCCCCTCTCCTGCCAGATTAAGGAATAATTGGATCTGCTCTGTTCTTTATAAAAGGAGAATGTGATTTATTGTTAGTGTAGATGTGCACCTTCTGTTTCTGGTCAATCTACATTGCTATAGGTAATCAGAGACTGTCAGAGTGCCCGACTGCTCCTCACAAGGACTTCTTCAGAGCCTGTTGGCTTCTTCTGCTTAATGGGAATCCTGACTTGTGAAGCTTTGATTTGGGTTGCAGACTTTTCCACTGGGAGAGATAACTTACCATGGATCAGGTAGCTTTGCCTTGGGCAATTTAAAGTGAACACCCAGGATGGCCAAACCTGCTTCTTCTATGATTCTTCCAAAAGAAGTATCTGTTTTGAAGTTGACACTGTAGTTCCTCAAGACTCTGAACTTCTTTCACACATTAGTGGGGTGCTCCTGTGACTAAAAGAAGAGAACATTACAATCCTGTTATACTCGATATTATGAGATAATTTTATCATTTTCAAGGAAAATATGCCCAGTTATATACTATTAAACTGCAATGATTATTTTCTTGCTTTCTAGTCATTTAAGTCAATTCTGTCAATGTGAAGAATTTGGGTCCTCTGCAGAATCAACAAGTATTCTTAACCACTTGGGCCATTTCTCTAGGCCTTCTCTTTCAATTTTTAATCTTTAATCAGCAACCCAATTCTCCCAATTTTCTTCTTAATGCCCCCAACATCACTTGTATCCTTTCCACTTTAATAATTTTCATATGTATATAATATGCTGTTTTGTTGGTGTTTCAAATTGAGTTATTTTAAAAATATTTTTACTTTGCAGAAAAAAATGATTTTAATTGACCAATGTTTACAAGTGGCACAGCCCTGCCCTACTTTATCTCTATCAACATCTTTTAGTGATATGACATACTTTTACAACGGGTAAACCAATATCAATGTATTATTACCCTCAATAGTTTTGTTCATAATAAGATTGACACTGAGTTGTATAGTTCGATGCGGTTCACACTAGAAAATTCCAGAGAAAGTACCATATAACCCTGACGGAGTAAGGCACACAAGGCATGCCAGATCTCATGAGATATTCAGGGGTACATGAGGCATTCAGGGGCACACAGGCATGCAGAAGCACACAGGCATGCAGGGGATACACAGGCATGCAGGGTACACAGGCATGCAGGGGCACATGAGGTGTGCAGGGGCAATAGAAGCCATAAAGAGGCACATGAGGAGTGCAGGAGCACCTGAAGCATGTGAATACATGAAAAGTGCAGGGTTCCACATGGCACACAGGAATGCAGGAGCATACAAAGCAGGCAACCTATAGAGCAAGTAAGCATACCTAGGTAATGCTACACAAGGCAGAAGTCTAGCAGCAACAGAGAACGAGTAGCTAGTTTCTCTCTCAATTTTCTATGTGTTCTATTTATTTATCCTTCCTTAACCCCTTGTGGCCTCTGGTGCTTGTGGGGACCTAGAGTTTTGTATTTTGAACAATGTTATCATTTTACAGTCTTGCTCTCCTTTAATACTGGCTTCTTTCATTTAGCAATGTGTTCACATTCTTGTTACATTAATGCATTTTCTTTTGTTACTGAATATATTACTTTCTGTGGTGCACCACATTTGTTGATGAATTAATCTATAAACTTAGAAGCAACATGTGGGCTGCTTCTAAACTTTGACAAGTGTGATTTAAGGTACTATAAACTTTTGTCCCTCTGTTTGTCATTTTGTTGACATAATTTATTAGCCCATTTGTGTAAATACCACAGAGATTTATTGTGCTATTAAAATATATGAATATATTGTTTTGTAAGAAAGTGACTCTCTTGTAAGGAGTCTAACCATGTTCCTCATCGTGACCAGCAAGGAACAAGAGGCTTGCTGCCCCAAACACCCACCAACATTCCATGGCAGTGTTTTGGATTTTGGCCCCTCTATCATAATTGGTATCTCACTATTGTTCTCCTTTGCAGCTCCCTAATGACAAATGATATTAATAGTCCTATCATACACTTCCTTTAGCATACTTCCCAGGTGAGAGGTCTCCAAATGCTTTCAATCACATTTTAATTAGAGTGTTGTCTGCTGTTGTAATTTGTTTGCTTAAGATAGGTTCTCACCTTGTAGCTGGGGTAGCATGGAACTGTGGAGCCCATTCTGGCCTCACACATGCAATAATCATCCTGCCTTGCCCCCTGGGTGTGAGGTTCAGGGGCTCTTACATTTGAACATTAATAAAGCTGACATATGTTGGATAATACTATTGGGAAGATACTGTTAAAGGTTCTGCTTATGGGTTCTCATGATTTGTAGTGATTGCTTCATGCTCCGTTTTTAAAAAAAAGTCAGTCTTTAATGGTTGCCATTTAGTGGATCTAAGTAAAGTTATTTGTTTTATTTTTTTTCTTTTTTCTTATAGAGAGATACAGTGTCACTGCCAAGGTCTTCACAAAAGCATTCTAAAAATGAACTTCTCATGCTTGTCTTCTATTTAAATATGTTTCTATATATTTAAGTACCTTATTCATCATGATAATCTAATTGATGCTCTAATGCTCAGTACTGTGACCCAGCTGCATATAATTTCTGTTGCTGAGTGAACAGCACCTTCAGCTCTGTTTGTGTGATAATCTAGGAGTCATATTTTTCCATATCGTGATTCCCATTTTCTTTGTATATGGTGTCTATTTCCATGCCAAATCTAGTAACATTAAATTCTTAAAATAAATTTTGGAAAGCCAATGTTATTCCATCCATTATTTTTTTTCTTTTTCTCTTTTTTTTTTAATTTTTTGAGACAGGGTTCTCTGTAGCTTTGGAACCTGTCCTAGAACTACCTCCTGTAGACCAGGCTGGCCTTGAACTCACAGAGATCCGCCTATATCTGCCTCTCAAGGTTGGGATTAAAGGCATCTGCCACCACCACCTGGCTCCATTACTTTTTTAAAAAAAAGATGAAATATAATATACAAAACCAAGAAGAGGCAGATATAGAACACCACCCACCTGCGGTCATTTCACGAGTAGATACCGTTAAGCACTGTATTAGGGATTTTGTTAAACAGCTTAGACTGCAACCATACCGAGTTGACTCCCTGACTCCACTGTACTAACTGCAACGAGTCAGGTCTTCTCGCTGTTTTTCAATGAGTATCCACTTCAGTGGGATTTCCAGCCATATCACCAGTGGGTAGTAGGAGTGCCAGCTCTCATTTTTACCAGCCTTGCTCCCAGTGTTCATTCTTCTCCCACCATACACATGTATGTTATTCCTAGTGTTTATTTTTTATTTTAATGCAATTATTTTATTGTACTTCACTATACTTGAAAATTTTTATTCATGAAAACATTGAACAAATTCTTGGAATATCTCTCCTGTGAGAATTCTACTTACATTCCTTTGCAATTTTCCACATTAATTTGGGATTTTCTGATATAATCTTGTTATTAACTATTGATTAATTTTACTGTCTTAAATATTATCAGTAATTCAGTAATTTTTATGTCTTTCAGTAAGTGAATGTGTGTAGTAATTATGATTATGTTTTGTCTTGCAGTGAGCTTCAGCTTCTTAAGCAAATTGTAGCGATGTTGGTCTGAATATTATTTTAATTTGGGTTTCTTTCAGTGCTTATTGTTGTATTTTTAATTTACTAGGCATCTACAAAGATTCAGCTTTTTCTTCCTGTGTGACTAGTCTCTTCTCAGCATGCCTGCTATTGGTGTAGCAGCCACCTTTACTACATCAAAGTTTCCACATACACATGGGTTTATTGCTGAACTACCTCTTCCCCTCCTATAAACTAAGAATATGATGCAATACATATTAATAGCTAAATGCATACATATTAATAGCTATATAAGGTTTAAAATATGCCAGTCATTGGTGGTGCATGCCTTTAATCCCATCCCTTGGGAGGCAGAGGCAGGTGGATCTGTGTGACTTTGAGGCCAACCTGGTCTACAAGAGGTAGTTCCAGTCTCTGCCAACCCTAGAATGGCTCTCTTAATTAAGATATATAATTCCTTGTTCCCATATCCACCCTTCCTATATCCCAACCATGCTATTCCCCCAAGCTCTCCCCATCCTCCACTTCACACTTTTCTCTCCCCATCCTCCCATCCCCCCATCCCACCCCACCCCCAAGTTCCCATTTTTTGTCCGGCAATCTTGTCTACTTCCAATATCCAGGAGGATAACTATATGTTTTTCTTTGGATTCACCTTCGTATTTAGCTTCTCTAGGATCACGAATTATAGGCTCGATGTCCTTTATTTATGGCTAAAACCAATTATGAGTGAGTACATCCCATGTTCATCTTTTTGGGCCTGGGTTACCTCATTCAGGATGGTGTTTTCTATTTCCATCCATTTGCATGCAAAATTCAAGATGTCATGTTTTTTACCGCCGAGTAGTACTCTAATATGTATATATTCCACACTTTCTTCATCCATTCTTCCACTGAAGGCATCTAGGTTGTTTCCAGGTTCTGGCTATTACAAATAATGCTGCTATAAACATAGTTGAACAAATGCTTTTGTAATATGATTGGGCATCTCTTGGGTAAATTCCCAAGAGTGGGATTGCTGGGTCCTGGGGTAGGTTGATCCCGAATTTCCTGAGAAACCTCCACACTGCTTTCCAAAGCGGTTGCAAAAGTTTGCATTCCACCAGCAATGGATGAGTGTACCCCTTACCTCACAACCTCTCCAGCAAAGGCTATCATTGGTGTTTTTGATTTTAGCCAATCTTATGGTGTAAGATGGTATCTAACAGTGTCCAGGAAGACGCCCACAGCTAGTTCCGGGCAGCTGAGGAGAGGGAGCCAGAAATGTCCAGATCCTATTGCCATGCTCATGAATATCTTGCATACACCATAGAACCTTCACTGGAGTTGATGGAGAAAATGACAGATGACATAGGAGCACCGGACTGAGCTCCCAAGGTCCTGATGAGGAGCAAAAGGAGGGAGATCATGAGCAAGGAAGTCAGGACCGTGAGGGGTGCGTTCACCCATTGAGACGGTGGGAAGAACTAACGGGAGACCACCAAGTCCAGTTGGAAGGGACTGATGGAACAGAGACCAAACCGGACTCTCTGAATGGGTTGACGGTGGAGGAGGACTGAGAAACCAAGGACAACGGCGATGGGCTTGGACTCTACAGCATGGACGGGCTCACTGTGAGCCTTGCCAGTTTGGTTGCTCACCTTTCTGGACTTAGGGGGAGTTGGGAGGATCTTGGACTTAACATAGTGAAGGGAACCCTGATGGCTCTTTGGCCTGGAGAGGGAGGGAGTAGGGTATGGGTGGAAGGGAGGGGAGGGAAGGGAGAAGAGGAGGGGAGGAGATGGACATTTTAATAAAAAAATGAGAAAAAAAAAAGAGGTAGTTCCAGGTCAAGCCCCAAAGCTACAGATAAACCCTGTCTCAAAAACAAATAAACAAAAAATGAAACATATTACGGAAATATTGATTCCTCAATAAAGAATAGAAAACCAAATAATTTGATAGGACAAATAATTTGATGTATAATTTATGCTAATTAAACTATATCTTCCTTGTGATAATTGACCCATTAATAAATATAGCATATCCCATTCAGGTCTATATATGTCATTGGAGAGTATAGTGTATTTGTATTAAAGTGTACATTATTTTTTACCAGGAAAAATATTTTCACTTTTATCAACTTGTTTAATATAAGAACAATCAAATCATTTACAAATAAAATTTACAGATACATATTTCTCAAAATAAGCAATGTGGAACAACTGAGGATTTACCAGTGATACTACATCTTTGATACTACATTTACCCAGTGATACTACATCTTTGAAGAGGGCATATGAGAATTTGTGCCATCAACCCTCAGTCGTAACCTTTATCCTGCACTCTGCAGAAAGGTTTCCATGTTGTTGAGATAAAACTGGTACATTCACATTCTCTAAACACTAAATTCCAGAGCTAGAAGTGTAGTGGGGAGATTTCTCATCAAAACCCCAGGATACCTGTTTTACATCTCTGTAGGCCATGCAAGTCTGTTTGAAGCATATTTTACTGAGCCAGGGATTGTTTCAATACTTTGTACTTTATTTTATACTGAACTCACATAATTAATTCAAGGATATGGAATGAACTTGCATGAGATACAATGGTTTGAGATGGCATCTTGCAAAATATTTGTTAATATAAACAACAAATCCTCTGCTTTGGATAATTAATATTTGCTGTTAATAGATGAGATATTTTATTCAAATTTCCTACCCAAAATGTGGAAATAAGTAAGACACATGGTCTTCTCACGACAACAGTTAAAACCATGAAGGAAATGATTTTTTTCTTCTATGAGAAGCTCTGGTTCGTAAGCCCTGACACAGCTATATTTTCATGTTCAACACCTTTCCTTTCCTGTGGGGCATAATTTATTTTATTCAAATTATCTTTCTTGTTTCTGACAGGCACTAAATGAAAGATGATGAGTCAGGCCATCTGGCATTCTTCTCTTGCTTATTTTGACACCTTTCTCATTTTTTAAATAATTCACAGAGCAAATACAAAGTAATGTTCTAAAACACAAGACATGTTGATTCCTGGATTAAATTAGAGTACATTTATAGCCAAAGGTGCTAACTAAATTAAAGTGTTTTATTTTTAACTGAGAAGACAAATATTTACTTTATGGTTTGAAAACTAGGTGAGACAGGGGTGTTATAGTACATTTAATATTGAGATTAAAACCTATAGTTTGATGTGAAAGTCTCACTAACACATCTAGTAAGAACATTTGTTTTTCTTACCACTGTATTTAGATATATAAATGAAATCACGTTTTTCACAAAAATCTATTGGAATAAAATAGACACTAAATACATCTTGTTTTCATGTAGGATAAGAAAATTTCTTAAGGCTGTGGATTATTTTAATCAATTTTTTTGTTACTGTAGACATTAAGAGGAAGATGAATCAACTGTTCACTTGAATATGGGTTTTTAGAGACATGGTAGGACTAGAAAAATGGCTCAGTCAGTAAAGAAGCTTTCCACTTAAGCCTAATGCTGAGTTAAATCCTCGGAACCCACATAAAAATGGAAAAAGATAACCCTATTTACAGAGCTGTCCTCTGATCTCCACACAGCCCCCTCCCTCACATCGTATGCAGATTCAGTAATAAATTAATATAAAAGACATAATAAACAAATTCACTACCAATTCCTTTAGTTACATTGTGTCAGAGTTCATACACTAACTTCTTCTAATAATGGGTACAATTACATTAAGTTAATTTCTGGACTTTATGGATCATACACTGAAACGTTATGAATTAATTTAATGCATCTTCATGTTATTTTCAAGTGTTTAGAAAAATGGTAGAGGAAGAGACAGAAGAAAACATTTTAGGAAAGAGGATAGGGTAGAGGAAGATGTGGTGGAGCTTTAGGAAGCTCTGTAATCTTATATAATACCCAAGGCTCCTCCCCCTGGTTTTGTGAGTGGTAACAGCATCCAGGGAGAAGAAATTCTCCAATCAGTTACACTGCCTGCAAATCCTGCAAGGCGACTTGGGATGCAGGTGGGCTTTCAGATGGCCCTTTATGTTGCTGTATCGCCTCACTAAAACTCCTGAAAGTAACTGCAATGACGTCAGTGTTTCACTCATCTAGACTGGAAAGGAATCACTTCTTTGCTCTGTCGTTTGTGTTATGTCACAAGAAATAGACATTTGTCCATAACTCCAAAGAAAAAACAGTAAAAAAAAAAACAACAACACACTGCCTTCATTATATGGTGTGTGTGTGTGCGTGTATGTGTGTATACTCAAGCTTTATTCTTCAATTAGCAAGCATTGTTTTACATACTAACAATTTACAAATAGCAATATCATGTAAAGAGTTAAAGCGTACCTATTCTTCAAAAGATGAGTTTTCATTCACAATCCATCGATGGTTTGCTATCACATTAAATATAAAGCAGAAAAATATAACACAATGAACCGCAGAGTCCCTACTCCTTTAATTGAGTCTGTAAATATTTAAGCAGGCTCTTGCAGTGAAGACACACCCATTGTTCACTCTCTTAGCATGCTTCCCCACATTCTTTTTTAGAGGAGCTTTCCCATCATGCATTTTTAATCAAAATCTCATCATTTAAGTGTCTCGGTTGAGTTGCTGGGGAGTTAATACAAAACAGCATCTGAAGGATTTTCTGTAGGACAATGTTTCTGGCTGTGAACCTTTAGAAAGACAGCACTTGCTGAGAAGCAGTCCTTTAGAAAATACTCATTTCAGTGTGTGTTAGTGGACACCCTACTGTTCCAGATGCCCCAAACGAAGTTATTCTAATTCCAGCAGCAAAGCAACCTTAAAGCAAAAGAGTGTCCTCACTACTGTGGTCATTGTGCTGTGAGCACTGTGTCAGCCATGCTGGAACCAAGGGGCCTCCTGAAGTTCATACCTAGGGCAGACAGAATAAAAGATTACCTGTTGTCCTACTTAACTCTGGCTATTGTGAGTCCATCTAATCCACACCATTTGTGTCAGATGAGAACTTCGGCTACACTCCTATTCCTGTCCACAGCAGTGACTAGGTAATGAGGGAGTTCAGTGATGAACTAGCTCCCTGGCTTTGTGTGGCGGTTCCTAGCACTCTGAAGCTGGGATTCTGCTTCTGTGGCTTCTCTCTAGCTTAACTGATGAACAGTTATGACTCACAACAAAATCGTTGTTTTAAAATTCACTGGTGACCAAAACATGAAGCTATAATTATCTTCTAGATGGTTGTACTGAAGCACTCTTTGTTTTCCTAAAATTGCATTAGTCTGATTCTTAGCTAATTACAGCTTTGAATTTAGCTTGAGATGGCACATACTTGGAAGCAAAATGGAGACTACTGAAAAATTCAGCGTACAGAAACTGAACTCCTCTCTGTGAGTGAAAAAGCATAGAATATCTATTTCACAACATCAACACCTAAAATCCCATCAAGGATGCAGGTGGCCACGCAACTCTGCTTGCACAGACCTAGACATATTGCCAAAAATTGCAACTGAGAAAGTCATTTTTTAGCAGATATCCAGTAATGTGTATATGCTATACCTAATTACAGTCTCACTTTCAGATTCAGGACTATAATATTCAGCTTCTTTTAATTTGATATTAAATATTATATTTAAAATAGCACACTGATCATACAGTAGTTGATATAAAGCCTGCTTTCTTTTAAAATTTTCCTGTTTTAAAGCTATTAGATATTGCAGGTTGTTATGACTATTTCAATAAGTAGAATCATAGAAACTTTGTAGACATACATGCTTCTAATAGGGCTCACCAAACCTTCTCAGTTGCTGGTATTTGGTACTTAGAAGTGATTCACTGGTATCTTTGAAAGAAAAAAATGTGACTCAATATCAGATATAAAAGTATTCTTCCTTCTTCCAAAAGATACTGAGCAAAGCCATAGCATTTGTTTTCACCAACCCATGTGAATCTAAACTCAGTCCCAGAATAAGAGTTGCAAAAATGCCTTAGGACTCAAAGAGGAGTTGATAACCACTGCTCTTGTGAGTGGTGTCTTTTATGACTTGTTTTAGGCTGTTTTTAAAACATTGCCAACAAAACCTTGTCCCAAGCCTAACTTGGTTTAACATGCTGCCTCCTTGAAATGTTGTCTCCATGAACCTCTATGCTCATCAGAGAGAAAAGAAGCAGAGATGAAGGAAGCAAGGCAAGAACTCAGCCATAGTTGTAAAAGTGAAATTGAAGTGCCAGAAAAGCATATCATGTAACACTACATGAGACACATAACAAAAGTCAGGAAATAATCAAATAAGAAAAAAAATAAGAAAAATATGTTGTTCACATTACATAAACAATAGTCAAAAAAAGAGAAAAAAATGGTGATTACAAAGGAAGTAAGAAAGGAAGGGAGGATGGGAGAATGAGAATAAGACCAGAATGGAAAGATGAATGGAGGGAGGAAGAGATAGAGGGAGGAAGAGGCAGTGGAGGTAAATTTGACAGAATAAATAAGAAGAACATTGCAATTGAGCCAGCGACCTAGACCAGAGCAGGCCTGAGGCAATGAATTCCACAATAGCAGGACTGAACCAGCGACCAGGGCTGGAGAGGGTCTTGGATGGTGAACTCCACTGGATCAGGTAAGGATCCAGACTAAGGACATTTGTGGAGGCAGGACTGAGCCAGCGACCTGGGCTGGAGCAGACCTGAGACAGTGAATTCCAGAGAAGCAGGTACAGAGGAGCAACCACTGAGTGAGTAAGCCAGAACCAGAGACCTCTGTGGGTCGGAGCATAAATCTGAGAGCTTTGAGGGAGTAGACCTGAGCCAGGATCCCTGAGGATCCAAGCATGAGTCTGGGACCTCTGAGGAACTAGGTCTGAGCCAGGACCTCTGCAGGTCTGGGCGTTGTTCTGGGACCACCGGGAGTAGGCAAGAACAGAAACCTCTCTCTAGGTCTGGGGGTGAGTCTGGGACCTCCGAGGGAGTAGTCCTGATCAGGTCCTCTGCGGGTCCAGATGCACCCAAGTCTGGAGCCTCTTAGGAAGAAGATCAGAGCCAGCGACCTTTGCAGGACTAATCCCAAGCTAGAGACCTCGCAGGAGCAGATCATACCAGGGACATTTATAGAAACAGGTATGAGCTGGCAAACTAGGCCAGAGCTACATTAGCAGATAAAAATTTCTTCCATTAGAATGGACTTCATACCCAGTTGGACCATAGTTGTTTACACTGCTAATAATTGTGCATTATCGTAGCAGCATATGTGTCTTGCCTGGAACATTGATTAAGTGGTATATAAAGCTGCAGTTGAGTAGGACTAGTATCATTGGAGGCTCTTAATGCAGTCTGTGTAGTAGCTTCTGGTACTAAGAAAACCAGTCTTTAGAGAAGAAACGTCTAATTAAGTACAGACTTATTTTTCCATTGTCTTGAAAGCAAATCATGAGGAGTCTTTAACAACAGTTTCTTTTCATGTACTTTTTGTGCAGAACCAACACAACAGTAGCAAAAGTCTGTATTGGGAGCTTAAGATGCCTCCCTGACTGGTAACTCACTTAAAGGAAGTTCAGACTTAACATTGAATTTTATGGTTCTGGACAACCCTTTTTATCCTCTTGCAGGGTATTTGTGCATACTGTTTAATCATTGTTTTAATGCTTATAGATACAGATTGCTGTAGGATTTTTCTTATTTATCTTTTTGGATGTCAATTGAGAAAGCCCAATCAGAAGCTTTCAAAATTTCAAAGTTGTTGTTTAGCTCTTACACCCTATGGGAACTAACTTCTCATTCTTCCTCCTTTAGGTGTGCTTACACACACTTCATATATCTATCTAAATTCAAAAGACACACGGAGGTAAGCATTATATGATATACAAATTTAACCCTTGCATTGAAAGTAAGAAGGATCTATGAATACCCATCATCCATCAATCAAAGGAATGGCCAGTTGTTCTCAGGCCCTAATACATGAGGAACCACTAAGTAAAAATGTTAACAAGCTCCAAAACTGTATAAAAAATTTCCTCACTTGAACTGATTGTTTCTTTAAAGATCAGTGATGGATACAGTGGTACAAATGGGAAACACTAGTTAGTTCTCCACAGTTATCGTCTGAGTCATTCGGCTGTACAGCCATATACCTCCCCTTCTTCAACAAGCTTGATGGGGCAGAACTATCTACTTAGCTTTCTTCTGCCTTTAGTGTCTGCCATATCTGCTGCTTTAGCTGGATACTGGGTCTTGTGTAATATTAAAGCTAAGTCATAGCCTCTGAAAGATGCTACACTGGATGAATAGTTTCCTTCCCTAGTGTACTTTTTACAGTAGAGAAATGTACCTGAGTTATCCTGTAGACATTTAGTACTTAAAAGATGAAAAATGGGATGTACTCATTCATAATTGATTTCTAGCCATAATAAAGGACATCGAGCCTATAATTCATGATCCTAGAGAAGCTAAATAAGAAGGTGAACCCAAAGAAAAGCATATAGTTATCCTCCTGGATATTGGAAGTAGACAAGATTGTTGGGCAAAAATTGGGAATTGGGGGTGGGGTGGGATGGGGGTAAGGGAAGATGGGGAGAAAAAGTGTGAAGGGGAGGATGGGGAGAACTTGGGGGAATGGGATGGTTGGGATATAGGAAGGGTAGATATGGGAACAGGGAAGTATATATCTTAATTAAGGGAGCCATTTGAGGGTTGGCAAGAGAATTGACTCTAGAGGAGTTCCCAGGTATCCAGGAAGATGCCCCCAGCTACTTCCTTGGGCAGCTGAGGAGAGGGAGCCGGAAATGGCCAGATCCTATAGCCTACTGATGAATATCTTGCATATCACCATAGAACCTTCATCTGGCAATGGATGGAGATAGAGACAGAGCCCCACATTGGAGCACCAGACTGAGCCCCCAAGGTCCAAATGAGGAGCAGAAGGAGAGAGAACATGAGCAAGGAAGTCAGAACCGCGAGGGGTGCACCCACCCACCGAGATGGTGGGGCTGATCTAATAGGAGCTCACCAAGGCCAGCTGGACTGGGACTGTGATGGAGGACTCTCATTGGCTAATAAAGAAACTGCCTGGCCCATTTGATTGGCCAGCCCTTAGGTGGGTGGAGTAGACAGAACAGGAAGAAGGAAGTGAGGTAGATGGCTCAGTCAGATGCTACCCTTCTCCTAAGTTAGACAGACTGCCATGCCTCTGCTCGGGGAGAGAGATGCAATGGAGCTAGCCGTTCGACATGCGATCTTCCCGGTAAGAAACCACTTTGTGGTGCTACACAGATTATTAGATATGGGTTAGTCAAGATGTGAGTAAGAGGCAGAAATAATGGGCCAGCAGAATTTAAATGATACAGTTTGTGTGTGTTATTTCGCGTGTAAAGCTAAGCATGAGGGAGCAGGGCAGCGGGAATCCGGCCCACAGCTCCTCACTACAGGACTGAAAAAGCACGGGATAAAACCGGACTCCCTGAACATGGCAGAAAATGAGGGCTGCTGAGAAGCCAAGGACAATGGCACTGGATTTGATCCTACTACATATACTCGCTTTGAGGGGGGCCTAGCCTGTTTGGATGCTCACCTTCTTAGACCTGGATGGAGGGGAGGAACTTGAACTTCCCACAGGGCAGGGAACCCTTACTGCTCTTTGGACAGGAGAGGGAGGGGAGGGGAGGGGGAGGGGGAAGGTAAATGGGAGGCGGGGAGGAGGCGGAAAATTTTTATAGATGAAAAGAAGGAAGGAAAGAGAAAAGGAAGAGGAAGGGAAGAAGAGAAAGAAAGAAAGAAAGAAGAGAAGAAAGAAAAGAAAAAGAAAGAAAAGAAGAAAGAAAGAAAGAGGAAGGAAAAGAAAGAAAGAAAGAAAAAAAAGAAGAAAGAAGAAAGAAAGAAAGAAAAAAGCAAAAGAAAGAAGCCTGTGGCCTTTACCTGCTATGTAGTTTCAGGGAAAGAGAGCCTGATGTATGGAGTATTCTGTTTCATGAGCTCTTGTCTCCCTACAATTAGCCCAATTTTGTGAGGAGGTCCTGTGCTCTGATTTCAAGGCAGCAATGGCCATTCCATGCTAAGAGGACAGTGTGCTACCAGAGATGATTGCTGATGTCAACTTTATGAACCAGGAAAATAGTTTCTTTTAAAAATCTCTTTGTTAGACTGTATGTAATGGCAAGATATTTTTGTATGCTGAAAATATTCACATGTTAAGATATCTCAGTATCTGTTTCCCTAAATATAACATTGGAAAAAAAATCCAGTAACATATCCTCTCCAATAGGCAATTTGATTTTCATAGGCAGTGAAGACATTGCTAAATTTGTCCATCTGCAGAAAAGAAACACCAAACTGTTAGCATAGAAATTATATAAGATTTTAAAAGAATCTGATATTTTACTTTCAGAGATGTTGAGATTATACCAGTATATTCCTAAGCACATATTACACAAGCAACCAAACTTGACCTTTAACATCAAGCTATGCTTCATGGGTTCAGAACTGGTTTGCTTGTCTGTATTAGTTACTTTCCTCCTTGCTGCAGTAAAATACCTGACTGAAAGAACTTAAGAAAGAATGTGATTATTTGGGCTTTAGTTCTAGGGAACTGCCATCATAGGAGTATGAAGCTGTTGTCCATAAGATGAAGTCACATGGGAAGCAGAATGCAATGCATGCTACTGCTTACCTCCCTTTCTGTTTTATTTAGTCTGGGTCTACAGTTTATGGAATGCTATTACCCACACTTAGGGTAAGTAACATCCAGCATCTGGTGCTCTTTACAAACGATTTGAATCCAATTAGCTTAGGTAGCCCACCAAAACATCTCTGCTGCCTGGAGCACAAATGTAGCTTTTTTTTTGAAGGCTGGATCACTTTTAAACTTGCGGCCTCCAGCATCCTGAGGCATCTATTGGAACTTACTCTTCATCATCACCAACTTGTACAGTGTCTTCTCAGGACTCCTTGCATAGACTCCAGCACCATTGCTTAGCCTTAAAGAGTTTTCTGAAACTGAAACTATGAAACAAATCTCCATGGCACCCTCAATCTTGAATATTTTATGTCTTCACTAACAGTTCCATGTATGTAATTCTGCCAAGTTCTACTATTCAAAATGTAGGTTGGCCTCCTTAGGCTATACTGCATGGGTCTTTGTGTGCTTTCCAGGCTGACTCTAGGGAAACACACTACTAGGCAGTTGGATTTGAGCAAGGAAACACTCTCGCGGCATTCTCACTTTCAAATGGATATGCATCTTTAGAAACTGGAGCCTTCCATGGTTAGCCTTGTGTTCAAGGCACTTCTCCCCTTGTATTGCTGCAAGCACGAGGTTTCTCTTTAATGGTGTTAATCTCTTTAAACAACTACAACTATCTTGCAACATGTCTTGTTGATAACTTTAATCTTTCTCATACACGTTTTCTTGCCAAATTGCACATTTTCCCCATATTTATGCTCCACTCCTTGTTCTCTTACTGTAGATTTTCATAAGAGTGGTAACGGTAATCATCACACAGTGTGAATTCTGCACTGTCTTTGAAATTTCTTCTACCAAACCATTAGTCTAGTACCTTAAATTTCAACCTCGCTCATGTTCTAAGTACACAAAGTGAAATTTCATGAGCTGGGACTGAACTGTCTATGTGTCTCTTAGCACTTTTGTCTTTCAAACTACCACCAGAATGATCCATTAAGATGTGTGTGCATCACTCCAAGGCCTTCAGAATCCACAGCTACAGACCACAGCATTTTTCCTGCAAACTATTCCCAAAGAATCAGCATGATCAGGTTTATCACAGAAACTGTCCCACTCCTCAGTATCAATTTTATTGATCAATTACTTTCCTTATTGCTATGAGAAAATACCTGACTAAAGTGACGTAAGGAGGAAAGTGTCTATTCTGGCCCCCAGTTTGAGGAGATCCATCATGGTAGGGAAGTCATAGCAGCAGAAACTTGAGGCTCCTCTTCAACTTCCATCTGCAGGAGAAAAACAGAAATCGGTGAATGAACGGTCATACTCAGATGACTTTCTCCTTTCTATAAGACCTAGGATGCTATCCCAGGGAATGATGCTGCCTAACATTCATGGTAGGCCATCTTACTGTCAGCTCCAAAGGAAATTCCAATTCCCCAAACTCCAAAAGCCAGTTCAGATATCCAGAAATAAGCTCAACCTTGACAATAAGAGGATTTGGAAGTTAGATAAAATCCAGTATTCCTTGAAAACTAGTAAAGACGGTTCTCATCTGCCAAAAGGAATTATTCCATTTACCTTTGCCAAAGGGACATATACCTCTCCAATTAGCAAATACCCGTGGTGCCTATCAGTGTATCACCATCCACATTAGCCTCCACCATCCCTCAGTCTCCACCTACAAGTGCCTTTGATACATTTCAAAGTCCCCATGCTAGTCCTCTGTTCCCACACACCAAGTGTGTCATATAACCTTCTTCTTATAACCTGGCAATTCCCACTATTCTCTGCCCTCTTGCTATCCTACCAGGGATTTGTCCATTCTTTATTCCTATGCTCCTGCTATTCTCCCTTTTCTTGCAGACAGACATGGCCATGTCCAGTTTGCTGGCCAAATTCAGTCTCTTTCTTTCTCTCTTTGTTCTGGACCATACCAGTCACTCTGGATGTAGTTTCTCTCCCTAATGTCTACAAGAAAAAAAATTCCCATACCATGGAACCACCCTGACATCAGTTTACACACTCACTGTGATTAATCTGAGCCGGCTAATCCATCAGAGATGTGCTCAGAGAATAATCTATTCTCGGTAATTTATCAGCAACATGACCAGAGCTTGTCTTCATCGTGGATCTGGATAAAAACAGGGAAATATCTAAATTTCTTTCCTATAACTTATTTTTATACGTTTAGGGCTGTGTGTGTATGGGAAGGCAGAACATGAAGCAAGAGCAGTAAGTGTGTCATTTTGCTTTTTCTTCTTTTATCTCCTTGAGAGGTTAAGTTTTAAGACTGTAAATCTGGCCCTACATTGAATCCCAGGTGTTTCTGGTTCTAATGACTAAAAACTTAGTGGTGTGTAATTTCCTAGCAAATTTAGCGGTAGTGTTTCCTTTATTACCTGTAAATGTTTTAATAAAACCTTGTTACTGGTTTCTTTCCTTGTTCTCCCTTTTAAAAGTGTGTAAGAGAGCAGCTGTGGACACAGGCATTCCATTCAGCACTTCCCAGTTAGGCAGATAAGGCTCCTCGAAGTAATGACTTCGAGGCTGTCTTGGCAGGCTTCTCATCTTCAGGGAGGTTCATGTTGTTTCGGTAAAGGGGAACTGTTAGGAAACTTAGCCAGAATCTTATGTTCAATAACTAGACCTGAGTATTTCCTAGCACAGCACAGTTACCAGAGACAGTGTACTTCTGCTTTTCGTTTTTATGTTTAGTTATTTTATAAGCATTAATTATATGGTTTTTAAATCACCTTCATTTTGGGGAACACAACACAAAGGTCCTTGTACTGACAGAGCTCCAGGAAAAAATAGAAACAATAAGCACACAGAACTGTATTCTCAAACAAATGGATATAAACTTTGTTCTACCATCCTGAAAGCTGGGAACTGGAGGTGGTTAACAGGCAGGTGATCTGTTACCTGTCTGGCCAGGCTATATCATGCTTATACAGTGAGGATCAGCAGTGTCTAGTGATCTAAATGACTCTTAAAGACAGAGGCTCCCCCAAGTTCCTACAAACAGGAATGGCAAATATCCCAAATGACCCCTATACTATCTGTAAGACCAAAACCCAGGCTTTCCCTGCGTCTTTTAGCTAGTTCAATTAGCCCTTCTCTAGAACCAATCTTCTTGGAAGAAACTCCATTTTCTTTGAGTTGAGTTTCAATGTAATTGTGCTTTCTAGAGTCTTGGGGATTATTTTACACCAGGAAACAGCTTAACAAATTATTCCGGTTTTACATATGCTGCAAAACTGTCTGACATCAGAGTCCCCAAGGTTTGACCTATGTTGTCAAAGTCAATCTAAACCAAGAGTTTTTGTTTTCACTTCCTAGTGGTTGTATTATCTATTGCCATGGCCACCAGCATGGTCCCCTTCAACTGGCGCCTAAAGTGGGGTGAAAGGTTCTTCTTGCTGGTCCCCCTCATTTAATCTCCAGATTCCCCTGAAGGATATGAGTACAAGAAAGGTCAAAAGCCACTCAAATAGAACGAAATAAATCAGATAAGCTACAAGTCATGATTAGTTTATATTTAGTTTTTATGAGGCAGAGTTTCAGTATGTAACCAAGGCTGGTATTAACCCTGCAATCCTCCTGCCTCAGTGTCTTGAATACTATAATTTGCATGTCTGTGCCAGCATATCTAACTATAGCAATTATTTCCTGCCTGTGACAGCATGCTTTAACCCATCACACTGATAAGCCACTTTATAATCCAGGAGACCCAGGCATTGATAATAAGTGTGAGAGGAGAGCACTTGATTATTCAAGATAATACAGAATGACACTAAGAAAACTCAGTTTAGAATGATGGCTGAACGGAAGGCAGCGGATGTTGGGAATGAAGGCAAGAAGGATTCAACATTTTATGATATTTTCTCTTTTTCGCTCCAGATTCTCATGCAGGAGACAGGAAGACTACTTGAAATGTTGAAATAGTGGCAGGACGTGGAGAAGAGATTTACAGATTCTAAGGAAGTCCTTCACCTATTTCCTGCCCTTTGTCACATTCTCCCAAAACCTCTCAAAACCACTGGGCATCAGTGGCACAGGCTTTCAATCCCAGCACTCAGAAGGCAGTGGCAGGCAGATCTCTGTGAGTTTGAGGCTAGCCTGGTCTACAGAGCAAGTTCCAGGATAGGTTACAAAGCTACACAGAGAAACCCTGTCTCTGAAAACCAAAACCAAAACCAAACCAAAAAACCAAACAAAAAACAACTAATATAATGAGAAGACTCAGCCTTTAGAGTAGCCCAGAAACATACACACATACACATGAATGCACACATGCACACACGCCTGCACACTCCACTTTGATCTTGAAAAGAAACAAGACTACCTGCTGAATTCAGAAACCAAGCTAGGTGAAAATCAGGGACACGAAGTGATTATGCTTTCAAGAATGAACAAGTCAGAATTGGCTACAACAGAGGTTTAATCAGGAAACAGCTCTCTGCAGTCCTCTTCATCAGATGATGACGTGCCAAGCAGCATTGCCGAGTGAACTCCAAGAGGAAGACCAGCACGCAGAAAAAGGAAAGACGTGTACTAACATGAGAATGGACATTGAGGAAATCTTGTGGACAACCAACAAGCACAATATGTCAGTAAAATAGTTTGAAAACAGTGGTTCAGTGAGGCTAAGAATTGAAAAACCTCAGGACTGCAGGAATAACAAAATCACATTAAAAGCCTTGGAAAAGGAAATTGGGGCCTTGTATTAATACAAGCATACCTCAGTTTTTGTTGTCTTAATTTTTTTCAGTCCCAACAAAGACAACACAATGCATATACAGAAGATACAGAATAATTGCTTTGCATGTTACAATTCCAATGGGAATGATGAACCGTGGGGCGGAGAAATGAGAAAAAGCAGAAGAAAATTGAAAACATAATCAGCACTGTGAAGTGAATTAGATCTGAAATAAGACAAGAATGTCCTCTCTCATAGTTTCTATTTTATGCATAGTAATAGAATTCTCAGCAAAACATCCAGATAAGCGGACTAAACAAAGACAAACAAATGGGAGTGGTGAAAAGAAGTCACCGCTGATTGCAGGTGGCAGGCCTTCAATCATACAAAACCTCAGCTAGAGAAAACTATTCAAAACTTGGGATTAAAATCAACTAGCATTACTCAGCAACATTTGCACATACCACTAAGCGGAGTGTCCAGAAAGAAACCATGAAGAGGCTAAGTTATGATGCAGCAGAAGATAACCAGGAAACAAATTAACTATGGGGATGAAACTTGGAGAAGTCTGAGGAAAGATACTGATGTGAACTCCAAGGACTGGAAACACTTCTCTAATTATGGGTTAGAAAAACTTCTTTACAATATCATACACTCTATGTTGTTTATTTAATCTATGAAATTCCAATGAAAATAATTATGGCCTTTTTCACGGAACTAATGAAATTCTAAAATGCACAGGATCCACAAGAGACCTCAGTACACAAAGAAAACCGGTTCTGAAAAGAAACAAACCCAAGTGTGCCAAACTACCTGATTTCATTATAATGCTATAGCACAGTGATAATCAAATAATCACAGTATCAATATAAAACCAGACATTAAAACCATGAATAAAACTGAGCCAAATTTTATTCCCCCGATGTGCACAGCCAACGATACTTGAAAACGATTCTAAAAGCATACATTGAAAGATGGTCTCTTTAATAGCTGCTGGGAACATTGTGTTTCTAATTTACAGAAAATTGATACTGAAGCTCTGTCTCTTAACCAAGTAAAGTAATTGTAAAGGGATCAAAAGCTTACATATTATGAACTGAGAAAGTGAAATTATTAAAATAACACACAAGAACGAATCTTCAGATATTGCAGTGGGTGGGAGCTACAGAAACTTGGGAAACAAAGGCAGAGTTAGCAAAATCTGTGATATCTCAATCAAAAAAAAATCTCTGCAAAGAAAAGAATCAGTCAACAAAGTACAGAGACAAACTTACAAAGGAAATATTTTCAAAGTGTACATATGGCAAAAGATTAATGCGTTTATGAGACAAATGAGCAGACAGATATATAATTGTATACATATAATATATGTGCATATAGTATTATATATTCAACCCCATTAATCTCCAAAAAAATTAAAATCAATACTGAAATAATATACCACCCCACCCCATAATAAAAAACATCATCAAAAGACCAAAGACACTGTCAGAAAGGCCTGGAGAAATTCCCACATTCTGCAGTTGTGGTTTATATGCAAATTATCACATCTGTTATGGAAAAGAGTAAGGTGTTCCTCAAAATTAAAAAGAGCATTGCCATATATCCAGAAATTCCACTGTGGGCTTGTTTTCAAAAGAAAGAAAAGCAATACATCACATCACAGAATGTAAACTTGAGTTTTCATGAGAGAGAAGAAATGGCAGAAACCAATGTTTCCATCAACAGAAGAATGGACAAAGACAATTCGGCACAGATGTATCCATCACAGAAGAATGGACAAAGACATTCGCACAGAGGTATCACAGAACACTGTATAATCCACAAAACCTGAACTTTTGTCATATTCAAGATCATAAATGGAACCAGATCTCATAAATGAAAACTTAAATGCAGAAAGACAAATAATACATGTTCCTACTCCTATGTGGGATTTGTCCAACAGAAGTATAGATAAAAATATGTAATACGTTCACACAATAAAATTATTGCAGCCATAAACAAGAATGGAACTATGTACTTTTTAGAAAATAGATGAATAGAAATCAGTTAAGCTAATGAAACCCCGATCTGCAGAAAAGTACTGGCACATTCACTCTTATTTGTGGCTCCTAGACTTTTCTTGTCACAAATAATTTATGTATAAATGAAAGGAAATAGAAGCATAATGTGTATGAGGAACAAATATGGTAAGTGCATGGAAAAATATTCTTAATGCAATATGTACTTAATGTATTTTTAAATATAAATAAAATAAAAAGTTAAACAAGTTCGAATGGCCAAAAGACACTTAAGGTCATGCTCAACCTCCCTAGCTATCAGGGAAATGCAAATCAAAAACAACTTTGAGATATCATCTTACACCTGTCAGATTGGCTAAAATCCAAACACCAATAATAACCTTTGCTGGAGAGGTTGTGGGGGTAAGGGGTACTCTTCATCCATTGCTGGTGGGAATGCAAACTTGTGCAACCACTTTGGAAAGCAGTGTGGCGGTTTCTCAGGAAATTCGGGATCAACCTACCCCAGGACCCAGCAATTCCACTATTGGGAATCTACCCAAGAGATGCCCAATCATACAACAAAAGCATATGCTCATTATGTTCATAGCAGCATTATTTGTAATAGCCAGATCCTGGAAACAACCTAGATGCCCTTCAGTGGAAGAATGGATGAAGAAACTGTGGAATAATACATGCTAGAATACTACTCAGCGGTAAAAACAATGACATCTTGAATTTTGCAGGCAAATGGATGGAAATAGAAAAACACTATTCTGAGTGAGTAACCCAGACCCCAAAAGAATGAATATGGGATGTACTCACTCATAATCGGTTTCTAGCCATAATTAAAGGACATCGAGCCTATAAATTTGGGATCCTTGAGAAGATAATAAGAGGTGAATCCCAAAAAAAGATTATAGTAATCCTCCTGGATATTGGAAGTAGACACGATCGCCAGGCAAAATTGGGAACTTGAGGGTTGGGCAAGACTGGGCCAAGGGAAGATGGGGAGAGAAAATGTGAAGGGGAGAACGGGGGGGGAGCTCGGAGGAATGGGGTGCTTGGGATATAGGAAGGTTGGATATGGGAGCAGGGAAGCATATATCTTAATTTAAGGAGCTACCTGGGGTTGTCAAGAGACTTGACCCTAGAGGGGTTCCCAGGTTTCCAGAAGACGCCCCCAGTTAGTTATCCTTGGGCGAGCTGAGGAGAGGGAGCCTGAAAGGCCAGTTCCTATAGCCATACTGATTGAATTCTTGCATATCCCCATAGAACCTCCACCTGACGATAGATGAAGAAAATGACAGAGCCCACATTGGAGCACCGACTGAGCTCCAAGGTCCTGATGAGGAGCAGAAGGAGGAGAGAACATGAGAAAGAAAGTCAGGACCGTGAGGGAATCTCCATCTGGCGACAGATGGGAAGGTGACTGAGCCCCACATTGGAGCAACTGGACTGAGCCCCCAAGGTCCTGATGAGGAGCAGAAGGAGCGAGAACATGAGGAGAAAGTCAGGAACGAGAGGGGTGCGTACACTCATGGAGACGGTGGGACAGAAACTTAAAGGGAGATCACCAACTCCAGTTGGAATGGGACTGATGGATCATGCGACCAACCCGGTCTCTCTGAATGTGGCCAACAGCGGGGGCTGACTGAGAAGCAAAGGACAATGGCTTCTGGGCTCTGATTCTTCTGCATGGACGGGCTCTGTGGGAGCCTCTCAGCTTGGTCGATCACCTTTCCTGGACCTGGGGGGAGTTGGGAGGGGACCTTGGTCTTAACATAGAGTGGGGAACCCTGATGGCTCCTTGTCCTTGAGAGGGAGGGAGGGGAGGGTATGGGTGGAGGGGAGGGGAGGGAAGGGGGAGAAGGAGGGGAGGGAAGGGGGAGGAGGAGGGGAGTGGAGGGGGGAGGAGGAGGGAAGGAGATGGAAATTTTTAAATATAAAAAAAATAAACCATGAGGAAAAAAAAAGTCAAAAAAAAAAAAAAAACAATAAAAGTTAAAAGTTGAAGCCAGGTGTGGT
The DNA here is from genome assembly GCF_903992535.2 of Arvicola amphibius. Classification (NCBI taxonomy): domain Eukaryota; kingdom Metazoa; phylum Chordata; class Mammalia; order Rodentia; family Cricetidae; genus Arvicola; species Arvicola amphibius. The sequence goes on along the minus strand of NC_052049.1, from coordinate 159,937,229 downwards.
GACACGTGCCTTTAATCACAGCACTCAAAAAGTGAAGGAAAGCAAATTTTGTGAGTTCAAGGTCAGCCTGGTCTACAGAGTAAGTTCGAGGACATCCAGAGAAACACAGAGAAACCCTGTCTCAAAAAAAAACAAAATTGAAAGCTGAAGGTGGAATGGGAAGAGATCAGAAGCTGGGAAAGAGGGCTCAGTGGTTAAGATCATTGCCTGCTCTTCCAAAGGTCCTGAGTTCAATTCCCAGCAACCACATGGTGGCTCACAACCATCTGTAATGAGATCTGATGCCCTCTTCTGGCCTGCAGGCAGATACACAGACAGAATATTGTATACATAATAAATAAATAAATAAATAAATAAATAAATAAATAAGTAAATAAGTAAGTAAATAAATAAATAAATAAATAAGAAAGAAAACCTAATCTGCGTTGAGAGAGTTCGCAGCACCCTCAGTGAGCAATGTATTTAACCTCCAGCTCTAGGCATGATTCCTCACCTCAGCCTCCAATGGGCACTAAGGTCACATACACCAATCCCCACACAGACACATACATATACACATAACCAATAATTTGTATATATACATACATTTATATACATATAGACTATATATACTAATATACATTAAGATCTTTTAAAAAAGGTAGCCAATGGTAATTACCACAGGCCAAGTAGTATAAGGGTGAAGACCAAGCTGTGAGCAAAGCTTGACAAGATGATCATCTTTACAGATGGAAAGAAGTAATTTTACACACAATAGGGAAACTACAGATAACAGCAGCGGATTGTATAACTAAAGCTCTGGAAAAATGATTTTAAATGTTTCACCATAAGAAATGATGTTTCAGGAGAGTCACAGGTCTGGCCTGACACCATCATCATAATGCATGTCCAGTGTATTTTGGTCACATTCACCCCTCCTTTGTCTCCTTCCAGATTCCTACCCATCCAACTGTGTTATTTTTCCTTTCTTTTTAGATCACTGATTACGGTTTGTGCTGCTCTTTTACTCTTGGATGTGTGGCCTTCCATTGGAGTGTAGTCATCCTACATAAGGTAACACCCTTAAGAGAAACCAGCTCTTCTTCTCCCGGTATATATTAATTACCAATAGCTCTTTAACTGGGAGTAATAACTATGTGTAACTCTTTCCCTCTGCCACAGGGAAAGAAAACAAAGGCATTTATATGATGCCTCCAATATACATGTTAGCAGGAAGAACTTTTTGTTTGTTGGTTGTTCTTAGTTTTTTATTTTGCTTTTTTCTCCCCTTATAATTTACATTATTCACTGTTCTTCTAGTTTTAAACTTTTCTTAATTTTTGCTTACTTTTATTTATTTATTTTTATTTTTTTACAACCCTGACTGAAGTTTCAACCTCCCTCCTCTTCTCCCAGTTCTTCCCACACCCTTACTCCCTCCCTACCCATTCTCCATTTCTTCCTCTAAAAAGGGCAGGATATCCTCCCATGGATATCAATCAAAAACAGTTTATCAAGTTTGCAGTAAGACTAGGCACCTCCCTTTCTATTGGACAACCCAATATGAGAAATAGTGTCCCAGAAACAGGCAAAAGAATCAGAGACAGCCCCTGTTCCCACTGTTAGGGTTTCCACAAGATCAAGCTAAACGACTAAAAATATTTTGCCTATCAAAGTTCATTGGATTTTAAAACTTTGTTCTGATTAAGCAAAAGAAAGCTTTGTTTACGCTTGAAAACTAACTTTTTAAAGGAAAATCAGTATATTTATATACATATGCAGTCATGAATCAGTACATGCACTGTCTATCAGTTGATCCAGTTCACTAGAAATTGCTTTTGCTTGATATAATTGAACATCAATCAACAGTTGTAGCATTTACATTTTAATGTAATCCTCATAGAGATAAATGCATCCTTAATCAGGGTTAATGCAACACAATTACAAACAGAACATTTGATTAGTACCTTCAAATTCCCTATGTAATAAGTAACTAACAGTTAATTAGGAAGGAAAGTGGCATTTGATATATGCTATTATGGGAGGCAACTAAAAATTCTAAAGCAGAATGAAGTCGATGCTGGGGATACTTTTAGTGTGGTTGTTTGAAATAGTCTTATATGGATAACTGAAAAGTTGAAAGCAAATCACAGACCCCATGCCTTAAAGGATTACTTTTCCTCTCAGATATGGGGGCTCCAGTGTGAAAAAATGCAACTTTTTTCACAATTTTTAAATAAAGTTAGACATATGAACAAGAAGTGATTGCCTTGTCCATATGTTGTCTTTGGTCCTTAATAGAAAAGAATATAAGGAGTTTTCAATGGTGTCTCGAAAAGTCAAACTGAACCCCACTGAATGTGAACTAGTATATAAGAATGGGGTGTTAATAAATGCTAAAGCAATGATAGTGCCCTGGCATGTGTTCTGTCTTAACACTACATGGAATGTCATTAATGAGAAACCAATTTGTAGACTGAAAGTTGACAACTCGTCTTCTTTGTCTTTGGCTGAGACCCAGTGTAACTCTCTAATCCATAAGGCAATGAAGGCCACAGAATTATCAGTACAGAACTGGTCAATGACACCTGACCAGATGCTAACTTGTTTCCTGCTAGAAAGATTGCTTTGTATAATGACACATTTACTGTTATGATTTATGTAATTTAGCAATAGTTTGATTAGGAAGAGTAATGGAGAAAAATCATCATGAATATTAGGTTCTCACTAGACTGCCCACTCAACTCATATATACTCCCATCAGACTAGAAACTTGACCTGCATTTTACCCTGTTTGATGTATCCCTGTTCTCTTTTGCTTCCTTTTCAGCCATTTAAAATCCAAATGTGGCCGTTTTCCCATAGTTTTGGTGCATTATGTTTAATTTCTTTCCGTTTTATGTACGTATACAATTTAAAATTTAAATGCAAAAATTTTAAGTGAATTTAAATTTCAACATTCAAATACATTACATTGTATACACTGATCTTTACCAGACAATCAAATGTCTGTGTAATCAAAGGGACATCATTAAATCTGCCATCCTGTGAGACTTTTTCCACAATGCTTCACTACAATGTATTAATTACTTTCACCTGTATATTGTTACTTATTCTTTCAATTACTAGTGTTCCAAAACTTGCGATTTTTAATTCCATATGTGTATTGTTTTTACATCATTTTCCACTCCCTATAGTTCCACCTGTGTCTCTCTGTCTCCCTTCTTCCAGTTCCCTCAAATACATGGCCTCCATTTCCTGAATTATTACTTTCGTGTGTGTGTGTGTGTTTGTATGTGTGTAAGCAATATGACTTTCTGAGTTACAATTAGTGTTGCATTTGTATATACATGTTTAGTACTGGCCACCTGACCTTGAGTAAGAGACCTCATCATTAGAGAAGACTCATTACCCATTCTTCTCAGTCATTAATTGCCTATAGTTTTCATGTAGGGATGGAGCCTTGTGAGATTTTCTCCATCCACATTAATTACTGATGTCGTTGTTCAGTTCTTGGGAATTCAGGCATTCTGCTTTCCTACCATAACTTGAAGACACTTTCTTACAGCAGATGTACAGATCAGCAGAGCCTGGTCTTCTGGTTCTTACACTCTTTCAAACCACATACCTGCCGACATACATACATACAATACAAAGTATGTATGCATACAGGCATACATGTAAGGAAATAAGCTGAACAAAGAATGGTATCATAATCTTAAACATGAAAGAACTATTATCATTAATATATCTACTTATGATAAATCAGTTTCCCTCAATAGGCTTTGTGATTTGTAAATCTTTATATATATATATAAATGTATAGATTGTATTGGAAAGAACTGATTTTACAGCATAAATGTGCTCAATTTTACTGCATGGTTCTTTAAAAATCAAATGTAGGTGAAAGCTTTGTCTATAGTGCATGCATGCGAAGACATTTGCATTTCTCATTAGACACCTTCCTAACATCTTCAGTGTTAAGTCGTCACTATTCTCATGCTTTCTCCTTGCAAAAATGCTTGGTTTTTTTTTTTCTCCTTTATATTACTGTGCTTTTTTCACTCTAAAGATGCAATTTCACTATATGTGCCAGCTCAGCTCAAAGTTATTTTAGATCTGAATCTGCATTTTAAAATACATGTAGATTGTTATGGTAAAAAAGAAATTTAGTTTTGTAGTTCTGTTTCTGAGGAAGCAAAGAGTTGAGCTGGGGAGAAGTAAAATATAGACAGAATAAAGTTCAGCCCAATCACCTCGTTTCTACGGTTCAGACTTTTGAAATAGGTATCTGTCACTTATTGCACAACAAGCACGCAGTTGTTGCACAGCAATCTCAGATGTGAGCTGTCCTTCTCGCTGTACATTAAAAATTAACAAATTCATGCAAAATATACTTCAGATATTATCAGAGCGATAGATGCATATATGGTAGTCTCTAGCTAAATGTATACTTCGTTTAAGCTCAAATTTGAATGGTGTAACTTTGTTTAAGGTCCAGACTTCTACACAATTAAATGTGTTGTTATTCATACAATGTGCACTTCCTAATAAAAGGAAAGTAATTTCAAAGAAGATAATCAGCAATTGCTAGCATGGTGTTTAAATTCATGAAGCATAGAAATGGAAAAAATGATTTTGCTTGATAATCAACTCCAAGAGAAAAATATTACTAAACCCTAGGACATTAATTTCAAAATTATACAAGAAACTGTTATGGATTATATTAGCAAAATTATTGTTAAAATATTACTACTCAACAGAAACTGCTTCAGACATATTTTTTATAGTCAGGTTTAAGCAGGTCATCCGTGGATAGAACTTTTCTATCCAGAAAACTAGGCCTGTTTTAGGTGTATCATTCTGTTAGGTTTATCAGCGATCTGATAGAACCAGTGACCCAAGTCAGGATGAAATGTGGAGATGTGTCTGCGAGAATTGTGGAGACAGGGTGTCCATATTTTATTTATTCCTACGGCCTCACAGCACTGAGAAGTGACCTCTATCATGATGGGTGCTGCTGCTGGGAGAGCAAACAATGTTGTTGCTCTACTAGGTATGGAGCGATACTCTCATGTGTAAGGAGAAAAGTGAATACTTCCAAGGGACAGCTTCTATGGATTAGTGTGAACTGGAAGCCTGCGCCAGCTGTTGAGAAATATGAATATCACCAGACAGATGTGTAGCATAGCTGGTGGGTATACTTCTCCCATAACTCCTGCTCTCCATCTTTCATTTCAGTGGTCATCTATAATAATGATGTTTTTAATAATAGTTCAGTTTTGCAGGACTGGTAATGAACAGTCACCATCATGGCTCTGATTTGTGAAGCAGCCTGCTTCTTCCTTTCCAAACATTTTATTCAACAAGGGAAGCAGAGAAAGGGATTAGGGGTCACAGAGGTTGAGTTAAGATAGACAGGAATAGAAATAGAGCTTTGGCATCCTTGGCTGGGGAAATCCACAGACCCCCATCTCCTGATTTTTGCCCTCTTAGGTTGCCTGTCGGGGAAAATGCCGATGGTGAGTGTTGGGTTGAGAATTAGGGGGTTGAGCAGTGCCAGAACAAGCCCGTAATATAACAAAGACTTTCATTAAAATAGGAATGAGGGAGGCTTGAGAGGAGGAGTGCAACATAGAAAGGGCAGTGGCTACAAGGTCATGGTGTCCTTCCAGGAGATCTTGTTCCAAAAGGGGTGGAGTTTCCCTCTGACTGGTCAGTGAGAGACAGGGCATCTTTCTGATTAGCTGGGACCCAAGTAGGCATTGGTTGGTCCTATGGAAAAAAAAGACAAAAAAAAAAAAACCCAAACAACCCAATGACAACCAAACAAAAACCCTTCCCATTGTGAGGAAAGTGATGTGGGTAATGCCATCATACCAAGATGGAAGATGTTTGCAGCTTTTGCAGATATTGAAGATATTTAGGGTGGCCAGGCCATTGCCAATTGTATTTTAGAGGTATAGATGTATGTTTTGCTTTTTTAAGTTGAGTCTTTAGAGTTTGATGTGTTTTTTTCTATGATACGTTGGTCCTGGAGATTATATGTAATCCTTATGTGTTGGGCAACCTCCTACTGTGACCAGAAGGCCTTGAATGGGAGCTAGTGAAGGTGGAATCATTGTTAGTTTTTAAAATTTTGGGCAGGGTATGACAGAGGTAACAGGTAGAGACTGAGGGATATTGGGAGAACCTGGCAGCCTGGTCCAAGTTTTGATATGTTAAATAGGTGCCTCAGTCTATTGTCCCAGGAATGAAACACAAACACACACACACACACACACACACACACACACACACACACACATATATGACAGAAGGTAAATTAAAAATTTTAAATACTGACAAACATAAAATTTGGCCAAGACCAGCATCTGAAAACTTTCCAGATGTATGGCCGTAAGATTCATGTTGTTGGGATATTTATGGACAAAACTCAGATGCCATCAGACATTTTAATGAGGCATTGTTATTGTTTTCCAAAAACTACAACTCCCAGAATCCCAGGAAGATACCTGGTCTTTTGGCAGGTGTTATCTTTCAAGAACTAAGTTTCTCAGAATCCCAGAAAATTACCTGGTCTTTGGGCAGGTGTTGCTCACAGGTTAATTTTGGGTCTAACATTTCTCCCCAAAGTTGTATCCTGGACTCTGTGTTAGGTACTGGTTTACATTAGGATCTAATAAATGTTAGCTTAATGATATGCAAATAGAAATTATCATTTAGTTATTATATCAATGATATATGAGCCAACAGTAATTAACAGAAAGCAGATATGCCAAAGGCTATGTGTTGGATAATATATCTTTGTTCTGCATAAAGCAGGCCAATTGTCCTATCATATCATGGAACCATTTTAATTAATAAATTTACTTGTTGATAAATCTGAAGGCATTTTTAATGTCAATTGGCATTATACGTGGCCATTTTGTTCCCTATGTTGGGAAGTTTCCTTTTGACTCAGCGCTTTGTAAGAGCTGTTATGGGGTCATAGATGATGTACTCTCTTCTAATGCTTCTCTCAGCTGAACTGGGGCATAGGTTGGCAGGGCCCAGGAAGACTGAAAGGCAAATCAAAGACTGGGTAATGGGGAATTTATCAGAAGCATTTGAATTCCTGCTCCTGCTGAAAGGGCAGGGAGCATTGATATCAGCTGGACTGGTTCACATCAACTTTCAGCAAGTTCAGAGCTCAATGACTTATAGTTTTCAGGTGCTCCCTGGATGGTGACTGTCAATCAAGTGGGAAACCTATTAAGACATAGGCTATGGACACAAGTAAAAGGTCAGGAGCTTAGGAAAAACCTTACATTTGAAAAACTCCCCCCCTTTTTTTGATCTGTTGACAAATGGATCCAAGCCTTATGACTTTTATTCCTTGAAGCTTATATAAACTTTAGTTTACCAAATGACATAAAAATTTTAGATGTATTAGCGTTACCTTTGTATTGACACATTGTAGAAAAGGGAGTTAAATTGTGTGAGTAAAGCAACTGAAGTGGACTCATGCTTTGAGTCCTGGCAAAAGCTATAATTTGGGGTTTAAAAACATTAACATGTTTTTCTCTGTCCAGAGAACCAGATATAGATGGACAGAGATCTCTTTACTCTGATGAGAAGCACCTGTAAGCCTATATTTAGAGGACAGCCAAAGAGAAATTAAAATCTTGAGCTTGTGACTAAACAATAAGTACTCAATTGTTTGACCAGAGCTTAATTAATAGTTTGTCAGAATTCCACTGGTCAATACTAAAACTCGCAACTTTTGAAGTCTCAGTATAACAATTGCAGAGCGAGGAAAAGGCATCTGAAATGCTTTTCATGTACCTGACGCCATCTCTTTGTAACTTTGCAAATTATATCCATCCATGAACCTGAAAACACTTTTTTGTCTTGACATTCTTATCATTTTCTACATACCTTAAACACCTTAGACCTTATGACATTCTCTTAGATCCTTAAACTTCAACTTTCATATCCTTAGAACCTCCATAAACTTTGTTCTTTTTTTTTTTTTGATCATTCATCACAAGAAACAGGTGGTTAATTACTGAGAGCAGTCAGTATAGAGAGTGTTCCTTTGAATAAGGGAATAGTAAAAAGTTGCATGGAAACCTGTTTTATAAGTTCGTCTCTTCTTCTTTGGAGTCTGGTAGCAAGGTAACTGTGTCTACAACTAACATTAGCTCTTGGGAAAGTGATGCTTGTGGCCTGAATTCTACATTTGAAGAGATCTCAGAAGGCAACTGAAGCTTTGGGAAAGTCTCTGGGTGCTTGCTGCTGTTAAAGCTACTTACTTATCAAGATTGTGTATTATAAGACATAATAAAAATTTTATGAACTTTAGATGTTGTATAGCCTTAAAAATGCTAAACATTTTTAAAAAGCTGTTTCTTAAAGCAGTCACCTTTTTAACTTATGTGTAAATTTTTAAGTTTCTTAGTTTGCTTAGAAAAGCCAAAACCCTTTTTGGTTAAGATTTCTCAAAAATAATGTTCTATTCTTTACTACAGAGGGAACAGAGCCGGTACGACCATAATACACATTATGCAAAAACAAGCTCTAACAGTGTAGATCGTTTAATATTAATATCTGGATTTATAAACTTTGTTTTTAAGGATAAGGCAGGAATTACCACACAAAAATTCACCCTAATCTGAAATATCTTGGAGACCTATTGTTGCCTCCTTGGTAGGTCCACTCAACTCTACATGGTTACCTTTAATTAGATGATGGTGAAAATCACATGGCATATGTCTTTCCCAACCCTAGCAAAAATGGCAACCAGGCACATGTTGCCTAGATTCCAAAGTGGAATCATACCACATGTTTTAAGTCAACCCTTTCTATAGATTGAGCAGATTTTCAATCAAATAAAAAAAATAACAGATAAATCTTGAGGTGCAGAAAGTTGACATAAACCAAGCCTAATCTTTGACTGCTCTGTTTTGTTTTCTGTGCCAGGCAGAATAACCTGACCCAGGGTGTAAAGGGAATTTTATACTTGCTAGAATTTAGAGAAGGGGATGTCATAACCCAACTCTAGAACCATCTTTCCAATAAAATAGAACAGCATAAAACAACTTTAGTGCTATCCACTCCCAAAAGGTATGCAAACTGCAGCTAACCTGAATCCGGTGACCAGTGGGCTCAGAGGGGCATTCTGAGGTCTGGCCATCAGGACAGCCATGTGGTGACTGTGATTTAAGAGACAACAAAATATTTGACCTACTTTGTCTCCATGCTATACTGAAACAACATTCATGGACATACCAGAATGCACAAACAGACAAACTTTCTAATGACACAGGCAGAAACAGCTTTCTAGAGAAACAGACAAAACTTTGCATGGGAAAAAGAGATACTTTGCTATGAACTATATCGGTTTTAAACCATTCCTAGTGGGCAACTTCCACATTCTGAGATCAGAGTGCACAGCATAATCTTAAAATAAAGAGAAAATATTTTTGGTGACACTTCCAGGCTGCTGCAGACAGGACTGCAGCTCCTGGGAGGCAGGAGAGAGCAGGAGAGGTGACTTCCTTGTGGGTGCAACAGGATACGTGAGCCAGACAAGCCCTTATGTGCCCATGTGGAGAGAAAACAGGGCAGAGAGAAGAAACAGTTGTAGACATTACAGAGAGGGGCAGGAGCCTGTCTCTGACTCCCATGTTGTGACGAATGTACAGACAGGACATTTACATAGTTTAGGGAGAAAGAGAAGACAGAAAGAGGCAGGTTTTGGAGTGAAGAAAAAGGAGTAGAGAGTTGAAAATTCTTTCTCATTCCCCATGGCTCAATCCATGGTAATGCATCCATGGACCTGTGATGATACAACTATCTTAGCTTGAGACTGCGACAGTGGATGAACTGGAGGGGAAGCCTGGAGAAGCAGGCTGCCTGTGAGCCAGGACACAGGATCTGCCTCTGTGCCACAGTGAAGACATAGATTCTGCCTCATGTGTGGCTGTGGAGAAACAGGCTCTGCCCTGGAGAAGACACAGGCTTTGACCTGGGACAGTCTGTTCCTGTCATGGAAGGAAAATCATATCTTAGCTGGTAAGATACTTGAATTTCCCATGGCAAAGAAGGTGTAGGAGCACCAAGGCCAGAGGGGAGCATTCTCAGGGCCTTTTGGGATTCCCCAAAGTCCTAGATGCAAGTCTGGCCCTAGATTTCAGAGATTGTCAACCATGTTAGAGACTTAAACTGGTTGCTTCATTACCAGGTTCCTATAAGAGGCGAAAAGATCATCACAGGCACAAACAAAAAGTATAGCGGAAGAGAGAAAGAAAGAAAAGAAACTTCTGGCTGGAAGACCAGGCAACAAACACTGCTACCCTCTGGTGATGCCAGATGGGAACCCACAATCTCTGAGCAGACAAGAACTCGCTGTTTTTGGTGCCAGATGCAGGGTCTCCATATTCCTCCTGGTCCATTGGCCTCCAGGCTACAAGGACATCGGGAGCAGAGGTGGCATGCAGAGCTTTGTATGGCCTGTGAGTGTAATGTAAACAACCTTCTGGGAGTCTGTTTTGGTGCTACTGTTCAGCTCGGTTTCATAGTAATGGGGATACATAGGATGGGGACAGTGGATGTAGCATCACCTAATTACCTGCACTGTCCTACCAAATAGAGCTGGAGCACTATACCTAATTATCATATGGATGAGAGGGGGGCATTTGCAAGGAACTATGTCAAAGTTCACAATTAAGATAAGTCAGAACCTGAATGGTGGTGGCAAGTGCTTTTAATCCCACCACTCAGGAGGCTTTAAGGGTCATCTTGGTCTACAAGACTAATTCGAGATTAGCTAGGGCTGTTACACAGAGAAACCAAACCAAAACAAACAAACAGAAAAAGAAAGAAAGAAAGAAAGAAAAAAAAAAAAAAAGAAAGAAAGAAAGAAGGAAAGAAGGAAGGAAGGAAAGAAAGAAAGAAAGAAAGAAAGAAAGAAAGAAAGAAAGAAAGAAAGAAAGAAAACAACGAAAAGAGGTAAGTCTGGCATCCAGGATCAGGGGCAGCTTCTAAATAAGGTCAGGAATCTGGGCCTAGAGACAGTATTCAATTTGGGTAGGGAGGGAGTCCCATTGCAAAGGGAGTCCTCCATATTATAACAAGTTGAGAGAGCTATCCAGACACAGTGAACGGTAATCTTAAATGCAAGGTACTCCAACACCAGGGGACAGTCATTGGATCTACTGTTCCAGCTGAGCTTCAGAGGAAATGTTTCATGAAACTATTTTTTCATTTAAAAGAATCCATACGGGCAATTCTATGTGATAAGTAAAATATGTGGAGGAGGAGAAAAGAAGGAAGGAAGGAAAGAAGAAGAAAAAAATATGCAGACAAGGAAGAAAACAAAAATAAATAAATAAAAAATCTTAGAAATTAGGTAATGCTGAAAATATGCCAGCAAATTTTATCCCAGTGTTTATGAGAGCAATCCCTAGAGGCAATGGGCATAGCTATCTGGTGGTAAAGTGTTTGTCTTTAGTGCATGAAGCACTAGGAAGCCTAAGGCAGAGTGTTGGTGAGCTGAAGGCCAGCCATGTTTATATAGTTCAAACCTGTCTCAAATATACAGAAAGATCAGGAGATACGAAAAAATAATTAAATAAAGAAGCCTTTATGTGTTTTCATAAATTGAAGAAATAACATAGAAATTACTAATGGTATTATCCAAGACAAGATTATATTGATATTTCTAAATTCTATGTGTAAAATTCATGGCCAACATTTAGAGATAGAAGAATAATTCTTTTATGAAGTTTCTTTATTTTTATTTTTCCACATTTTTTACATTTTAAACTTATTTATTTTATAAGTATGACTGTTTTCCCCACATGAATATATATACTTCTTGTGAGTGTCTGATGCCAACAGAGGTGAGAAGAGGTCATGGGGTCTTATGAAATTGATGAAACTCGAATTAAGATTGGCTGTGAAATACCAGTATGGAGTCTGGGAACTGCATCCAGGTTCTCTTCAGGAGCAATAAGTGCAAGTGCTCAGAAGCACTGCGCCACTTCTCCAGCCTATTCATCGTCGTCGTCGTCGTCGTCGTCGTCGTCGTCGTCGTCGTCGTCATAGTCGTCGTCGTCGTCATCGTCATCACTTTGAGACGTTGTCCTCATGTACCCTAGGTTGCCCTCAAATTTAACTATGTATCTCTGATTGACCATAAATAATTGATCTCCTTCCCTCTACTTCCCAAGGGCTGGGATTGCACACATCCATATCACTGTAGATTGTTTTATTCAGTGACAAGGATTCAGCCCAGGTTCTCGGAAAGCCCTTTACTAACTTAGCTACATCTCAGCCTGTTGGCTGAGGCTGCTTGTTCATTCCCGGCTGCTCAGACCATGAAATGATCACACAGAAACTATATTATTTAAATCACTGGTTAGCCAATCACTTTGGCGTATTGCTAGCTAACTCTTATATCTTTGGTTAATCCATTTCTAATAATCTATGTATTGCCACGTGACTGTGGCTTACTGGCAAGGTTCTGGCGTGTTTGTCCCTGGCAGGTGGCTACATGGCAACTCTCTGACTCTGCCTACTCTCTCCTCCTCTATCTCCTTGGAACTCCCACCTTGGCCTATTCTCTTAAACCACTTGTCAAAACAATTTTTTTCATTAACCAATAGAAAGAACACATAGACAGGTCTTCCCACACGATCATCCCAACATAATTCTTGATTAATAGTATAAATCCCAGTTCATAATTCTTTGAGACCGTAAAAAGACATGGAATAAAGAAAAAATACCAATCCATTAAAAGTTATAAAAACCAAAAGAGAAATATGAAAGGATTATCAATAATGAAAATTTCCTAAAGAAGATAATCTATGAAGTAATACCAGTGACTTTAAAACCAGAAATGGATAAAGAAATAGATACAGCTAGACTGTGTTGTAAACAGTAAACATATTTGCACATGTCATGGAAAATTATTAGTGTCTATAATGGAATGTAAATGACTAAAAATATTAGGTTGTAGCTAAAACATTAAGATTCAGGTAACAGTAGCTAATAGGCAAACAAAAAGTAAACATAAAAGGAAATGTAACAACTTTGGAACAGTTATTGGAAAAAGGATGTTTGGAGTCCATGTCATGTTCAGTCAACTCATTGTCCTGGGAACATCATGTGCTCAGCCTTGTGCAAGGTCCCTGAAATCCAACCCTATCATTTTAGGTTCATGTAGAGACGTTATTGGATGACTAAGGCTAATACTGATTGGAATACCATCTCTTTTGGTCTGTCCCTACAACACTCTTTTTTCTTGAGTCAGAGACAGGAGCTCTTTGAATTGAGGTGATTATAATAACTCATGCTTTATGTATTATATGTAAAAATGTATGTGATTATATTGAGTCTATTTTCTATGTTTATTTTCTGGTGTAATTATGGCTAAAAGCAGAGACTAGTGCACATTAAGCAAATAATCTAATAATGAATGGAATAATTTGTCATAACATCAATCACCAAAACAATACAAGAATGTATAGAATTATTATAGCTCAATAATAGATATCTCTTTGGTATTTAAATTGCTCTAAGTATAGGTTAAAATGTTTCAGTTAAAGATTGTCCTAGTTTCTGAATTTAATTTCAGTTTGAAATAATTAATAGATTTAGAGTAAGTCAAATCCTATTTTTGTACTTGTGCTTTATGAAGGTAATAGATTTAATGAGTATTTTATAGCTTATGTAAAATGATGTAAAGATAGCTATCATTTTATCTTTATATATTATAATATGCGTTAATATGCATTAATATAAGCATAAAGATATATGCACATGCAAGTAAAAGTTGGAGAGAGGGGGAGAATAGCTTTCATATGTAATATAAAAATACACACAACCAAAAAGAAGACATTTTAATCTTGGCAGAGCCGTTATCAAATTGCTTGCAATGTTCTTTTCCATATTTGATAATACTGGCAGTCTTGCAATGGGGCCACTTAGTTTAAGTTGGCAGCATATACACTTAATATTCCGTTTATAGACTTATGCTGATCAAGTGAAGTAAATAGGATTTACATCAACAAAGCACACTTAAATGCCTGAAAACTCTGCTGACAAAATCCTCAGTGTTTCAGAGCTGCTAATTGTCTTTGCAGTCCTGATGCCATTCCGTGCACAATGTACGACTGAATGATTTGTGGGCATTTAGTAAAATTAACTCTTGAATTTATTTTTGCTGACTTTCTTTTTTGTCGAATTTGGAGCTTGGCTTCTTTCTGTATAATAAAACAGCTGCTTGCTGACTAAAAAAACAGGAACACATAAATAAAAACATGAAACACTTCATTTCCTTCTCCAGGCCTCCCATTTCAGTGTGCTGACTTCGCACCACTTCCACCACAGCCTCTGTCCCGCCACTTAGACTAATTCAGTTCCACGGGCACTCTTGTCAACTCTGAAGGACTTACAAGAGTCTTTGAAGAAAATTGTACCTCCTGCTTCTCAACTGTAACTGAAAATGCCATTTGTTCCTTTCCTTCTGTATGACACTGCATTTTTAAAATATTTTCATTGAAACAGAATTACATCACCTTCCCCCTCAGTTTCCTTACCCCAGCCCCTCCCAGCTCCCTTTCCTCAAACTTCTTCCACGCTCCCCACTCTCAAATTGATTATTTGCTACATATATATGTATGTGAATATATATGAATACATACACACACACACACACACACACACATATATATATATATATATTCTAGTCATAAATAAAGGACATTGAGCCTATAATTCATAATCCCAGAGAAGCTAGATATATACATATGTGTGTGTGTGTGTGTGTGTGTGTGCGCGCGCGCGCGTGTGTTTACATATAAAACCTGCCAAATCTGTATTTTTTTACATGTATATGGTTTCAAGGCTGACCATTTTTGCAGTGGGTAACTATTAAAGGAAGTAACCCCTGGAAGAGGCTATTTCTCTTTTTCTTAGCAGCGAACTTTGTATGGAGGTGGAACCCTGAAAATTACTCCCCTTTTCAAGTCATCCTGTCCACTGATAATGCTATGATTCCAGTTCACTTTATTTAGCCAATTTCAGGATGGACTTTCACAACAGACTTTCTGGTTTTCTGGCTCTTACAATCTTCCTGCTATCTTTCCCCTAATGCATGATTATGATGTAAATGTATTGGATAGGGATTTGTGGAGAAATCCTCACAGCTTAAATGTAATGGGAGTTAATAGAATATGGTCAAGTCTATGAGTTTAAGAGAGTTTCTTTACCTGTAAAACAATTTTTAAATATAACCTATCTCCACATGTTAAAGGAGTTTTCCTGTTTTTCTGCCATTTTAATTTACTTACAAATTAATTTTAAAATTAGCACACAAAGATTTAGGTATGGTGTGTTTTGTATGTATATATCTTTTTAAAGTTTTTTTTATTAAATTATATAATTTTTTACAAATTTTCACCTCCTCCACTTCTCCTATTTCCCGTCCCCTCCCCCCATTCCTCCTCCCCTTCCCTCTCCAGTCCAAGGAGCAGTCAGGGTTCCCTGCCCTGTGGGAAGTCCAAGGTCCCCCCCCCCCCTCCATCCAGGTCTAGGAAGGTGAGGATCCAAACAGACTAGGTTCCCACAAAGCCAGTACATGCAGTAGAATCAAAACCCAGTCCCATTGTCCTTGGCTTCTCAGTCAGCCCTCCTTGTCAGCCACGTTCAGAGTCTGGTTTGATCACATGCTCCATCAGTTCCAGTCCAGTTGGCCTTGGTGAGCTCCCATTAGATCAGTCCCATTGTCTCAGTGAGTAGACGCACCCCTCGTGGTCCTGACTTCCTTGCTCATGTTCTCCCTCCTTCTGTTCCTCATTTGGACCTTGGGATATGGTATGTACTCACTCATTAGTGTATTCTAGTCATAAATAAAGGATATTGAGCCTATAATTCATGATCCCGGAGAAGCTAGATAGGAAGGTGAACCCAAAGAAAAACATGTAGTTATCCTCCTGGATATTGGAAGTAGACAAGATTGCCAGGCAAAAATGGAGAGCTTGGGGTGGCGGTAGGATGGGGGTAAGGGGAGATGGGGAAAGAGAAGTGAGAAGGGGAGAATGAGGAGAGCTTGGGAGAATGGGACAATTGGGATGGAGGAAGAGTGGATATGGGAGCAGGGAAGTATATATCTTAATTAAGGGAGCCATTTGAGGGTTGGCAAGAGACTGGACTCTAGAGGAGATGTCCCCAGCTTGCTCCTTAAACAGCTGAGGAGAGGGCGCCTGAACTAGCCCTATACTATAGCCACATTGATGAATATCTTGCATATCACCATAGAACCTTCATCTGGCTTTGGATGGAGATAGAGGCAGAGAACCATATTGGAGCACTGGTATGTATATATCTTTATGTTTTCTTCTACTTAACCCCTTTTCCACTACCTTTTCTCACACCTACAGCCCCTGAACTATTTCCTTTCCCTCAAAAGTCCTCTAATTCCACATTTTTCTCAATTCATTTAGTGCCAACAGCTCGTTATTGTGTTTTTTTTAAATGTCAGCTTGCCATAAAATACAATCACCTGAGTAGAAAGCCTCACTTGCAGAAATGTTCTGCTTGCTCTGATTGGTGTAGAAAGAACAATCCAAATGTGGGTGGCTCCCTTTTTGTAGCTGTTTCAGTAAAAGGCAGAAAGATCTTCATTTAGCTTTCCTTTTTGCCTTGGGGTTAACTTGCCCCATTAACACTGCTAACACTGCTTCTGATCACACTGCTGATATTAGAATTTCCAGTCTTCCTCATGGACTAGGGACCAGAGACTCTCAGGAATTTTCTGGGCTTCTGGTGCTCACTGGCTTTTGTGCTTCCACTCTTCCTCCTGACAACATGGGTTGGTTAGCTGCTGGAGAAGAGTCCAGGACTTTTCAATTGTCTTGACCAAAGTCACCCTGGATTGCCTGTCAAACTAAATCAAAATGAACAGGACCACTGTGTTGACCTTGAAAGGCAGGTCAGCTGTAAGTTCCTATACTATGGCACTGGAATTTTGTTATATGGCATTAGCTAACTGATGCAAAAATAAATAAGCCTAATTGATAACAGTGACTACCTTTGAGGATGAGATAAGTGTGAGGTTGCTTGCCAAAAGAAGGAGGAGAAGGAGCTCCTGGTGATGGAAAAGCAGGAGGACGAGGAGAACAAGAAAGAGAGGGAAGGTGGGCTTCGAATACCACAGTGAGACAAATGAGATATCCAGCCTTGTGAACTGAGCAACTCCCAATTGCCAGGGTGTCCTCAAATGTGAGACAGCCATTGAAGACTATGCTGGCTGCTGAGATGTTCAACTAAAGGACTGAACTCTCTCTCTCTCTCTCTCTCTCTCTCTCTCTCTCTCTCTCTCTCTCTCTCACGCACACACACACACACACACACACACAAACACACACACACACACACAAACTTACCCTATTGGTTCTTTTGTTTCAATCCTAGCTAATGATCCACCATTCCTTCCTTACTTTGATGAGCCAGCAACCTGAAATTAACTTACTGTTTATGACTTTTCCTATTATGGATATCTAAAATAAATGAAATCATACACAGGGAAATTACTGTCCAGCTTGATCATTTAGCAATAATAATGTCAAGGCTAGTCTGAATTATAGCATGTAGCAGCTCCTTAATTCTCACTTCTTTCTTGGATAACATTCCATAAATGAGATGCATAAAATTCTTAATTACCCATAGGTTGAAAAAAATTGTGTTGCTTCCAGCTTTTAAAAATATTACTTATTTTGCCTTATGTGCATGGGTATTTCTTTCCTTCGGTGTATCTCTTGCATGCAGTGGCTTTGGAGGCCAGAAGAGGGCATTGGATAGCCTGGAGGTGGAGCTGCGGTGGTTGGTGAGCCATCATGTGAATAATGGGAATCCAAACTCTGGAAAAACACTCAGTGCTCCACCCATTGATCTATTTCTCCAGTCTCTTCTGACTATATTATAAAGATGTTTTTATTAGTTAAACTTGTTAGCTGAAAGTTTCACACATACTTATACTATGTTCTGACTATTTTCACTTTCTATCCTACTCTTTCTTGTTTCTATTAATCTTCTTCTTATGAAAGGTCCCTTCCATAATCTGTTAAGGGCATGTTCTGGCTTTTTGGGACCCTAGTCTATATGGATGCACAGCTTCCTAGGCCTGGATGTAGTGGGGGGAAGGCCTTGGACTTCCCACAGGGCAGGAGGAAGGAGGAGGAGGAGTGGGGGAGTGGGAAAAGAGGAAGAAGTGTAAATTTTTGAATGGAAAAACTTGGGGGAGTGGGATGGTGGAGATGTAGGAAGGGTGGGTAGAGGAGCAGGGAAGAAGATACCTACATTAAGGGATCCATTCTAGGGTTGGCAAGAGACTTGGCTTTAAAGGGGGTCCTAGGTGTCCACGGGGATGTCCCCAGCTAGGTCCTTGAACAGCAGAGGAGAGGGTACATGAAAGGTCTTTCCCCCACTATCACACTGATGATTATCTCGAATATCACCATAGAATCTTCGTCTGGCGACAGATGGAGATAGAGACAGAGACCCTCATCAGAGGAACGGACTGAGCTTCCAAGGTCCAGTTGAAGAGCAGAAGGAGGGAGAAGATGAGCAGAGAAGTCAGGACCAGGAGGGGTTGGTCCACCAACTGAGGCAGTGTGCCTGTTCTAATGGGAGCTCACCAAATCCAGCTGGACCGGGTCTGAATGAGCATGTGATCAAACCGGACTCTGATTGTGGCTGACAATGGGGGCAGACTGAGAAGACATTGATAAAGGCAATGGGACTTGTTTTTACGGCGTGCTCTGGCTTTTTGAGACCCTAGTCTATATGGATGCACAGCTCACTAGGCCTGGATGTAGGGGGTGGTCCTTGGATTTCCCACAAGGCAGGGTTCCCTGCCCATTCTCAAGCAGGGTAGGAAAGGAAGGAGAGGGTGCGGGGGAGTGGGAGGGGATTGGGAGGAGGGAAGGAAGTGTAAATAATTGAATGGAAAAATAAAAATAACAAAAAAGAATGAATATAAAAAAGAAAAAAAGAAAATTAAACTAAATTTAAAAAAAATCCAAAAGCTCAACAAGAAGTTGTGCTCCACGTGCATCTCCCCAGTACATGCTTAGCTGTCATCAGACTCCGTGATGTGCAAGCGCACTTTATGCCACCGCGTCTACTGTGAGATCACACTTGCAATGGGTATTCCATGCCAAAAAATAGTATTTTTCTGAACCTTCTCATTATTTCATAGCTTTTATACTCTTTCTATTCCTCTTCTGTGATGTTCTCCGAGCATCAGAAGGGGTATAAATGTCCTGTTTAGGGCTGAGCACTCATCTGTCCATTATTTTCAACATCCTTAGCAGCCATGGATTTCTGCATGCCTTGCCATTTGCTATAAAGATAGATTTATCTGATTATGGCAAGAATGGCATTTCTCTATGAGTATGACATAGATATTAAGAAGACCATGTGATGTTATGTTTATCAGTGACAGGAATACATTTCTCCACTATAACCTATAACCTTCTCCAATAAGTCAGAGTCTATTGATGGGAATTACAGACTTGCTTTGTGCAAAGATAAGTGATCTATTTTGGAGAAACTTACATGGGTTGCTGAAAAGAATCTGTTTTTGACAAAATATCTGTTAGGTCCGTTTGACCAACGGTGTCATATAACTCCCATGGCTCTATTTCTGTTTTATCTGGATGAACTTTCTATTGGTAAAAGTGGGTTTTGAAATAATCTACTTTGATATTGTTGTGGTTAATCTATTCTTTTTAAAAAATATTTTTAATTTTAGTGTGTGCATGTTTAGAATTCTAATATCCCCTTAGTAGGTTTTCTTGCTCAAAAGAACGAAGGGTAGCTTTCTGTATTGCTTCAGATTCATTTTGGCTTAACATCAACATTTAAAAAAATTAAAACGCCAATTGCACTAATGTTTTATCTGAAGATATGTGTGCGTGCCATACATGTGCAGTTATCATCAGAAGCTAAAAGGAAGTTTCTGATCCCTGGCGCTGTGTTTACAGATAAAGCTGAGCCATCATATGGGTCCTGGGACCTGAACCCAGGACCTGTGCAAGCACATCAAGTGATCTCAACTGTTTCCCACATGCTTCATATTTAAAAAGAAGAACCAGGGCATGAAACAGTAATACTTAGGCAAAACCAAAGTCCAACAGTGTAAATATCTCGATGTGCAAAACCTAAAACATAAACATAATTTTGACCTGTGCTCCGAATGGCCAGAATATTTCAACTTCTTTGCCATCATAGCACACACACAGTTTACCTCGGAATAGAGCCACCAACTGGCTACCACACTTGATGGTCACCCAAGAGTTCTGGCATCTCCAGTATGTAGAGATCTCTGTTACGGTTGCAGTGACCTCTACTCACCTATCTTCTGGGGCTCTGCCCTGTCAGTCACTTCAAAGCCTCAGCTTCTCTGTAGTCCTTTAATAGGAGGAGAAATGTTTCCCAGATTTCAGCTCAGTGACAGTGGCCTTTTCTTAGAATAGATGATCTGTGAGCCACAACTAGCCCCAAACCACAGATTCTTAATTCAAAATACTACCTGAGCAGTCCTGACAGATTCTTTACTTCTCTGGGCAAACAGGCACCCGCCATCTGCATCTCTCTCAACACTTCCATGATCCAAGATCTCACTTGAGTTCATTCAACTCTGAACGTTCAACAGCCTTCTCTAGTCCCATGCACCCCTTTTGTAGCCAAGACACGGTCCGTAATATATTATTTCTGGTAGCATTTTATTTCCCTGTTAAGTTTCTATTCCTGTGATAGAGACCATATCCAAAAGCTGCTTGGTTAGAAAGGGGTTTATTAGGCCAGCCTGGTCTACAAGAGCTAGTTCCAGGACAGGCTCTAAAAAAGCTACAGAGAAACCCTGTCTCGAAAAACCAAAAAAAAAAAAAAAAGAAAGGGGTTTATTTAGCTAATTTGTTATAGTCTATCAGGAAGGAAATTCTTTTTTTTTTTTTTTTTTTTTTTTTTTTTTTTGGTTTTTCGAGACAGGGTTTCTCTGCAGCTTTTTTAGAGCCTGTCCTGGAACTAGCTCTTGTAGACCAGGCTGGCCTCGAACTCACAGAGATCCGCCTGCCTCTGCCTCCCGAGTGCTGGGATTAAAGGCGTGCGCCACCACCGCCCGGCTAGGAAGGAAATTCTTGACAGAGACCCAAGGTTGGGACCTGGGGACAGGAACTAAAGCAGAGGCCATGGAGAAATGTTACTAACTGGCTTCCTCCTAAGGCTTTCAGATGGTTTTCTTTTATAGGATAAAAGACCAAGACTACACAAGGGCTACAGTGCAACTGCTTTCTTGGCCTATCCCGTTGACCGACATTATTTTTCCTGAGTGACTCTTGGCCTTCTAAATAATTATTTTGTGACTTACAGTGAAGAATTGCTACCTACTTTGAGATTTTCTAACCTTCTGCAAACCACAGTTTCAAGAACATATTTGAAAGGGGTATTTTATGCTATTAATAGTCTCCTTTCATTCCCAGGGATTGCATATACTTGAACCATGTAGAAGGTATAATGTGGGGTGTGGTAAACATTAAGTCTCATTTATCCCTAACTGAAAGGAGTATAGGAAGGCACTACACCTATCTTTTGCACTCCAGTGGCTTAGCTAAAGCTGGCACTTGCAGACTAGAGAGAGAGGTGCCCTGAATGCCCAGTCTAGTAGCTTGCTTCTTAGGAAAGAGTTCAGGGTTGTGATGAAGGATCTCACCAAAAAGCTAGCTGGCCAGAGAGCCTCAGTTCCAAGAGAGAAGGAACTTTCCACGGAAGGATTTGTTAAACTAGGCTCTTTACCTGGCTGCTGAAACTATAAGAGCTGTTGTAAAACACACCATTGGGTTACAACAAAGAGTTGCCCCATAAATAACAGACCCTAGTCATAGGAGAGTTCCCCAATGGTCCCCAAACAGAGACATAGCAGTGTTAGAGTAGGTTAAGTCCCTTACCCACCAGAACAGTACAGAGAGCTGGCTTGCTTACTTTTGTGCGTGGTGAGGAATCTGTATACAAAGCAGGCAGGGCTGTGGCAAGAAAGTAGAGGTATGCAAATCATAGCTTTCTGGCATTTTGAAGCCCTGACCCAAGTGTTTTAGAGGCTGCCAAGTCTAGTGCTGAAGCAAGAAGACTTTCGGGTAACATTGGGGGTTATCATAGCCAGAAATCTTCAGGTGCAAAGGTTCCAAATTGAGAGAAGTGAGAAGCTGAGAGAAAATTCCTGTTCCACATATGAGCCACCAGCATGGTTGGAGGTATTGGCTAATCTTCACAAGAACTCAGTCATCACTGGGAGCCTTCTCAGCTTGGTCGATCACCTTCCTGGACCAGGGGGGAGTTGGGAGGACCCTTGTCTTAGCATAGAGTGGGGAACCCTGATGGCTCCTTGGCCTTGAGAGGGAGGGAGGGGAGGTATGGGTGAAGGGGAGGGTAGGGAAGGGGGAGAAGGAGGGGAGGGAAGGGGGAGGAGGAGGGGAGGGAAGGGGGAGGAGGAGGGAAGGAGATGGAAATTTTTAAATATTAAAAAAAAATAATAAACCATGAGAAAAAAAAAGAACAAAAAAGGTTTATACAGTATCCGACAAAGAACATAGTGAGAAGTATAGTATGAAGAAGCACATAGAGACCATCCTGCTCTGGACTACTTTGGCCCAGTTCTTAATCAGGTAGGGTGAACCACTTTACATGCAACTGTCTATTAGGAAACCGTTGATGTGTAAATGACAATAATCTTATCTGGCCCATTCTCAGTGTGTGGCGGCTGTTCACAGGGCTGCAGGTATGTGGTATGAGCTTGATACCAATTCGAGTGTCCTGGACTCAGGCACATTCCCGGATTGGTACTGAACCTGAGCTTTCTATCAAGGGATTTTTCTGGTGCAAGCTTTCCTAAGGGACGCATTTCCTTTATCATGTATCAATTACAATCTTCCTTATACAGTAAAAATGACAGCCAGTCACACATAAATAGTCAAAACCAAATAAGTAAGCAACGGATTAAAACTACCCACTTATAATAAAGAGAATGCTAAGATCCCCTTGAATTTCCTGTGTGTTATGTTAACCTAGAGAGGGAACAGATGGATCTGAAAGTCTGCATAGAGTGTTTGTTACCTCCTGAGGTTGGAAAGGTAGGAACATCACTGATTATGACAAAGGCAGCTGTTCTAGCTCTCAGATGGATAATTCAAAGAGACAAAGAGTTTTCTGAGTGTAAAAAGTATGCTAGCATCTTCTTGAGTGTCTCAGACAAACCAACTGTACTTTCAACTGAATGTTGTGGAGTTATTACAGATGTGCTTTCCTTTGGTTACCTTCTACCAGTCATCATTCGTACCATGACTACACAAATGGAAAGAGCACCTCAAGAGCCATGCTTAGTCACTCTATGGACACCTTCCCAGTGGTGTAATGGGCATCTTCACAGAAGGATACAACCAGAGGTCATCTATGTCTCAACTTCTAGCCACAGAGAAAAGACTGAGCTCACTTATCTATAGCGTTTGATTCATATACTATTAAGAAATGGTTATGAACATTTTTGGTCACACAGGTATTAGTATTCTGTGTCAATTCAATGTTATCTGCTAAAGCAGAATCTAGAAAAAACTTTATGTAAAAACATGGGAATAAATTTCAAATCTAGAAGTAATAAATATTTCAAAACTATTCTCCTCTCAATGGGGCTGTGACAGATATAAAAAGACTGAAGGAAGAGGAGACATCTATCTGAAGACAAATTGTTGCAATAATTAAATTTTTCCTTGAATGTGAAGAGAACTTTGATAAATATGCTGTGACCTGAGATAGTCACACGTATTGGAATGCAAGATATATTATTACTTTAACTTCAATTATTCCTTAATCTTCCAGTCGCTCACACACATTATTTCCTTAAGTCTGGTGTGATATATGAGCTTTATATTGTATTTCTTTCCATTTAACTTGCTCTTGTTTATTTCTTAAATACCAAATAAAATTGGGGTATGCCTTTGCCAACTGGGAGGCATTTTTGTCATCATAAAACTAAAAGACTTATCTTATTTCAACTGTAAATAATAATATTTTAATAGCTTTTGTTTTCTATGATAGGGTATAAGGCTGTGAAGATATTCTTCCTTGGTCAAAATGCTTTAAATTTAGGTAAATACAGTTCTGTAGCTAAGAATACAGCTCAGTGACAGAATCCTGGCAGCTGTACTCAGTACCAAGGCAAACCACACCAAACAATATCAAAGATGCTAAGTACTAAAGACACTGATGATTTCTCTAGGTAGGTAGATGATAGATAGATAGATAGATAGATAGATAGATAGATAGATAGATAAAAACAAAATATTAAATACCCTTTTAAATAATGTACACATTTTATTATGAGCTCAAACACTGATTTATTAGAATTCTTTATATGCTAATTCCGGATCTCTATGGTCTGATGCTGATGCCAATGGTCTAGCAAAATTTGGAAATTTTATCTATGAATAAATTTCAGTCATGGTAGATTACATTTTTTTTTCAAATGAAGCATTGAAGAAAGATGACTCTTAATGTCATTTAATGCTGTAAGAATTTGTGAGCTTACTCAGACTAATAATAATGGTGAGTATTAGAGTGAATACTTGTGAGATATTATTTATAGGCAATTTACATTGGTATAGAGTCTTGTATATTGATACAAACTTAACTTATATTAAATAAGTTCCTATTTTCATCTACAATATTTTTATATCTAGGCAAAGTTATTTTGTCATATTGTATGCAGGCATGCTTTTACCTCTGCTTAAAACATTTTTGTATGTTGATATAAATTTATGATATATTTACCATATTGCAATGTACATTTCTACCTCTGATCAAGACACTTATACATTGTGTACATTTTTGAGGTTATTGTCCTCATTTGTTGTACAGTTGTTTATTATATAATATTTTAATATAAAGTTTTAGTCTCTAAGTTATATAGGTATTAAGAATTACAGATCAATAGCCATCTATGCTTGTCATACTTATAGTTAGACTAATCACATTCTTTAGATACATAGAGATTGTATTCTGCATAGATAGGTAATCTTCAACCACTTAGAAGAGCTGTAGAATATGACATTTAAATAACTTAGGGTTCTGTTAGAGTGAGACACAATTGCTCCTGGCAGCATTGACCTATTTCCGAGAGAATGTTGAGCACCAAAACACTCCACTTGGAGCTTGTTTCCTCCTTGGCGAAACTGGCCTTTGGGCAAGGAAAGGTCCATGCATCGACCACTGACAAAATGAATGATGTCTGGACAGGAAAAGCAGGATATAGTGGGGAAAAACTGTCAAATCTTGCCAAGACTGGGTAAGACGGTTTTGAAAAATTTCTTGCCCTTGAAAATGGTTTGTCAGTTACTCTAGCCCTTAGCCAAAGTTGGTTGCGCCAACATTACAAATGAGACTTTGGGTGATTGCCCAGGTAGACAGTTGTCTTTGTCATTTGTTGCACATCTTGAAAGTTGTTTGATTGCACTTTCTGCTTGCTCAAGTAATGTTATTTCCCTTCTAGGATCTTCGATGGGGTTGAAGACTAGATAGCTGTAGTTATTTTCCTCTCATGAC
Source organism: Arvicola amphibius (assembly GCF_903992535.2). Lineage (NCBI taxonomy): Eukaryota > Metazoa > Chordata > Mammalia > Rodentia > Cricetidae > Arvicola > Arvicola amphibius. The sequence continues at coordinate 159,911,609 of NC_052049.1, read as the reverse complement.
TTGGCCAAGTTATTTATTATACAAGAATTAAGCTCACTAGGATAGGGTAATTATTAAAACATTTATTACATGTTTCTTCCTTGATATATTTGTTCTTATTGTATATTATTTTGTATTCGGCTTATAACTCTCCTATTTAAACAAAATGAGGAGGTGCTGTAGAAATTCCAACCACCAGAAGCCTTTAAGTTACCTGCCCACTTGGGCATGGCCTCTTATACTATTTATGCAGCCTGAGTGTGCCATGCTTTGAAAAAGAGTCTGCACTTATACTGTAAGAAGTATCTGTTTTTCTTATTGTTTATCAATGTCTCAATCAGATTTTATTTTCATAAGACATTATCCAATAATTCTATTTCTTTTTCAGTTTTCACTTGGCCACAAATCTTATGTCATACAATTTATTTTGGAATTGTGATAAATTTTCTTCATATTTCTAGTTTTCATATTTTCATTTTCTCCATCTTTGTTTGTTTGACAGCCACATATATAATCCCTGCTTATTTAACTTTTTACCTTTATTCCTAATAATTTTAAAAGATTTTTTTATTATTTTCAGTTACGAGCATGTTTGTCTTTATACATTTGTAGGTGTGTATGTACAAAAGCATTTGTATGTGTGTGTATGCATGTTTGTAGTATATATGCGTGCATGCCTTTGCATATGCTTGTGAACGCCAGATGTCAATTTCAGGAATCTCCCTTAACTATTCTAAAGCTTACACTTTGAGACAGAGATTTCCAGTGATCCAGGACACTGCCTAACCCACAAGACCTAGAGATTCCTGTCTCCAGCTCTCCACCTCCGACATTGAAAGCACATGCCAATATGTCTCTTTGGTTGGTTGTCTGATTTGCGTTTTTAAAAATTTGGGTTCTCTGGATTTAAGTAATACAGCACTTTAATATTAAGCCACTTCCCCTAGCTCACATATTTTTTTCGAATTAAGTATTTTTTCATTTGTTCGTTTTTGTAAGTCCAGGTTTATGTAGCCTAGACTGGCTTCTATCTCACTATATAGCCCAAGCTGGCCTTCAACTCCTGATCCATATTTACTTTCTGGATGCTGAGAATGCAAGCATGTACCGCAGCACCTAGTTCATGCATTCAACTCTTAAATTTTATTTCCTTTTGTTACAGAAAGAATATCAAATCAATGTTAAGGAAGCTTTTATTTTGCTTACCATTAGAAAAAATATAATGTATGGAAATCAAATACACAGATTTCAAAAAAGAGACTTAATGTGGGACAAAGGAAGAAAAATTATAAAAATATCTAGGATTTTCATAAAAGACTATTACATAAAAAAGTAGAGCACAGTGTTTTCAAGCAGTTCATAGGTGTTTTTCAACAATTATTGGCAGCATTTAGAGGTGAGGTAGTGCCAGCATGGTCACAGGTAACATGCTGCCTCTTGGATGCCTCATAATACTGACCTTATTCAGAGCAAACTCAGCACTCCTGGTCTGACATGTTCACACCAAAGGGAGTCTGAGACCATTGTATGGCTGGCAGGTAGTCCTCCCTTGGGGGATATTGTCACTCAGTGAGGTCACTGGCTGACAAACCTAATGCTATTTCACTTGAGAAATTGGCTGCACTCTTGTCTGCTCTGGGCTGAGATGTCCTTCCCCAACCCCTGCCTCGTTCTCCCATCACTATCTGATTTCTGAGATTTAGACACATGAAGCATGAGGGGGAACCGGAGGTTAATTCAGCTGTTCTGTGAATAGCTCAGTACCAGAGATTGTTGCCAAATAACAAAGGTACTGCTTTCTGCAGGGACTAGAGAGTGAAGACATGATTTAGAAATACAAAGTGCAATTCAATGAGGATGGTGTTGGCGTCTGTCCAAGCATGAGATTCTCAAAGGCCACCAGGACAGGCCTGCCTTTGCTTTCTTTACAGCTTTGATTGCCCAGATTAAATTGTATCAGTCCATCAATTTGAGAGCTATTAAAATGTCTCTGTCTTTTCCTCTGTCAGCCGTTTTTCTTGATAGGTATCTCAGGAAACTGGTGATAATAATCAGCCCATCACGAAGAGTGACTTTCAACAGCCACAATAATTACCCCATGTAAGAGGATAAAAGGTGACACATCACCTGCCAAATTGGCCGCTGGAGCATTTCTCCAAATCTAAAAGGCACACAATAGGACCACAGTGCTGAGCTTAGAATTACAGTGTTCAGGACAAGGGCTACACAGAGCTAGATGCTACATCTGCAACAACACACAGATGCTGCAGTACCTGAATTTGTCGGACTGATGAAGTCTGGAATGCTTTTGGTGAAAATTAATGATAGGGTAATTCTTTGGAAAAAAAAAAAACAGAGATATGTTCCTCATGGACATAGGGAGGGGTTTGTAGACACAGGAGGAGTCCAGGTCTCTTCTGCTTCACAATGACCAGACAAGCTGGAATCACTGCTACACAGCTAAGTGCTGAAATCCTTGAAACTGTCCAGGCATATATTAAAATTATCTTTGGAGATTTGTGGGTAGTTATTTGAAAACTCCCACTTCTTACACAACAAATCCATGACTTTGTTCTCCAATGTGAAATTGCAGAGTATCTGTACATAGCTCCAATGCCCATGCATGTATATTAAATCATGTCTAGCGCAATAAAAAGATCATGTGTAGATGCTATATAAGCACTTGTTTTAGCCTGTGGTCTGGGGAATAATGATCCTCAAAACATTCAGTAGATACTGGACGTTTATGTAAATTGTTTTCCAGTGATGACTGGCCAAGTATATGGGTGTGTGTTTAGGCAAGATGGAAACCATCTGTACTGGACGGTGAATAGTCAAGCCTGTCCTTAGACTCTTAAAACTCATCAGAACCACTACAAAGATGATCACCATAAAAATTTGCCATAAACTGTGGTTCTGCCATGCTGATAGAGACGGTTCGCTCTGAGTGCCATCTGGACTCAGGTGTATATATAACTGAGTGAGTATGGCTCTATTAAGTGTACATACACACTGAAAAAAAGTGATGTGCATTTTCCTTCTGGAATCATAGTGAGCCACTTGAAAATGTACTGCAGAATAAAGACAAATGGTTTTTGTGGGGTTTGTTGCTTTCATACCACTTCAAAAGTGATGGAGGAATATCTATGTGTTAATTTCATTGGTTAATAAAGAAACTGCCTCGGCCCTTTAATAGGACAGAAAATTAGGTAGGTGGAGTAAACAGAACAGAATGCTGGGTAGAAGGCAGTGAGGCAGATGCTTCAGGCAGTTGCCATAGGCAGTCGCCATGCTTGTCTTCTCCCAGACAGACGCAGGTTAAGATCTCTCCTGGTAAGCGACCACCTCGTGGTGCTACACAGATTACTAAATATGGGTTAAAGGAAGATGTGAGAATTAACCAATAAGAGGCTGAAACTAATGGCCAGGCAGTGTTTAAAAGAATACAGTTTCTGTGTAATTATTTCGGGTGTAAAGCTAGCCGGGTGGCGGGACGAAACCCCGCAGCTCTATCTACACAAAAAAACATTATGTCCTCTCTTGTCCATTTTTAAACATAAAATGAATGCATACTGTATAATATGGCACATAATTACAAAATGAAATTATGCTTGCAATATAAATTTAAAATTTTTTAGTTATATGAGCAGATATTTTGAGATTTGTGGTTCTCACAATTTGCAGAAAGGTAAGTAAACTTGCTTCTGAAATGGCATAAATATAAGTTCTAATTCAATTCCATGGTTTTGCTTTATACTGTCATAAATGCTGTATGAACACAAAGATCCAAACCAGTTTCACTTGGGCAATGTTACTGAAGGTTTCCAATTCTGTTTGGAGCATTTTTAATGGATGGTTGTTTAATAATCTACAGATATTATTTTCTAGTGCAAATGAAAAATCAAAGGAAGAGCATACATTTGATTTGCTTTTGTTTTTATTTTTATTTTCATTTTTAATGTTTTTATTCATTTTACATATCAACCACAGTTGCACCACTCCCCTCATTCTACTGCCCCACACACATTCTCCCATTCCCCATTCACTCCTCAGAGAGGGTAAGGCCTCTTATGGCATATCAAGTTGAGGCAGCACCAAGCCTCTCACCACTACGCCAAGGCTGAGCAAGGTATCCCACTATAGAGTAACCAACTATTATTATTTTGTTAATGGAGCACAATATCAAACTCCTAACAACTTTTCATTGTACCCATGAATTAATATGTCTCTCAATCATACAAAGAGTTGCTGGGCTGATGGCTTGGTAGCTAAGAGTACTTCCTTCCAGTCTGGGAGATGGTAAGAATGTGAAAGGAGCTGGAAAAGGAAAAGAATATGCTCAAATTTTATGGTATGAAAACTTATTAAAAATGGATAAAATATAAATTTACCTCCTTGTTTTGGATTTTTCTTTCTATCACTGAAGGCATGAATTTGAAGAAGTTATTGTTTAAATTTTACTTTATTGTGGAGTATATTTTCGTCATCTATGGATTTCTCCATCTATAATTGAACTTTGTGCTGGTTATAGTAATCTGGGCTAGAATCTTTTCTCTTAGAGTGGGCAGGGAATCTGCCCAAGCCCTTTGGCTTTTAGAATTTCCATTGCGAAGTCAGGCATAACTCTGAAGGTCTGTTTTTATGTGTTTCTTAGTCTTTTCCTTTGAAGTATTTAGTATTATTTCTATGGTCTATGTGTTTAGTGTTCTGATTATTAGGCTGTGAGGGGATTTTCTTTTCTGGCTCATATTATTTGGAGTTCTGTATGCTTCTTGCACCTTTACATGCATCTCCTTTGAGCTGGAATTCTTCTCCTTCTTCTGTTCCTCTTATTTATAAGTTTGTTCCTTTTACAGTGTCCCAGATATCTTGGATGTTTTGTGTCATGATTTTTTTTATTTAAAATTTTCTGTGAGTTTGGTGTTTTGTGGAAGTCCTACCAATGGGAGTAGGTGGGAGAAGTGGAGGGAGGATAATCTGCAGTTGGGATGTATTGCATGAAAGATGAATCTTTTTAAAATTTAAAATAAAATGAAATATGCCTGGTCTTACCCAAGACTCAAATTTAACTGTGATTTCCTATAACATATAAATTGAGCTACATGATTCTAACATATAATGGCACTGAATAAATTTTTCTGTTCCAAAGAGAATAGAAGAAGGAAAAGGAGCAAAGATCAGGCCAAATGAACACTGAAAACAACCAATGCAGGATAAATGCAAACCCTGGAGCATCTTGGGATTGAATAATCCCAGTTCCAAGAGGTTGGCCCTGCCCAAAGCTCTGTTACCTGAATTAGACATTAGCTTGGATAAACTCTACTTGATGCCTACAACTTTCCTTGGAAAAATTCCAAGGTTCTAGCACCTACAACATCCCAACATGTCTAGTGATGTTGGGAGCAGTGAGACCCCAGATCCTGAATTTCTTGTAATCCCCCGATCTGAGTGCCTACAGCTGCTCTGAGCACGAGACCTTCAGGAGTTCCTGATGGCAGGAGAGTGGTTTCTGGTGGGTTTGGCTAGGGTGTGGCTATCTCTATATAATCTGCCCCTGAACACAATAAAGGGGGCATTCTTGGGGAATTCAAGGATGACCCATGTCGCCGTCTCTCTGTCTGTATGTGTTTGTGTATTTTAACTTCCAGCCCCTTGCCCAAAGCTTGCGAACTTTGTAGGAATAGCGCACAGAGCACAGACATGGGGACGCGGTGCGGGGCAATTGGAGGTCTTCACTGAGATATCGGCAATTGGAGTCTAATTTAGGCTTTTCTTTCACAGTTTCATCCATGGAATCCCAGGTCCTCCTTGTATAGATTCTGACCCTACAATATATTACTTGAGCCTACCATCTTTCTATAACTATAGAGCAAGACTATGTGGCCCTCTGAATCTTTCTTCATCATATTTGCTTGCAAACCCAGTCCCATATGGGCAATACGTGCTATAAGCTTAGCAGAGCTGTGTTGGCCTCTATGAACCATGTTGGCTGATTCAACGAAGTTGCTTTCTTAGGCAGTTGTTTTAAGTGTGTGGGGTGAGTTGGGGGGCAGAAAGGCTTTAGCTACAGCTGCGTTCTCAGTTCATGCCTTCTCCTTCCAATTAAATTTGCATTTTTCTAAAGCTGGTTTATTTGATGAGTATGTTCTTGTCTGGGCACCATTCCTGTGACTGTGGTAGAGAACTCGTTTCTCTTTGGTGACACTAATCTCTTTAACTATTACACCCTCTTATTCAACACTCACTTTCCCTGCCTCTTTAATCTTGCTCCTGTCCTTTATCTTGCCAAACCTCTGGACCAATTGTTCTCTCACACTGCATATCTTGGATGGAAGCAGTAAAAAGCATTCATAATACAGCATGAGTGCTCTTCTACCTTGAAATTAGAGCTGCTAAATATTTTCATTCAGTACTTTAAAACTCAGAAACACTCACATTCTTAGAATAATATGATCTCGGTTTCCTGAATGTGACAATCTTATTTCCTGAGAGAGCATTTGTTCTTTTCTGAAACCTCCTGAGCAAGCCTCTACACTCAGACCATTTTTTTTTTTTTGTTCTTCTGATCTTCCAATTTCCAGCAGCATGGCCCCATACATTCTATTTAGGGTACTCCAGAGCTTTCTAAGTGGATATTGTACACTCTTCCACATTCTTCCTACAGATGAGCTCCAAAGTCAAAGAGCTAACAGTAATGTTAGTGAAAGCAATGGCCATTTTCATCAATCCCAATTATCTATATTATATATTTATTCCATTGCTATGACCAAGTATCCATCTGAAAGCAACATAGGAGGGAAGATATGTATTTGGCTTAAATCTAAGCAATACATCATGGCACAAAAGCGTTATGGTAAGAGCCAGGAGCAGAAAGATAAGAAGAAACAAAGCTTGAATATCAAACAAGGCCTGTCACCATTGACCCCTTCTCTCAAGTGAGGCTTCTTCTCCTAACAATTCCACAACCTTTCCAAATATACCTACCAGCTAGGGACAAAGTGCTCAAATACATAAGTCTGTGTGTGTGTGTAGAGGGGGAATTCACATTAAAATCACAACAGCTGGTGTTGAATCTGTGAAAGCAGGAGAGAACGTAGGATGATCTGTAAATGAACAACAAATCTTACTGGTTATGAAACTAAAGATGTGAATTTGGGAAACTATAAAAGTAAGAGATTTGATTATATAGCCAAAGGGTGTTGGACCAGCTGGAGGAAATAAGAGTCTCCATGTCAGGCTAGGGGACCATCTGGTGCAGTAGTTTTCAATCCAAATTGCTTATTAGTATAGGAATCCTCTAGGGGACTATAAAAACTCCCAGTTCCTAAGGCTTACCCATTAAGTGAGAATCCTTGAAAGTTGATTCTGGGAACCTAAGTTCTGAGATCCTGATACACAGCACAGATTGAGAATCATTGATGTAGACCCTTCTCATCTAGGAAAATAAGGCATTTGACAAAAAAATTAATGAATGATTAATAGCAGAGCTTATGGCTTATTCAAACCTCCAGAACAGAGAAGTAAATGTGAGTGTTGCAGATATTAGCAGTCTTCAATATCTCTTTTCACACTGTAAAGACTTATTAAAAAATTGAGAAAGACTTTATAGACAAAATTTCTACTAGATCCAAACACCATAAAGAATCATTGCAACAGAATTAGATTACAGTTTGGTCAGGACTCATTATTGTTATAAATGCTTCATTAATATCTAGCAAAACATATAGACAGAAGTCAGCTTATAGGAAAATACCAGAAAAATCTACATAATACATTATTACTGTGGTTGAAATGAAGTCACTTCAATGCCAAGGGAAATAACAGCTACTAAGCTGTTTTTATGTGATAATCTATCTGTGCTTAATAGCACAAAGTCTTAAAGCACTATACAATAATGTATATGAAATACATTTGTGTAATTGTGGGCATTAAACATGTGAATATATGGTATATGTGTAAAAAATTCAAAATATTAAGCAAAAGTGTTGATAAGTTTCTAATTCCATTTTACTTTCTCTTGATTGTACTCTTGGAGTGGAAAAATAAGGGCATGCCATCTTTAATATTTGAGAATTTAACAGTTTTTTTAAAAGCCCGGATTGACATGATTCACATTCTGATGACTCACTGGGTAATAAGTGCTTTTTGTATTTCAAAATAATTGCCAAGAGAAAGGATGTTCATTCAATGTTAAAAATGTATAAAATTCTCTGAAATGCCTGTTTCCATGGTGATATACTTAGAAAGCATTGTACGTAGGGTGTTTAATAAGTTGAATTATAAGTTGTACCTATCAAGTACAGACTTTAGCATAGTTTCTGATTCAACATTTTGGTGGTTGTGCTTTAAGAATAACTGTGTTAAGCATGAGGAATATGATTAAAGTATTTCAAGGCAAAATATTTCTCTGTCGTTTAAGGAGTTTTTAACTATTGCTGCTTCTAAATGTATGGAAGGTAGAACCGTTACAGAAAACGGGCTGCAATGAGAGAACGGCATATTATAATTAAAGGTTTTGTGTGATGCTTTCAAATACATTACATAAGAATTGTTTATTACAGTTTATGGAAGCTGCCAGCTTCCTAATTTGGGTACTGGGAACTAAAGTCAAGTCCTCTGAAAGAATAACTAACAAACACTCTTATCTACAGAATCATCTCCTCCACTACTAGCTTACTCTGTTTTATTACTGAGTCTTTTAACTCATTTATCTATTCATCTGTTCATGCACATGGGGACTGTTTCTCCACAATAAATTATCTATTATTCTTTTTGAGAGAGGGCAATATTTTCACATGAATGTTTGTAATGACAATATCTGTTGGCTGTGGTGATGGTTTTGAGGATCAATGTTTTTAGGCATGTATCCCAAATTATTGCTAAAAGTAAACCTAATAAAATTATATTGTAATATTCTATTTCATGAGTAAACATTAATAACATTTTAAAGGGCATATTTATCTATAAATACTCACATAGAGGACTGTCCTGAACAGCATTATTCCATGTGTACCAGCTTGTACCTCAATGTGTAAGTGATAAGTGGTGGTTTGGGAAGTAATGGTGAAACTCTTGATCAATATTAAAGTGGAAGTGGGGGGGAGATGACTTTACTGCTTAAGAGTCTTAGAAAGACAGCTAGAATCCCAGAGGGCACTCTGAGCCCAGCGTTTAACATGGTGTTCTGACAGTCCTGTGGGGGATTTGTCTTTCAGGTGCAACAGCCATGTGTTGCATTCTGGGTCTGCTTTGGGGGATGTTCTCTATCAGCCAGCCGAGTGTTTATTGTACTCCTTTTCAGGTTGAACAGGAATGCTTATGAGCAGACTGAATAGTTTTACTTGGAGCTCATAGTAGTTAAGATGTTTTAATTTTAGAGGATAAAAAATGAGAGAAATGCAGGGGAAATTATTTTTCTTCTTGCAGGGAGACATGGTTTTACTGTATTAATAACATTTCCCTTTTGAAATTGAGGGCATACCTAGGAAGAATCTTGTTCCTGGTGATGAAGATTTGGCAAAAGACACGGGAATGCAAGGATAATACATCACTGCTGTGATTTGCTCAAGGAACAATTCATGACGGCAGCCAAGAGTTCAGGACACAAATCATGTCAGAAGCATTAGCCTCCTCCAATTTCATGTGTGGAATGTGTCAATAGACATCTCTAATACCTTTTAAGCCTTCCTTTGTTTTGTTTGTTGTTGCTTTGTTTCTATCTGATAGGTCTAAAAAACCAAAGGCAAGTTTAATGATATTGCTTCAAACCTGAATGGAAAACTCTGATTAAATGCATTTTCCCCTCCACGTTTTCTTTGGATTCCTATATAACAGAATCAAATGTAAAATACAAGCTAAACTAAAAGCCAGATGCCTATGGTGATAAAAAAAAAATGCTGAGACTCAATGATGTTGTAGAAGACCCAGTGATCTCCTCTTCTGCACAGTAGGAGTCTTAACAGCTTGTTATCATAGAGGCTTGATGTAATGGTCATGAAAAGGGTGGAGGCAGTGCTGGTCATCGCAAGAAGTTTCACTGGGGATGTGCTCACCTTATTCTGTTCTTTGGCCTGGTTGATCCATTCTGGCAAGGTTGGCCTTCATTTAAGAGAGGGGCTAAGAACAAGATTCAAAGGAAGGAATCTTTACAACATATCAGTGCCTTCACAAATATATCTAAGAAGCTAGTGAAAATAAAAGTGTAAATTTCCAGATGAAGAAAACATGAGAAAGAAGATATCTTTAGCAATGCAATGCTTATGGTCCAGCTGTTCACACATTTCCCAACTACACCTGGCTGTAATTTCTTCACCATTTAACATGATGAAGAGCTCATTTTTTAAAAAAGAAAATCAGAATTTACTTACTTTACAATGCACTACACTGGTTGAAAGAAAGGAATACAAAATATTGTTATAATTATTGCTATCATTTAGCTCAAGTGTTGTATTTTAACATATAGCTTTCTAGTTTCCTATAAAATAGAACATAATTTGTCAGTATGCAGGAATATCTAACAATTTTTTTTTTTTTGGTTTTTCAAGACAGGGCTTCCCTATAGTTTCTAGAGCCTGTCCTGGAACTAGCTCTTGTAGACCAGGCTGGCCTTGAACTCAGAGATCTGCCTGCCTCTGCCTCCCGAGTGCTGGGATTAAAGGCGTGCGCCACCCCCCTTCAATATCTAACAATTTTAATGTACATTTTATATAATTCCATTAAAACCAACTCCCCCTCTGTCTGTCTGTCTGTCTGTCTGTCTCTCTCTCTCTCTCTCTCTCTCTCTCTCTCTCTCTCTCTCTGCGCGCGCGCGTGTGTGTGTGTGTGTGTGTGTGTGTGTGTGTGTGTGTGTGTGTGTGTTTGGAGCTCTGGGACTGCAGACTACGGTCTTGGATATACATGCCAAAAACTCTGCCACTGAGCTACAATAGAGCCCTAACATATATTTTTAATCCACAAAATAGGGGCCTTTACCTTTCTACTAAAGTCTGGTTGTTTTACATATAAAACTTTATGATAGTGCAGTAATGCATTAGATAATGAATATTTTAGTTTGAGCTTCAAATTTGAACACATTATTGATGGCTTACTAACTCAGGAAACATTAAAAGATACAAGCATTAGAAAAATAAGTAGATATAATGGGAGGAAAAATATCTGTACCAATCATAGTAAAATCATAGATTATGTTCCAAATGAGAAGTTAGAAAAAAAAGCAAGTAATACATTATCATATATACATAAAATTACATAAATTTGGTTTACTAAAGTCACATAATAAGCCATTGTTTTTGTACTACCCAGATTCCTCATTCTATTAAAATGTACTTGTTGAATGCTAGCTATTACGAGGCTGGAGACCTGTTACTTGATCTGAATTTACATTACTAGACAAATAGGATAGAGAGTAATGATAACCTGTAAGCAGGGCATGTTGGCATACACCTGAAATCCCAGCAGACTCTGGAGGCTGAGACAGAAAGATTGAATGTAAGGCTTCCCTGAGTTGTGCAATAAGATCCTGTCTTCAGCAAGCAAGCAAAAGGAATAGCTCATAAATATATGCACTTGTCTGTCATGAATTGGAGAGTTTAAGCTTTACCATTTTGGCAAAGGTTATCTGCAAGGAACAGGAAACCTATCAGAATCTAATTTTGATAAACTCAGCTTGGAGAAGAATGACATTGTATATTGCTCCTGTTCTGAAAGCTAGAATTTAAATTGAAAGCTGTTATGTAGCCAGCAGCAGCGCTGTGGCTGGACTCCTTATGCAATCAGACGTGTGAGTCTGTGCTCTCTACATGTGGCAATTTCCAATTACCTGGCAGAGTCTGTTATGAGAACAGAATTTGGGAGGTGGAATGCCAAGAAGAGTAGAGATATTCATAGTGACGGTGAAATTTACATCTTTTTTTTCCAGGCATACTGCTCTTTTAATTCTTTCTGCCATAGTAATATCCTTTAGTAATGAAAACCAGTGACAGAGTAAGATGTTTGAAGAATTGGAGGCAAACAGTCCCCTTAGTGTTGCGATATTTAAATATAAAACCTTTATGCACATCTTCTGAACAGTAAAACACGGAAGATTATGTGGTGCTCTGATGTTCATAATACATGACTTCATGTTACAACACAGACTGGCAGAAACCAGTCATGAGTGCCATGTGCAAGGCTCTTTGCAGTCATGCCCGCACCTACCGCTTCAGATGCCAACACTCTCCATCGGAATGAACTCTTCAACCATGCCAGAGAAGTCACCTTTCCTCAAGCAGCATCCGCGCTGGATGGATGGGTGAGAAACTGTCTTTTCTTGCTGATGGACTGTTTCAGAGAAAAGTTGATTTTCAAACCTAAGTGGTATTTACTTCAAGCCTTCCCTGCAGTCCTGAAATTATCCTAGGTAGCAGCCTCGAGCATATAGCTTCATGGATCCCTGCAGGACAGCAGTCATTCTTGGTGCTTCTGCTTTCTGACTTATCACTTTTCATTCCGTAGTCTTTTCTATCATTTATTTTCTTGTGAGGTGAAAGCCTATGGAGGAATACACATCTTTATGTCTGTTTAATATATATATATATATATATATATATATATTAAATATATATATATTAAAGTATATATATGAGGAACTGAGGCAGAACTCATCTCATGTTCACAGATTCATTTCCACCTGTGACTTCAGTGTTCCTCTCTTAGTTGAAAACCCTTGTCTACCTCATTCAACTGTAGCACAAGCTCCTCCAAATATCTCTGAAATTCAGCTCACTCTTCTTTCTCAAACTGACAGCATTGCCTCTGTCTCAGTAAATACTTTACCATACCAGGATAGAGACCAAAATGATTGAGTAGTTAAGAGCTAGAGAACCTGGTATTCACTCTGTTATTTATGGTGGAGAACCTCAAGCAATCCTGATTCCTCGTATTTCTTCGCTGTGAAGTGGTGACAGGAATTCCACTCTCAGATGATTGTTGTAAATATTAAATTGGTTAAAATATGCCAAATAATTAAAACAAGGTACAATGCAGTGCTAATCAAGGACAGTAACCTTAATGAGTCAGACGAAGATCTAAGTTGCACCTGGCTCTTCCCCTTCCCAATGTCCATGCCGTCCGTGGTCATGGATCTATACATGGTGATGCAAGCAGGACCCATGGCTGCTGTTTATCTCACACTGACTCCCATATATCACTACCAACTCTCTAAGGCTAGATGAACAAAGAATCAAAATAATAGATCTAGAGGGTAATTAAAGACTACTTCACATGTGACTAAGACTGCTGTTCTTCTCACGTTCCTGTTTGGGGACAAACCTTTCCTACAGTCATGACTCAGTTTTATATGACATTGGATTGAAGTGTTTTGTAAAGAGTGTGAAAATCAACAGTAATGAAACTATAACACATTATTTTCTCAGTACTATATAGAACATTAAAAATTAGATTCTTTATTATTAGATCAAGGCACATTCTTTACTGAAATTATGGAAACTATGAAATTAATATTATTAAACAAAAATTAAAACACATGTCGTGTGATATGTTTAATCCCAGCACTTCAAGAGACAGAGGCAGGAGTTTCTCTGTGAGGTCAAGGCCAGCCTGGTCTACATAGAAAATTCTGAGTGAGCCACAGCTACACGTCAAGACTTTGTAAAACAACAATAACAACAAAATCACAGACCTCACAGAGACTGTACCTAAGCATTCTCATCAATTTTGAAATCATTTTGACATTCAAACAACATTCACCAATCTCAGTAATCAAAACTTGCTTATGGATTGGTTGGCATATATTCAAACGGAGCTCTGAAAATGTATCTGTTGTTACATGGTTAGCCTGTTTGGAAACTAGATCACATCCCAGGAACTACCTTTGAGTTGTGGTAAGAATTAAAGAATATGATATACTATGTATCATTTGGAATCAGCTCTTTTTTTTTTAACCAGTCGTGTTTGGTTTTATTCTGGGTCTCTGGGCAGTTCTTCTTCTCTATCCTGGCTATCCAATTGGTGTCATGGCACTGGCCTCAAGTAGGACCAGTAATGGGTTGGTCACTCTCTCAAGTTTTGTGCCACCTTTGCCCCGGAACATAGCTTTTTTCCAGCATGGTCTAACCCTATTCCCAGTAGTAGCCCAACCACAAGAGGAGAAATGAATGGGGCAAGCATGGGCTGCACCAAAGTGTGAGCGGTGGCAAGGACAATGGCAAAAACAGCTCAGGAGACTTTGTCATTGGACAGCTCCTTTATTTGGAAGGGGAAAGGTACGATTCATGTGGTGATGTGTCATTGGCTGGGGCAAGAACATTGAAGGCGCTTCATTTGCATATCCAGGGCAACAGGGGCAAGAGGAAGGAACTTTATAGGATCATATAGGAAGTATAGCCTGGGGTGTTTTGGCAGTAAGATAAGCGGCAACCAGTCCATGTAGGTTTGGAGATGCTCCAAGCATCAGGGGAAGTCTGTGTTTGGAGAAGCCTAACTGCTTAGGTCAGCTAGCATCTGAACAAAGCTGAATTTAGTGGGGAGCAGGCAGAACAGCCAAACTCCTGTGGCTCTTAGGATGAGAACATCCAGCATTTTAGGCAAGCTCCTAACCCTTCTTAGCTTCTTAGCTTCAGACCAGCACTGCACCCTAGCACATCCTTCAGGCAAGACAGATTGTAGATTGAAAGCTTTGTGACTGGGTGGATGTCACAGTCCCACTGCTAGGAACTTTGCCTTATTATATAAGAGGGCCAGTTGATAAGGGGAGAGGGGAGGCTAGGGGAGGGAAGGGGAAGAAGGGAGGGAGGGGGGAGAGTGGAAGGAGGGAAAACTGCTGCGGTCAGGATGCAGTGTATGTGAAAAGAACATAGCAAATTAACAAAGAAGGTGATGTACAGAAAGAGTTTATGATATTCCTTGCACAATTAGTCTCTATAAAAGTTATTATTATTTATTTTATTAAACAAAATCTGTAATCTAAGGCTCTGGTTTAACAACTAAACACACCTTGCTTCCAAGGCAATAACTGACTTGCCTTGAGTAGAAATTTCTGAAATATCCCCAAACTAACCTGCCCTAAAAGTTACCTCATTTATAGAGTTCTACATGTGTTCTGCACATGCTTTTAAATAGTTCACTGGTATGTCACAGTGCCAAGAGTATTTTATATAAAACTGTCCTGCGTTATCTCTGCTGTCATCTAAATTCATAGATGGTACATATAAGAACCATGCATTTCACTAATATTGAAAACCTTCTACCTTCCACATTTACTAATTGCATTATCTCTGTTGTTATCTAAATTCATAGATGGTAAATATAAGAACCATGCATTTCACTTCCAATATTGAAAACCTTCTGCCTTCCACATTTACTAATGTTTGGATAATAAGACACAACACACATAATAGGGATGCCATAAAGATTCTTCAGGAGTTGGAATCAATATTAAATAATATTAATAAATCCAAGGTACCTTGACTACCTTGAATTTATTATGGCACTCAAATAAGTGAATTTCTCTCCAATTATACCAGAGAGTGAATGCATGTGTGTATGTGTATTATTAAATTTTAAATATCTTTGCTACCCATCTATTTATTTATTTGTGGAAACAAAGTCTGGCTATGGAGCCCTGCCTGACCCTGAATTCACAAAAATTCTCCTGCCTCCTCCAAGTACATACAGAAATTACAGGAAGGTGCCACTAAGCCATGTCGCTACCGTCTAAACCTCTACATAGCTTCTTCCCATCTACATCCCCTTCTTTCTCCCTTCTGCCATTTACTGCTTCTTTCCCCTGTTGCTTCCATGCTTTGGTCCATTTTAATTTATAGTTTTAAAATCACAAATAAAATATAAAGCAGAATGTATACATATTTGATATTGCAGAAATTGTTTTCTTTTTACATAAAATTGTCATGATTTAAACATCAAGTATGGTAACCTACACTAAGGTCTTAACTTCCACACACTTCACATTGCCTCGTTTTCAAAAAAAAAATTATTTAGCAGTCCATGTCATCCATCATGCCTTTGCAGACAAGTATGAATTAATAATGATGTATCAGATTTTGTGTGGATTTAAGTGTAAATACATGTCATAGATATAACCCTGTGTTTTTCTTTTAAAGTTCAACTATACACCTGGAGGATGTTGCCATAAAATTCGTTGTAAAGCTGTCATTATGTCTTATTACATACAAATGCCATAGACACACACTCACAAAGAGAGATGTTCAAACTGTTTTCAATTATGAATTCCTTCTTGAAAACAGCTGTAAATTTTAGCTAAGGGAGACATTGAGGAGTAGAATACCTTGGTTACTAGATATTCACATTTTAATTATTATTCACTGCTTTAAGGTTTGTTTCAGATGATAGAAGATTTACAGCATTACCAGCTGAGAAGAACAGTAAGAGTTCATTACAATCCCATGGACTTTAACCTTAAAATTTTTTATTTAAATTTTTCTTGCAATATATTTTGATCATGTATTTTATCCTTGCCCAACTCCTCCAAGATCCTCCACACCTTTCTACTCACCCATTATCATGTTCTTTCTCTCTCATTCTCTTAAAAAAACAAACAAGAAAATTAAAAAAAGAAAGAAAATTTTCTTAATTAAAGTCTAATGGAAAGTATCTCTACCAATATTTTATCTATTGTACACATCTATCTATCATCTATCTATCTATCTATCTATCTATCTATCATCTATCTATCTAATCTATCATTTATCCATCCATCCATCCATCCATCCATGTAATCTGTTTGCCTAAGATGCTCTTAATTAATGTGATTTGCTATTTGTTTTTTTTTTTTTAATGAAAGAAGCTAGAACATCTCCTGCCACCACAGATTGTTATTATGGATTATCTGTGTCAATGACTATTGAATTGTCATTATCCCTTAGTCTCTAATATGAATATATTATACATACACACTTGTATTTGAAGGAATTTATCAGTTTTTATCTTGTAAAAGTGTGCATTTGATTTAACATATTTCCTTCCATGTTTCAGTGTCTGGTGTACATAACCCAGGGCTTTACACATTCTAGGGAACTGTTTTACTATTAGCTGGTATCCTAACTAAACATTTTTGTTAATTGCTTATCTATCTTAACTAAAGAAAACTCTTGTCTACGAGCATAAATATTTTATTGTATATTTTCCTGAAATATTTTAACATTTTGTAGAATCATCACCATATCATGTCTTTTTTGTCATGGAATATTGTATGATAATTAATTCTATAATTTTTCCAGTTTATTTATTTTTTATTAAAAATTGCCATCTCCTCCCCTCCTCCTCCCCCTTCCCTCCCCTCCCCTCCACCCATACCCCCACTCCCCCCTGCTCCAGGCCAAAGAGCCATCAGGGTTCTCTACAGTATGTTGAGTCCAAGGTCCTCCCAACTCCCTCCAGATCCATGAAGGTGAGCAACCAAACTGACAAGGCTCACACAGAGCCCGTCCATGTCGTAGAGACCAAGCCCATCGCCATTAAATGTCATTACCATTTTTGCGAAACACAAAAATGTCATAGGAGATGAAGCTGCAGAATATTTACTTACTAATTATATTTTTGTCTTGATGGAATCTTTCTTGGTACTACCATTTATGTGTTTCTATATACCCATCACATGAAATGTTGTATGCTTTACTCCAACATAATTATCCTATATATTTCTGACTAAGGAAATATTTTATAAGATGTGTGAAGAGCTTAACTCGAGTTTAGATTCCTGCTTTTGCCTGAATTGCAGATATGCTTACGGTGAATTACTCTTGAGTCTCCTGATAGTCCTCCTCCGCTGACTCCTCTTGCTGGTGTCCTAGAATCACTAGCTCTTCGGGAGTTGAAAGGTGCTGAAATAAAGAGCAGCTGATATTCAAGATTTAGTTTCCTGTTTGATAAGCTTATCAGTACACTACCAGATGCTACAGTTATCATTTTCTCCACTGAAGCAGCTGTGGTTTTTATGTGGAATACCTAATTGGTTATCATGAGGGCTATATTACTGTCAAGTGCTGGGAAAGTCACTGAGATTGGATTAAAGTGATAACTGGATTAACACTGCACAGTCCCTTAGGAAGCTTTCAGCATTTTTAATTGACTTGGAACCAACAATACGAACTTCACCTAGGGAAGCCCACATTTGTATCTGTACTTCCTATTTAGGACTGTGGGAATAGCAAAAGCTGATGAGTATTCAAGAGTAACAATAAGTCAATTACAAGTAAAAAGTATTTTCTCTTGAAAAAACTCAGGTTTACATCAATCTAAAGTATTTGATGGGATAACAAACATTCGCTAGTAGAGAGGAAGGGAAAATATTGTTAGTAAGTATTCCCTAACAAGGCCCACACTGGTCATTTTAAGTATGATATTTACTTTTATATTCAAATAAGTAAAATAAGAAAAGAGTGTTCCTTTATGTATCCAGCAACCTTCCCAACAATTTTCTCTCAATTTTTCTGGCCTACATAATAATTTTCTTTCCTATAAAAAAGTGTGGGAACAGATTTCTGCTGTGTAGACTGGTTGTCTAACAGTTTGCTGCACTTCCCGTTTTTTAAACTCCATCCCTCTGTGGAAGTGAAGCTATGGGACAAGAAAAAAAATCTACTTTTCAAGTCATTTAAATTAATTATATCCTAAAGTCTAACTGCATGAGCTCCTTATACGTACATTTCATATTTGTGCACTGTATGGACAAAGAGGCATAAAACTTGTGTCTTCTTTTAAAACTAAACACTAATCGTTATACAACCATAGGGGAAAAATAACTTAGATCAGTGTTACAAAAATATACTCCCCATCACCAGAAAATCTACTTCGGTTTCATCTGAATGATGGAAAGCAGACAGGAGAAACAGACAGAAAATAAATTCACTTGCTTTGAAACCACCAAGCTATGAAAACGGTAATTACATTTCTTTTCTCCACTGGTCAGTGGAAGCACTCAGTTAATGTTCTATAAGATTACCCTGAGAGATTTTGATGAAATTGTTTATTTAGAGATTGTGATTTTTATATAGTACATGACTTGTAAATATATCATTTATGTGGCATTAACATGAAAAATTGCAAATTTTATAATTGATCCATATTTCATCGTTTTGTCAAATACTAAAGAGAAATTCTCTTGGAAAAAAATATGTTTACTCTCAGAACTTTTGACTAGACTGCAGTCACCTTGGTTATCACTGGGCCCTTCTTAGTGTAACAGGCAGAAAATATTTCTTCCTTTTATCTTTGCAAAACAAGGAGATCACTAGTTTCAGAGTATCTTCATTACAATGATTCCCCTTTCCTTCTTCTAATTTCCGACTAGATAACAGTCTTCTAAATCTGTATGTAATAACCAATGCTTTCTTCTGAAATATTGCCACAGAATCTTAAATTCTTCAATATTTTGTTAACCTTTCTTGCAATTGTGTCTAACATTTTTATGGCACATATCAACACTAGGTAATATGTAATTATAGTGAAAAGTGTCTATTTAATAAATTCAAGACCCATGCAAATGTCAGCCAACTTGTTCCAAATCTCTTCATGTTGCAGTGCTCTTTGCTTAGGTTACTTTAAGTTACAGTGCCTGGGGTCCATTCACATTTGCAGTGTTTCCAAAAGAGAACGCCTACTTTAAATGTCATGATTTTTTTCTTTCTATCTTTAACTTCTAGTACTCTGCTTATTTTCCTTGAAATTCTTTCTCAGACATATGCAGTATGTGAGTACATGTTCTCTCTCTTTCTCTCTCTTTCTGTCTCTCTCTCTCTCTCTCTCTCTCTCTCTCTCACACACACACACACACACACACACACACACACACATACACACTCTTAAAGCCAACATTTTGCTCTTCTCATGCTGCTGTGGATTAATTTATAATGCAAGGAAAGAAGAAATTTAGAGATTTGAATTGAAATAAAATTGACTCGAAATTTAACACTCGAATTTTCCACATTCTAGCAGGCTATAGATGAATATTTGATTAAACAGTAATTCCATGATTATTTTGCAGTAATATTGGACTGTTTACTGACGACAAACTTAACAAATGTTGCAGGAAATTAATCATCTTAAATTATAATGAATTATAATGAATTAGGTTCTAAAGGGGTGGTAAGGGGAGAAGAGAATGAAGGCAAAGGAGTTAAAAATGATTTGTTTCCTCTTATGAGCAGAATCCTGATTCAACAATCAGCATTATATATGTAATTATACATATACATTCAGAATACCAGGAGAATGTGTACCAGCTGAGCGAAGGAAGAGACGAGAGAGGAAAAGGACAGGGAAGGACAGTGAGAGGCTGGATATTAGCCCAGTACAATTATGTGTTTGTGTAAAAATGTTATAATGTGAAAGTCACTATTTTGCCTATCATCTAGAAAGTTACAAATATTAGCAAATGTCAAATAAAAATTCTAATGTACTCCAAAGAAAAACAAGGACAGTGTGCAATATAAAAACAACCAAATTAATCTTGCTGGCATTAGAAGAAATATATTTGCATCAATGGTCACTGCATGACATCTGTTCTGTTATGATTGGAACTGAGACATCCAAAGCTTAGACAGACACAAGTGCACTCACGCAACTCTCTCTGGGGTAAGTGGTGGGAACCTGCCTCAAGTTAGAAGGGGAATTAAATGCAATCTAAAGCATTTTTTCCAAGAGTAGTCTAATGCTTTTTTTTTCTAAGAATAGTCTAATGCTTTGATTTTTCAAGAGATATTTTCAAATTAAATAAGGTATCTTCAGTGCAATTTAGAAAATCAATAATTTTTTTAAATTTTTAATCATTTTCTCTCATACTGACACCAGCTTCCCCTTCTGTAGGTGTAATTGTTTTCTTGACAGTCAGCTCCCAAATAACCACACAGAGACTTATTAGTAATTGTAAATGCTGGCCTATAGCATAGGCTTGTTTCTCTCTACCTCTTAGAGCTTAAATTAACCAGTTTCTATTTAATTTACTTGATGCCATGTGGCTCATGGCCTGTTACCTCATCTTGTTCATATCCTGCTTCCTCTGCATCTGATTGGTGACTCTGTATGGTCTACAGTGATTGATGCAGACTGTGTGGTCTACAGTGATTGATACACACTGTATGGTCTACAGCGAAGGAAACACAAAGACATATGTTCCAAGGTGATTGGAGAACATTATATATTCTAAGACTTTTGAAGCACACTATGTATGGTCTACAGTGATTGAAGCATGCTGTGTGGTATAGTGATTGAAACACCCTGCACATGTTCTAAGGTGATTGAAGCACACTCCATATGTTCTAAGGTGATTGAAGCATACTGTATGGTGTACAATGATTAAAGCATGTTGTGTGGTATGCAGTGATAGAAACACATTGTATGGTCTACAGTGATTGAAACACAAATCTTATGTTCTACAGTGATTGAAACACACTGGATGTATTCTACAATGACTGAAGCATACTGAGTCAATTCTCCAGTGATCGAGGCACACTGCATCTGCTTTTCAGCAGAATGAAGCACAACACATCTGTTTTACAGTGAAATAAAGCATGCTGTGTTTGATCTGTAGTGGAAAAAACATCACTGCTTCAGTTCTACAGAGACTGAGGTATGTTCAATCTGTTCAATGAAGCACACTGAATCGTCTCTGCAATGGAATAAAGCGTGCCTTACCTGCTTTGCAACAGAATGAAGCATGATGCATTTGTTCTATAGTGATTGAAGCATGTGTATCTGTTCTACAGTGGTTGAAACTTGCTGCATCTATTCTACTGTGGAATGAAACATGCTAAATCTGCTCTGCAGTGGAATGAAGCAAGCTGCATCTGATTTGCAGTGGAATTAAGCAAGCTGCATCTGCTCTACAGTAGAATAAAGTATACTGCATCTGTTCTACAGTGATTGAAGCATGCTGCTTGTGCTCTGCAGTGGAATGAAGCATGCTGCATCTTCTCTGCAGTGATTGAAGCATGTTGCATCTGCTTTGCAATGGAATGAAACATACTGCACCTAGACACACACACTCAGTATGTAAATGGAATATGCTCACCTTACCAATTACATAATATGCTGAAAGTGCTCTCATAAAGCGAATGTGGACATTTATGGGCATGTTAGTAACTGAAGTTAATTTCTTTTTTTTTTTATTTTAAAGAAAAGGTCTTTTATGTAGTTCAGGCTGGACTTGAACTTACTATGTTCTTTTTTTTCTCATTTTTTTATTCAAGATTTCCATCTCCTCCCCTTCTCCCTCCCCCTTCCCTCCCTTCCCTTCCACCCATACCCCCCACTCCACCCCTCTCCAAAGACAAAGAGCCATCAGGGTTCCCTTCACTATGTTTAGTCCAAGGTCCTCCCAGCTCCCCCTAAGTCCAAATGTCCAGATCCTATTGTCATACTCATGAATATCTTGCATATCACCATAGAACCTTCACCTGGCATTGGATGGAGAAAATGACAGAGCCCCACATAGGAGCACCAGACTGAGCTCTCAAGGTCCTGATGAGGAGCAAAAGGAGGGAGATCATGAGCAAGGAAGCCAGGACCGCGAGGAGTGCTTTTACCCATTGAGACGGTGGGACAGATCTAACGGGAGACTACCAAGTCCAGTCGGAATGGGACTGATGGAACAGGGGACTAAACCGGACTCTCTGAATGTGGCTGATGGTGGAGGAGGACTGAGAAACCAAGGACAATGGCAATGAACATGAACTCTACAGCATGAAGTTAATTTCTTATTTACCATGCAAGTCTTCTCTATACTGAGGCTCTCTAATCAAAGCATTTTTCTCTAAAAATTGCTACTGTTGTTTGATTGTCAAAAAAATTGGTAGATCATGTACATAGAGCGAGAAACAGTTTCTCAATATTGGGAAATAATGAGAACTACAAAATCCACTAATGCTCAGTTATATTTTATGGTTACTTAGTGCTACAAATAGGAAATTTAATTCATCTATTCATTCATTCATTTGTTTATTTGTTTGGTTGAAAACCTGAGTGATTGACTACTATACATGTGAGTATCTGGTTTAGGATTAGACTTCTATAACAAATTAAATATATCTACTGCGTTCATTTACTAGATCTACAATGGAATATAAGCAATAACAAGACAGCACTGAGTATATGCTACAGTAAGTTCTAAAGATGACAGAACTAGGACTGTGAAGTTGTAGGGGAGAGGTGGGTGAATTATTGCATGGGATGAACTCTGAAAGAGTTGCCAGGAAGGTAACGTCAGATATAAAGTCATAAGGGAATAAGCTATCAATCCATGTAAGAATTACGTCTGTAAAGCTTGACTTTCTGTGTTCATCATATACTGTAAGAACATAGAAACCTGTGAGGTTTTTTTTTTTTTTTTGCTAGACCACCATAACCTTTACCTAGAAATAACCCAGAGCCAAACAGTGATTTAAACTCCACATTCGTTCCCCATTTATTGCTATAATATTTTAAAATGTCACAGGTTATAAGCCAATGTGAATGACATAAATCTTGTAACACCCCTTCTGGACACTCTGGTAAGTTGAAAAGCTACTTGTATTTTCTCCATGTATTTTTCCTTCCCAGTGACTTTGAATACTCATTTAGGCACTAAGTGATATCTTTAATTGGTACCATCAAACAGTTTCTTAATTCTTAGAGATACTCCTTTTGGTACTGTCCTGTACTTTCTATCTTCCCACAATTCCCAAAAACATGAATACATGTTTTGTATTTTGACATGAAGAGTATATGTTTGTAAAATACTTTCCACAACATTTAAGAATTCTGCACAAATAACAGGAATTATTCTTAGGACAAATACAGTCATATTCTGCTAGCAAATATATATATATATATATATATACACACACACACACACACACACACACACACACACACACACATACATACATACCACTATATAGTGGTAACTGTAGCATTCAATTAAGTGTCAGTTTCTAGTACAAAGAATAATACTAGCTTATTCATCCTTACCATTACTATCACCAATATATGTTTCTGGAAGTTCTACAAAATGGAACAAATGTCCAGTTTTCCTTAATGAACCTCTGAAGGCAGTATCGCATAGGGAGCACAGGAAACTCATTAGGGAATCCATGCTAATCTTTTATTTCTGGCTCTTCTCTTAATTCCCCATCCCACAGAGCATTTCAATGTTCTGTCTACTAAAAGTTTGCTGGATTTCTCCTCATCCTCTTCTCACATGCTATTAATAATATTACAAAATATTATTCTTCTTTTTTTTTTTTTTTTTTGGTTTTTCGAGACAGGGTTTCCCTGTAGTTTCTAGAGCCTGACCTGGAACTAGCTCTTGTAGACCAGGCTGGCCTCGAACTCAGAGATCCGCCTGCCTCTGCCTCCCGAGTGCTGGGATTAAAGGCGTGCGCCACCACCGCCCGGCCAATATTATTCTTCTTAAGCCTGAATCTAACCCTGTTGAATTTTTATTCATAGGAATACTTTTATAGTCAGTTATTCTGATGGCTAAATTTATAAATATGAAAGAAATCATTTCAAAAATTGTAATGAAAAGGTAATGTACATACTAGCATTCTTGGTAAATCTGGGAAAACGATATGGAAAAACATCCATGTAGTTCAGAAATTTTAAGATTTTAATTCTCAAAGATCTTTTTAAGCATCTGTAATTTTTCATACAAAATTTAGAAACGTAATATTATACTGAGATGTAAAGTGCTGATATGGAAATCATTTCAAATATATTTGTAGCGCCGGATGGTGGTGGCGCACACTTTTAATCCCTGCACTCAGGAGGCAGAGGCAGGCGGATCTCTGAGTTTGAGGCCAGCCTGGTCTACAACAGCTAGTTCCAGGACAGGCTCTAGAAACTACAGGGAAACCCTGTCTCGAAAAAAAATTTGTATTTTTGCACAAATGATCTTATCTGAGATAATGGGGAATCTAATAAAAAGCTCATCTTTAATTATGAACTTTGGCAAACCAACACAGTGTCATTACAGATTGGGTAGGAAAGGTCCACTTGTTACTAAGCTGACCCTCAGCTTATGATGCTACTGGGAGGTCAGAAGACACAGGAGGAGAAGCAATGGCCAGATGGACAAATTCATATCTATACAACCGTCTCTTTCGCAATGACAACTGCATGACAAGAGTGGCTCCCAATCCTGTGTACATCCACCATGATTCCATGCCTGGCCAGAGACCAAACAAACGCCAAGCCAATCTCAAACCTCTGAAAACAGATCCAAAACAAGCCATTCCCTCTCCTGAGCCCATTATTTCAAATATGTTCACAATGTTGGGTAGCTGACTAACACAGTTACTCTTCTGGGATAGAAAGTGGATTTTCCTTTTTGTCCATTTAAATTGAAATTCTCTGGATGGTAGAGTGTCTTAGTCTATTTTATTTTCTTCTATTGAATGCAATCAGTGAAATAATCTAAGTGTTGACTATTTATTTGAGCACCTTCATGCGACCTATAAGATATGCATCTTATATTCCAATCACATCACTGGAATTTTCAAAATAATTAATAATTATTAATAATTTCAAAATAATTTCCACATAAATTACAGAAAATGCATCTAGTTGAAAAACCGACTGCAAGCTCTGGTACCTGATGCTTCCTTTACCCTTGTTGTCCACAACTTCTCCCTTGGCATCTGGAGCATTTTCAAACAATTCTGAACGGTTAAGACTCACATTTCTGAGTCAGACTCCACTGCTTGATTCCTTATGATTTTACTCATGAGTGTGACATATAAATGCTATAATTAGCCTACACCAATATTATCCTGCAGTATAACGTGATTTCTTTTTATCATAATGGTTAAGTCCTAGGTTGGGACCTCAGAGTTCTATTTTCTGATTGATTGATGTTCAAAATTAGTAATCCCGTTATCTATTGTTTTGACTAGGTTATATGAAGTATTTCTCTAGAATTTTTTTTGTAAAGGGTGTCGGAGAAAATTAGCTCAGCAAGAAGAAGCTGTGATTTATGTTCACAATGAAAATCGCTACTTTTCAATCATGAGTTTGACAGCTGTTATCTCACATCTCTCATTATTCTTTTTGACAGATAGTCATTGGTTTCACAAAAATAAGAAATAATAAAATTTAACATTAAAATATTTGCCGGATATCATAAAAAGCCCAATGTCATTGGTTTTATGAAAATAAGAAATAATAGAATTTAATGTTAAAATATTTGCAGCATATCATAAAAGCCCAATAGCATGAATATTATCAGTCAAGTTTATTTGCTGAGATCCTTAGAAGACAGTCATACTGCAAAACTGCATCATAAAAGTTATAGGAATGATGAATTGTTTTAAAAGATGTTCAGGCCGGGCGGTGGTGGCGCACGCCTTTAATCCCAGCACTCGGGAGGCAGAGGCAGGCGGATCTCTGTGAGTTCAAGGCCAGCCTGGTCTACAAGAGCTAGTTCCAGGACAGGCTCTAAAAAAGCTGCAGAGAAACCCTGTCTCGAAAAACCAAAAAAAAAAAAAATAAAAATAAAAAAATAAAAGATGTTCAGACTAGTTTCTAATATAAATATACAAAACTGTGGAATATTATACCTCTAAAGTGAAACACTGAATTATTTTCTTTGGTTACATGATTAACTCTATCAATACATGAGCCAGGGAAGTCTTTCCACTCTTTCGTGTCTTCTTTAATCTTTTCAAACATTTGAAGTTCTCATTTGAGAAGTGTCTCAGCTTCTTAATTATGCTCATTGTGTAGGGAGTCTGTGCACTGACTTCTTTCTTCCTCAGCATGTTTGCTGTTGGTATATAGAATGGTTACTGATTTCTGTTATTTAATTCTCTTATCCTGCCACTTTGCTGAAATATTGTTTATTTCCAGAAGTGTTTCCTTCCAAATTTAGAATTCTCCTATGTATAATATATTGCCTGCAACGTAGAGGTAGTTTAACTTACTATTTCTCTACTTGTGTTCTTTTGAGTTCAATTTTTTGTTTTATTGCTCAAGCTAATTCTTCTATCTCATTAATTTCTGCTATAACTTTTGTTATTTCTTTCCATCTACTGGGTTTGTTTTGGTTTGGTTTTTACAGATTCTTGAGTTACATCATTAAATCATCTATTTGTTTCCTCTTTGACATTTAAATGTTAGTTTGTGAAGGTGTACTTATGTTCTCTTCAATATTTACATCTCTTTATTGAGTCCAGTTTTCAAATCCAGGATTTCCTTATTCATTTCATTCAGCTTTAAGTTTTTACTTCTTTTGCAATTACTCAGGCACTTGTTTCTATTTTCTTGAAGTTCATTGAACGCTTTGTTTAAGTATTCCTTAACCTCTTTGAAATTTTTGATAAATTTTGATGGTCTTGGTTAGTTTGCTTGTTTTGTTTGGTGTCCTAGAGTTCTTCTAGGTAATTCTTTTTGAAGAACATTTTGATAGCACTGTTGGATTTGTGGTAAATGATACTGTTTTGACCTCTTATATAGATTGTGATTTTATGATGGGTCATGGAAGAGTGAAAATACCTCATGATTTGTGTATTTGTTGTCATATTTTACTTTGTTGTGTGTATGATGTACTATTTTATGTTGTCCTATGCAAGGCCAGCATACAGGCTGTGCAGCAAGGCTTGATGGCTGGAGTTGGGGCCATTAGGCAATGTTTCAGGGACTCACTGGTGCTCCACTTCTGTTTGTGGCCTTTCCATTTCTGATAATGTGCACGTGGATGGCATTTGTAAACAGCAGTGTACACATAAAAGTAATATCATTTGTTAGTTGTGTTTTTGTTGAACTCTTTGCTATTAGGAGTTACTATCAATGAATCCCGGAGTGGTTCTCACATTTCTATCCTTCCCATAAATATTCGACTTCAGAACTTCCGAGCAAGGACTTGCCACTTATCCTATACAAAATAATATTGATTGTGACTTTTGTTTGGAAGTGTCACCCTATGGTTGTCAGGTGATTCCAAGAAAATTAAGTCCCATTTTTTTTTCCTCTGGGAAAAAATTGAGAATGAACTCCAACAGAAATTCATTTTTAGGACAATCTTATTGGAGGTTTTTTAAGAAACACCCTGAAATGATGCTGACTTTAAATCTCAGTAGAGGCTCAGAAGAGGAAAATGGAGGAAGGGGAGAAAGAGCATGCTGTTTAAGCCAGCATGGAGGTCAAAGAAGTGGCCACTATAAAGTGTAAAGATTCATTTATACCAATTATACTTATGATGCTATCGTGTAACTCAGCAGGAACTCGAAATATTTCAGCGTTCTGTTTTTAATTTTTACTCTCTATTATTTAAAGAAGAAACTGCAGCAATTCAAAGTTTTCATCAATTTTGCCATCTCGAATCAGCACTGTTGTGTCCTTTCTATCATAAATCCTCAAGCCTTTATTATACCTGTTGTGAGTCCATCCTAGAGAAAAGGCAGGCTACGAAGAGGAGAACTAAGGAGATAGCTATGAAGGAAAGGAAGCCGGAGGAGAGCGGAAAACAGCAGCACTTAATTATTCTACAGCCTTCCTCTCTTCACTCTGAAAATGTCCCAGCCATGGACTGCTGTTTCTCTTTGTATTTTCTACAAGGTTGATATTTTATGCTAACTTAGTCCAATTCCATATTTAAAGTAACTTGAAGACAACTTTCCCGAAGGATTGTATCAATGAAAATATACTGCTTTTTTCCTTCCATCTATATCTAAGTTTCTTATGTAAACTATGTCAACAACTTTTTAAACTGAATGTTGATAAATAGTTATCATACATAATAAAAGAATTTATGGAGTTGGATCAGTATTATATAACAGGAAGGAAAAGGAGAATTTTAAGGGATTTTTAAAGGAAATATTTATGAAAGAAAAACACACAAGCTTATCCTAGCTTTTGAATCCAGTATTTGGCCTATTTAGACAAAGATTTGTCAGGGATTTTAAATGACATGATGTATTATAATAATTATGGCACAGAATGCAAAAATAATATGTGTGTTACTTTTTGCGGGGAATGTCACCCTAAGGTTATCAGATGATTCCAAAGAAATTAGGTTTTATTTGGGGTTCTATGTCTCCTGCAAAAAAAAAAAAAAATGGACTCAAACAGAAACTCAGTTCAAGGACAGTTACACTGGAGGACTTTTAAGAAATGTCCTTGAAAGATGCACACTTTTATTCTCAGTAGATGCTTGGAAGAGGAGAATCGAGGAAGGGGAGAAAAGGCATTTTATTTAAGCCAGCCTGGAGGTGAAAGAAGTAGTCACATGTGGAGAAGGGAGCTATAAAGTGTAAAGATTCATAGTCAAGTTCTGACCAACATCTGGAAAAATAGAAAAATAAAATTTTGCCTTTCTCACTCAAAAAAGTAGGCAGATCCAGAAGAACATTAGCTCAAAGGAACTGTTCTACGGGACATAAATTCTGAGAAGGGAGGGAATAGGATTGATTCTATTTTGGAAGAATATTTCTGCCTCTCTCTTTTACCTTGCTTAAGATATATTGTTGCCTGTCTTCCTGAGACCTGGTCCCTAGGTCTTAAGGATGCTATTGCTATGATGAAACACCATGACCAAAGAATGTTTGGGGAAAAAAAGAGATTTATTTGGCATACTTCCACACTGTGGTTCATCATACACTTCCATATTGCTGTTCATCACCAAAGGAAGTCAGGACAGGAAGTCAAACAGGCAGGAACCTGGAGGCAAAAGCTAATGCAGAGCCCGTGGGGGGTGTTGCTTACTGGCTTGCTCCTCATGGCTTGCCCAGCCTGCTTTCATATAACACATAGGAGCACCATCCCATCATCTCAACACTCACAGTGGAGTGGGCCCTCCCACATCAGTCACCAATTACGCAAATAGCTGATAGACGGATCTTTTGGTGGTATTGTTTGTTTTGTTGTTGTTGTTGTTGTTGTTTTGTTTTGTTTTGTTTGTTTTTGTTGAGGTTCCCTTCTCTCTAATGACTCTAGTTTGTGTCAGGTATACTAGGCCAGGTGATACACTCACTCATCTGCAATTTCAGGTTTCATTCAGGCTGGAGATTCTGATCAGAAGTTATGTTTTCCCTTAATAGGACTTTGTGGAAACTCTTACACTGATGACTAGAAAGCCTAGTGAGAAAGTTTTATTTTTATTATTTCATGATAGTGGGAATCCACCAAATAGCAGTGACTGAACTTGTATCGTTAACCCTTAACATGTACAATATTTTATGCCAAGACAATCTTTAATTATATGAAATTATTTGCATAGTCATAGAAGTTTAATTTTTCCAAAACTGTCTCTGTCATATAAAATATTAGTTCAGAAGGACTATGTCCCGTTGTATGTGTTCCTAGAATTTAAAGAGCTGAAGGAAACAATCAAAATACTAGATTATTTTAGTTATTATTGTTCTTCCAGAATTTTAAATTAAAAAATATTTTTCTGTTATGTGGAAATCAATCTTCCACATATTTAAGAATGCCTTGTGGGCCGGGCGGTGGTGGCACATGCCTTTAATCCCAGCACTCGGGAGGCAGAGACAGGCGGATCTCTGAGTTCAAGGCCAGCCTGGTCTACAAGAGCTAGTTCCAGGACAGGCTCTAGAAACTACAGGGAAACCCTGTCTCGAAAAACCAAAAAAAAAAAAAAAAAAAAAAAAAAAAAAAAGAATGCCTTGTGAAACTCTGACCACTGTGGACATAGCATAAAGTTTAAAATACATTCCTTCCTAGCAAGTCCTACAGCTCCAAGGCTGTAACATTCAGATTCTTTCTTCTTACTGTTTTAAATGTATAGTACATTACTGAGGCCAGTAATTGGGCCACTGCATAGGGCATACTAGGACTTCTTCCTATACATATTAAACAGAATCCACCTTTGAAACTCTCCCTCTGTCCCTCAACCTCAATCTCTCTACCTTCAACTGCCAAAAGATCTCTTTTGATTTCTATTCTATACCTAAGTGTGCTGATATGTTTTCCACTGTGTAGTTTATTTTCATTAGGAAAAAAAAAAAAAAAAAAAAAACAACCTCTAGCTCCATCTACATTACTTCAAGTGACCACATTTCATTCTTATTATGGGTGAAGAGTATTCCTTCCAAATTCTTGGCTCACAGTAGTTTGTGATCCTTCTTTTCTGTATATTTACTTACACATACATTTTTAATCTGAGTGTAAAATTTTGTAGAAAAATGGCTGTTTTTTCCTATGTTGTTATAAAAGAGGATTTATTGAGTTACTTAGATTATTAATTAACCTGGAAATAAAAGGAAACACATGAAATGTAACATTTCTAAGTTGATTAATATCAACATGCGAAGTGAGAAATCCCTCTGTATGTTGTAAATATGCATTGCTTTTATTGGTTAATGAATAAAGTTGTTTCAGTCAATGTCCAGGAAAAATATAGATAGGAGAGAAATCCAAACAAAGATGCAGAGAGAAGGAAGGCAGGGTCAGGAAATGCCATGTAGCAGCCGAAGGAGTAAAGTGCTGGAGTATCACTGGTAGGCCACAGCCCTGTGGCAATATACAAATTATGAGAAATGTGTTAATTTAATTGTGATAGCTAGTCAGTAATATGTCTGCACCATTGGCAAAGCAATTGTAATTGGTATTGAGCCTCTGAGTGGTTACTTCATTTACTTCATAAGCGGCTGGAGGGACCAGTAAGTGGGAAAGAATCCTGTAGAGGGAGATCAGCAGTACAGAGAAAAACATTCAGCTAAAATATGCATTGAGTAAGGAAGCTTACATTTACAGCATAAGCCTTTATTTATTTGTTTATCTCATTTCCATTAACTGGTGCATAGATTACATTGCACCAAGGCCCAATAGAGTCCAATAGGACTTAGAAAAGAGTTGCTTTTCTGGGAAGTGTGTTCCTTTTACAAGTAATATAATATTATCAGAAAAGAAGTGTCTACTTCCTTGGAAAGCTTTTGTGCTAAAACTGATAATGTACACTGCTTGCCATAAAAACTTTCTCATCTGAGACGATAAATGGAACACGGAACAAAAAGCCTTGTGGGATGAAGAATCACCAAGGAGTCATTGAACATGTAACATCTGTGCTCTTTGTGATCGCAAACTATACATAAAACAAGTTTCATGCATAAAAGAGGAAAGGAAACTTAAAACATTTCTACATGCCTGAGAGATGGTCACTACATGAGCATCAGGTACGTGGATGAATGTATTTAAATTTTTAAAATGACTGAGCTAAACCAGTACCCAGAATTCATTCCTTTCTTGTTTCATCCTTTTTAAAATGCAATGCCTGGCAGAAATTTTTGAATGCTTAATTTTAAATTCAATTCAGCCTATTTGATGATACAGAGCATTGAAGGTGAGAGAGACAATGGTATTTCATAGGCAATAGGTTAGCTATAACAGGTCTCCTTGGAAAATGCCTTAACGATTGATATAAAAATTTTCAAGTTCATAAGAAAGTGAATGCTGAGTGGAGTGTCAGTTTTAATATGGGGGAGCAGTGAAATCTTGTTTATTTAAATTATTTTTTAATTTTAGGAAAAATAACCCAAAATTAAAAGTAATTTGCTTTCTGCATCTGAAAGGCAGTGTGGGGGCTCTAATGGAATGTCGTTTACAGACCTGGCAGGTGAAGGCCCCTTTGAGTGCATACAGAGACCATTACTGGGGGGAAATGGAAGCCAGATTGAGCCTAATTAAAGTAAGAATTTACACTTATTATAATTCCTATATTTCTTCAAAGCCACTGTGATTCCATGCTGAGCAAAACTTGTTGGAAGCCTTTGTTCTGTGAATAAAAGTCTGATTAACTGCTTAGGACTTTGATATTTTGGGAGACTTTGGGGAGTTTTGAGTCAAGAGGCAAAGAATTGTTCGCTCCCTTAATAGCCACGCATTGTCCTTCTCTGTATGTCACCTAACATGCTTGTGCCTGCTAGGAAAATCCTTTGGAAAGTACAGACAGAGAACAAGATTCCCCTCATCAAAAGGCTAACAATGCAATCAAAGTGCCCCTGAAGTTTTCAAGTTTTGGAGAACCTGCTTACCCAATATTTCTCCTAAAGAATTTGAAGACTGCCTTGGTTTTACAATTCTCTCTTCTGTTACTATGGATATTACATGAAACTGGTACCTCTACGGACAAGAAAGTTAGAGTAGCTGGAGTCTGCACTCCTGGACCGTGGTCATGCCTTCTTGCCTCTAGAGGAAAACATCCCCTAACCCCGCTGAGGTGAGAGTTGTGCTTTTGTGTTAACAGTTTCCAGTAAAAAAAGGAAAGAGAAATCATGGGTTAAGGATTTTGGTAATCACCAATAGTGAAGCCCATAGGGAAGATGCTGGGGTGCAGTTAGCACAAGTCTGAACTCTGAATACTCAACTTATGAATTGCGTTATCTGGAAAGCACCTGCCCTCGGGTAACTTTCACTGTAGATGAGAGATGCAATTTGCTTCACTGCTGTTCCTCTAAGTATGATGCCTGTCCTCTTTGTGACTCTAGGATGATCTCAGAACTTCTCAGGAAACTGTCAAATTTACCAAACACCTGCTGATTCCCAGACATCAGGCTAAGTGCTGAGACATCACTAATGAGCAGACGACGAATGCATAAATGTAAGGGATAGTTGAAGATGGATTTCTGTAGTGGTCAAGAGGAGAGAGCAAGAATAATTCAGGAGAAATTTCCCCAGTCACAACGGCAGCAAGCAACAGAATCAGCTGACAAACACCATGTGGCTACACAGAAAAAAAAAAAAAAGTTGTTCTATCCATGGTATCAATCTGACCTTCAATATTTAAACACAAAGTCAAGTTGGCAGGCCATGGGTCTGGGTGTTCCTTCACTTACCTAGACGTTTCTGAACACTGGGACCAGGTCACTGAGAGGTGGACAGAGGACTCACAATCTTGCCTATGAGTCTTTTTAAGGGTAACTCTGCTCCAGAAACAACCCACTGCTGTCAGAGGAAGCAGGATGCTGTCTGCCATCATAATTCTGATGAGTTATAAGTTAACCAACAATGCTGAACACCTTTGCCTTGGCTAAGAAAGTACAGCTATTGACATCTTCTTCTGTGGGTCTTTAGTTAACATTGTTTTCCAGTGTACATGATGGTAAATACAATCCACATGTCTGGGTTTGCCTCTCACACTAATTAAGAAAGGTGTACAGGGAAGAAGTCAGGGTTGGCATTACTAATGAGAAAGCTTCTAAATGTTACAGTGAACATGTCAGGATGACTGTGACCTTTCAGTAATTCCCTAACACAGTGCACAGTGGAATTTTATATGAAGTCTGAAGTATGTCACATGCCTACGTTTTCAAAAAGGCTGCTGCTGTATTCTGGTTGTATTGTTTGCTTGTGGAAATCACAAAGAGAGCACAGTGGGTTATGGGGGAACCATGAACTGAAAGTTCAGAGGTGGGGTACAATCTGTCCTTTAAAGAAATTACAGCTTGTCTTTGACTGAAAGGATTTACTTGTCAGTTGGGAATAAAAATGTCAGACCAAACAAGTGCTAAATGACAGTGGTTGCATACGTGTGGGATGGGAAAGGGGAAGCTGAATTTGGCAACACACTAAGGCAATTCCTGCTTAAACGGGCTTTGTCTTGTTCACAGTGGGATGCTTCAAATACTGGGACTGTATAAATTGCAACTCTAGCACCCTGCGGAAGTCAATGGGATCTAGAAAGATGTGAGATATAATGCTGCAGAGACCTAACTGCAATTATGTCAGTCATCCTCATTTGATAAAAATCCAGAAACACCACTCTTGCAGTGTTATAATTCCATTCCAAGCCTTTCTGTAACTACCCTGTTTATCCAGCAACTCAAAACAAATATGTGCATAAGAGAATGCCCACATAAGAATCTGCAAAAGCAAAACATGCCTGCCTGCATAAGAGCAATAATTTTAAAGTCTCATAAATTATATGTTTAAAATACTTTTCTGGCCTATATCTAACATATACATAACAAAATGTGTTTGTATTATGATGATTATTGTAAGATTAAAAAGTAAATATCAAAGTAATGGAATATGACTGATATTTCTGACCTCTGAGAAGAACATTGTGTGACATAAGTCCATTTCTTCTGTACAGTGGTCTTAGCAAGTGCTATCTACAGCTTTGAAGAAATAAGTTCCTACCACTGTTTGAAGATTTCAATTTCTCCTTACAAGATCTATATTTAAAACAGAGTAGGCAAAGGTTAAGATAGAAACTTTGGTTCTATTTTTTTTTTACAAGAAATAAATGTACTTGGAAAACCTAAGAAAAAATGTATATCAGTTGTGCATTAATTGTAAAATTAAAAAATTACACACACTCACACACACACATATATATGTATGTATGTATGTATATATATATATGTGTGTGTGTGTGTGTGTGTGTGTGTGTGTGTGTGTGTGTATGTATATAAAGCAATGGAGACATCACTCAGAAAATGTTCCTTGAAATCAAGAATAAGTTCCTGGAATATTTTTTACTATGGTTTTATAGTGATACTATTTATATGTACTTTGAAACACGCTAATGATAAAAGTCAAATATTTTTCATATAAATATTTATGGGCACCTAGACTAATATTAAACAACACATGTAATAAAATATATTACAATATATTGCCACATCATTTTATTTCCCTCATTTGATAATTCGGTTTTAATATTTTTGCATTTATTTATTGTGGGGCACATATGCAATGTTCTGCATCTACAGGTCAGAGGACAGCTTTTAGGAGGCAGCTATTTTCTTCCACCATGTGCATGTTGCTTCTGGGGAAGCAAACTCAGTGGTTATGGCTGGCAGCAAGCACTTTTGCTTGCAGAGCCATTTCTCTGGCTCAGTAATGTAGTCTTAAATGGTACATAGTTAAATTGTCTTTCCGTTCTACTCTTTAAAGGATAAATTAACATGGAATAGAATTTTCTTTTGCTAATCCTAGAGCTAGCTTATGGTTGAGACAATGTAGAATCATGGGATACAAAAATCAGTGTTTTTTATTGTTTGCTGTTGTTACTAACAAGTTTATGTAAACTGCTAGACAAACAACAGTGGTATCATTCGTCTCACTGAAGAAAATTCAGATGAAGACCCAACTAAGCAGTGAATAAGGATGCAAAATCTGATAAAAATCCATAAATGTTTGTCTTCATTATCCCTTATTCCTGGTCTGAGAGTTCAGGGAAATGAAGCAAGAATGATTTGAGTCAGTATGATGAAAATGTTCAGTGTATAGTATTCCTTCTTACAGTGTTAAAATAGCTCAAAATGTTAAGAAAATTAGACAATAAACAGAAAAGATGTAAACCTGAGATCTATAATTTTGCTACAAATTAAACTATAATAAATGAAAATCTAAAGACTGAAGGAATTGTCAGAAGTATGTTTCTTTTCGCATGTCAGTGCAGTTCTTTGGATCACAATAGAGGTAGGTGCTTGTTAAAGGGACTGGGGTTATTTATCAGGCATGCCTTATTGTCTTATTGTCCTTATTGTCAAAGCACTACTTTGGTCTTTATTGTCACATGGTATCTGCCATTTTATCAGTTTTTATATGTTTTTCCTATTCACTGGAAGAAGAAATAAAATAACCTTTTGTCGGCTTTTCAACCGTAATTTTATTAACTAAGGTAGCTATTTATATGTTGTTTCCTGGATGTTAATGTGTCAGTAAACCCTGAATATTGAAGCATAAGTCTTTTCCCAAAGTCATGCTGGTTTGCACAATTGCCATTCAGGCACATGAAATAATAATTCTCATCTGCTTAACTTTGCTGAACAACTGGAATATATCCAGGCTAACTAGCTGCCAATTTATTTTTTGTAGCATAGTGCTCAAATTTAATGGAGACTTAAAATGAAGGCAAGTGCTAGATACTTCCTGTGTGACTGTTCTGTTGCTCTCAAGTTTTATGATAAAATGTTCCAAGGAAGAGGAACTGAATGTAATATTTGATTGTCTATTTAAATGCATGTCGCAAGATTTTTTGTGAAAACAAGATGACAATTTATAAAATTTCAGAACTAAGTATATATTAATAGCAAGTCATGTGTGTGTGTGTGTGTGTGTGTGTGTGTGTGTGTGTGTGTGTGCTTATGGAAGAAATAGTCTTAAGTTTATACAAACCTAGAACCTGAAATGTGTTTGATGTTTTGAAACTTTGTCTAAGACAAGATTGTCGCTGAATTTAAAAAGTTGATAAAATTTAATTTCAGAAAACAACAAGGTGTTGGCTTTTTTATTGCATCACAGCCAAGCTCTTAAGTCATTTCTAGATCTCTAATGTAGAACATAAGTCTTATATTTGAATAACAAGGAACATAAATATTTTTAATGTTCAAGAATTAAGTTCTACTCATCTCCATCATGAAAATGAAATAAGTATAGACGAATCTCTTTTACTACCTCAATAAAACAACTAAGTGTTAAAATCACATAAAGTGTGATTTTATATGTGATCTATGTGTATGTCTTTCTATAATTGTATATTTATTTCAAATAACTGCACTCATACAACTATTTCTTGAAAAATTGCAAAAGCATTCCTAAAATACACCCTACTTTACTTTAAACCATCATTCATGGAATGGATACTGTCAAGTCTTTTGGAAAAAAATTGATTTATCAGTTCTTAGAAAAGAAATGAATAACCTTTACTCAATACAGCACTTAACGAAACTTCCTTTCATATACTCCCCTGGAGAATATGATGTAGGCTGGATATTGGCCTAAAAATTGACTGGCTGAAGACTCTACTGATTCACAGCGACTATGCAGCCATGATTTAAAGAGATACATTCAGTTATGAAGGAATTATAAAATTGGTGACACATTTAATATAAATCCTTAATTATTTTCTTAGCTTTCTGTTTACTCCCAAATAAAGATTACCATTTTATACATAAATTTAATTATTTTATTTTACTCTTTTAGTTAATGAAATTCCTTTCCTAATTACCTGCTCACTTCATTTCCTAAAAATTTCCCTTAATAAAGTTTATAAAACAGCACAGATTTGCTAGACAATAGATCCCCAATGATGCAATAATAGCATTTTTATTGAAAGACAGAATGTGGGCAAAATGAGGCAAATAGAGCACTCACATGCAATTCTCAAAACTGTGAAACAGTTTTAATCAGTTATGTGTTGTTTCTTAATAACCTACGGAAAACCCCTCCTCATTTCAATCTGGAAAACCTAAATTCAATTGACTAAATAAGGAATGTGCTAATTCAATTACTTACATAATTCAAATGAATACATATTTCCCACTCCTGAAAATTTCACACACACAATCTCCAAAATTGTATATTTAGTATATTTCCAGACATTTATTCTTTGAAATAATTTAGAGATTCCAAATTATTCAAAAGAAAATTAAATCCTGAAAACTATGGAAATGCTGACAAAAGAAAATGTGAAAGTTATAACTAAGTAAAATCATATATTATATTAATGAATTAAAATAAATAACCCTTTAAAAATGTTCATTCTACCTAAAGTGAACTATAGATTCAATGAAAATGGTTTCAATTTTTCATGACAATTTTTAGAAAAAAACTAGTTTATTAGGAAATACAGAATGTGCTTGTTTAGGCACTGTTCTATGGTTATAATGAGATAACACACCCATGGCAACCCCTATTTAAAAAATGTTTAATTGAGGGCTGGCTTACAGTTTCAGAGGTTTAGTCAGTTATCACCATTGAAACATGGCAGCAGGCATGGTACTAGAGAAGTACTTGATCCACAGAGAAACTCTGGGCTTGGTTTTGGTTTTTTAAAACTCAACCCCACCCAACACACACACACACACACACACACACACACACACACACACACACTTCCTTCAACCATGACATAACTCTAAATCTTTCTAATTCTTTCAACCAATTCCATTCCCTTCTTGCTGAACATTTAAATGCATGTCTCTGGGGAGGCATTCTTATTCAACACACTGCAATGCCAAACAGAGTAACAACAATTAAAAGAAGAAAATTGAAGATATCACATTACCTTATCTCTAAATATATTAAAAAGTTCAAATAATTAAAATGCCACAATACTAACATTAAAACAGCTATATAGACTAATGGGTATAATCTTAAAAATCAAAAATAAGTTCCCCTTTTAATAGTCAATTACTGTTCTACAATGTTACCTGGATCACAGCATGGGGGCAAGAATAGTATCTTAAACAAATGTGTACATAGTTAAAGATTCATATGCAGAGTAATTTAACTTTTAATGGCACACTCTCTATGAACACCAAGAGAAATGGATTAAATGTTGTTTTGTAAAACCTGAAGCTATGAAAGTAGGAATTCATATGAATCATGTTATTCTTCTGGCTAAGCAATGACATTTTTAGGTATGAATCCCCAAAACACACACAAAAAAACCCCCCAAAAATAGAAACATGGAATTCTGTCCACAAGAATTACTGAAAATATTTGCAAACATTTATTTGATAAGTAATTAATATCCAGTACATAAGTAACACAAATGACTCACTAGCCATAAAACAGTCTAACTTACAAAGGGTAAAGGACACAAAAAGATAATTTGTAAATAAGATACATGAATATCCAAAAGGTACACAAAAATGATGAAACCCCTAGCATGAGAAAATGTATATTCATATCTTTGAAATTCAGATTCTTTCCTATTAGAATAAAAATCAAAAGATGGCAGAATCAATTGGGTGAGGAAAAAATGTACAATACAGAAATGTTGCTCCCTAACTTTCCTGAATTGTAGTTCAAAGTTTCTCTCCCACCTGTTCCTGCAGTCATTTAGTCCCAAAGAAACAAACAGAGGCTTGTATTAATTATAAACTGTTTGGCCTATTAGCTCAGGCTTACAATTAACTAGCTCTTAAAACTTAAATTAACCCATAACTTTTATCTATGTTTAGCCATGTGACTTAGTACCTTTTTTCAGTGTAGCATTTTCATCTTGCTTCCTCTGCATTGCTTGGTGACTACAGACTGAGCCATACCTCTTCCCAGAATTCTCCTAGTATGGGCATCCCATGTATCCTTCCTGCCTGGCTACTGACTATTCAGCATTTTATTAAACCAATACAGTGACAAGGTCTTTACAGGGTTCCCACAGCAGGAATCATCATGGAGGCCTTTCAAAACATCATGACAGAGAAACAGTGTGAGGCAGACATCCTACAACTTAGCATATTTAAAGAAATTAAATCAGTATGTCAAGGAGATAGGGGTTCTCCAGCGATCATCAGAGCTTCCTTCCCAGAAGTCAGAATAAGGAACCAACCTGTTCCCAGCTAAGAATGAGTGGAAAGAGACATTTTGATCCAGTCTATTCCCACAAAGAATTCAATTAGACCATCAGAACAATGGAAGTTCTTTCATTTGCAATGGTAGAGAGAGTTTCAAATAATCAACAGACTGTAACAGCCCTTAAAAGCTTCCACAATCTAACTTACATCTGGAACCTAAAGTCTGTGTGGGAACAGCAGTGAATAACTCAACTCTTGGGAATAAAGAAAATTAAATTTTAGTTGGACAGTACAATAAGTGATGAAATCATTGTATAAAATAAAAATAGTTATGTAATTTACACAATTTCTATGAATATAATTTATTTATGTGATTTATATTGAT
The DNA here is from genome assembly GCF_903992535.2 of Arvicola amphibius. Lineage (NCBI taxonomy): Eukaryota > Metazoa > Chordata > Mammalia > Rodentia > Cricetidae > Arvicola > Arvicola amphibius. The sequence continues at coordinate 159,871,028 of NC_052049.1, read as the reverse complement.
ATAATTTATATAAAAACAGGAAAAAACAGTTTTAAAGTGTCTTTATATTAAATATGTGTGTGAAATGATTTCTTGAGTTTGATTCTTGAAATCCATATCTTAAATGGAGAGAACTGAATCCTATAATTTGACTCACGAACTTCATTATGCACAAACATATATAATACATACATATATACACAGTCTAAATAAGTAAATGTACCATTTTTAGAAATAAGTATTTGTAAAATATTGTGCATATTTCTTTTAAGTCGCTCAATAAATACTCATATGTTCAAACATGATATTCAAGAATTACATATACCATTGTAAATTATAAATTAAAATTTTAGAAAACAGGTTATTTTAAGTCTTTGTGGTATTCAGCTAATTATATTCTTATCTTCCACTAATCTGTGAGATACTAAGAAGTCAAAATTAGAAATTATGCATTTAAGTTCAGTGCACATCTCCTAACAGCTTGTATATTATGAGATTTAGTTTGCAATCAATAAACAATAAATGTCAGGCTAGTAAAAGTCTACAAAATGGAGGGGCAGAGAGGTTAAATTACAAAAAAGATGGAAAAGACTACAACAGTAATAAAAGAAGATTTGGTTTTAAGAGAAAGTCTAAGGTTATTTCATAGAGACAATTAAAATGAATGTAGTATTTGAAGATTTTTGTAAGATGTTTTTGAGGAAAAGAAGAAACTATTCAGAGTAGAGAAAGCAGTCTTTAAAAAATGTTGAGAGATGGGGAACTGCAAAATGTATTTGAAAAACACAAGTAGCTGTATCAACAAAATGATAAGGCAAATGAAATGAAAGACATAAGCATACTAAAAATCAGTATTTTATATAGTAATTAGCTGAGGGAATTTCATAAATAATGCTCAAAATATTTTTCATGGATGATCAATAAATTACAAATGGATATATGAGTGAATGATTGATGGTCAGCTCTGTGGTGGAATGACAGTCTTATCACAAAGAGATTTTTTATAGAAACTGATTTTTAGACTTAGTCTAAAAGGATGTGAGTTTAGTGCTAGAGGTGGCAGGTGAACCTGAGGAGTAAGGTAAGATTTGTTGTGCCCTGTAGTAAGACCTGACCATGAAACACGTTATTATTCTTTCTCCAGGTAAAGCAGCAATAAATTGACATTTAATTATCTTTGCCAACAACATTTCTCTTAGTAAAATGGGCTGCCTGATTTTGTGAAAAATATATGACAAAATTAACATACTATATTCTTGTCATATAAAATACTTTATTAGTAGAAATAGAATCTTATATAATTAAAACAAGAAGATATTTAATTATCAAGTACATATTTGCATAGTGTTTACTTAATTGTTTTTTATCCTAAGGGTAAGAAATTATTTTTAAGCCCAATTTTATTCTACGTTTAGAGTGAGTTCATTGAAAATGTCATACAAATTTTACTAATAACTTGGAGTCATGTAACAATATAAAGCCATTTATTAGTATTGCGTGAGCCAAATGTAATTGGTTCATATATATATATATATATATATATATATATATATATATATATATATATATATGAGTATCTTACTGAAGAGAACTCCAACACCAATCTGTGTTCTTTTGCTAAACTAACTTTAATCAGAAAAGAAAAATCATCATTTTTCAAATGAAAAAGAAAACCCTAGAATATAAATGAGTCTTCATGAAAATAAAACCCTTCATGTTCAGTAATTCTGACAGAAATTATTCAAGACACTTAAATGGCTGTTTTCTGATTGAGTCTGAAGGGATCCCACGTGTGAGGAAGACATGCTATTTTAAAATTATCACAATGAGCAGTTCATGCATGCCAAACTCAATGTATTCTGATTCTTATTTAAAATATTTAGGCTAATTTTTTAATTTAATTTTTAATAAAAACTTTTTTCATATTCTTTCTCATCACCCAAGATATCTCAGGTCCTTTCTACCTCACTACTCACCCAACTTCAAGTTTTTTTCTCCCATTCCCTCTCAGTCTCAAAACCAAAACAAAGCAAAAAGTAAGTAAAAAATTCAAAATAAAAAAGGCCCCAAAATACATGAAGTCCACTTTGTGTTGGACAGCAACACCTGGGAATGGAGCCTGACCTGGACTGCGGTTGATATACCCAGGGACACGCTGTTGAAGACAGAACTCATTTTCTTTTTTCCCAGCATACATAAATTGCAGCTAATCTCTTAATTGGGGTGGGACTTTGTTTCCACATCCACTTCCAAGTGCCAGAATTCTGTCTGGACTGAGAGCTCCTCTGTGTACTGTCACGATTTCAGTGATATCTTCCTTTGTCTCAGGCCTGTATGTAAGGAAGATGACATTTTTTAAATCATCCAACAATTTTGCCTTTTACAGTATTTATGCTTCCTCTTCCACATTTAAGATCTCTATTCATTGAGGAGGGATTCGGTGAAGACAACCTATTTAGTGATGAGTGTGCCAAAGTCTCTCGGTCTCTGCATTGTCCAGTTGTGATTCTCTGTGTAATTACTACAAAAAGCAAGAAGAGACTTCTTTGATGATTGCCGTGCAATGGACTGACCTATGGTTATAGAAATATCTCATTAGGAATCATTTTATTAATTTTATGAATAGGTCTTACTATTATTTTTATTATTTATATTTTTATTTAGGACATTAAGACTGCCTTTGTTTCTTGAAGATTTTTTTTTATTTAGGGTTTAAAAAGATTGTAGATATAAACAGCCCTGCCTTTAAGATGTTCTTAAGGACTTAGAAACTCAAATCTGTAAATAAGAGTAACTTTCTAAATTAATTTAATCTAGGTGGCATAACCATTTATCCACCCAAAGAAGCTGTTGGTAATATAAAACTCAACTTATATCTTTGACAAGGCTCATCTATCAGCATCATTTAGTTACTATAGTTTATAACAATCAACACACCCCTACATTGAAGATTCTAATAGAAGAAGTAAGCTATGTGTCTCCATGGATGCTCCCAGTCCTTTAAATTAGGAGTCTCTATGCTGTGTCTTGCTAATGGGCCATATATAGAGAACTTCACAAGCATAGATCTGTCATGGATACAAAGTGACAGAAAAAGATTCATCTGAAAGCACTTATTGACGACACAAGTAACACAATTACATTAAATCAGAGCGTATTTACTAAAAACAAAGTAGAAAGTTTTATTTTTATCTTCCAGTAGAGGGAAAGAATGAACTCTTTGGGGGTTTATAAGTCTGTCTTTGTGATTTCTCTGTCAGTAAATTTCCTTGGGTTGTCTCAGTCCTGTCAAGGATTGGTCCCTTTCATCTCTGGAAGTAGAGACAATTGTCTTTTAGTGTTAAGTTTCTTTGTCTTTGCATATTGGACAAGGATTCATGTGTGTCTGGGTCATTCACTTGTCTTTTCACCTGGGTCTTTGAATTCATAGTAGAAGGAGTTTAGATGTTTGGGACATTTTAGGACTAATGAGGTGGCTGTTGGTACCTACAAACGATAAGGGTACTTTCTTACCAATTCTCTGTCTCTCGTTTCTTCAGATCTTAGTGTGGGGACACTGGGAAAGCAATGTCCAATAGTTGAGTTTCTATTGACTGAGGAATTCTAGAATAAAATAATGGTGGGAAGGATGAGACTATATGCTGTCAGGCCACTGTCATCATTCCCATAGGCACTTGCCCCATTTTTCCAAGCACACTGGGAAAAGTGGCAGAATAAAGATAAAGAAGGAAGAGATTGACTCGTGAGATGGACACCCTAGGTAAGGAAGTGGAGAGCAACTTGGTGACTCTTTTCAAGGGCTCTCATCATGTTATCTACATTCAACAGGACCCAACTTCTGCAACTGCAACCATAGTCTCATGAGGAAAATGAAATAGGAATGTTTTACACTAACCCTTAATCTTACAATTTTACTAATAAAGAATTGGGAGTCAAATATTTGGGTAAAAACCTGTTAACTCAGAGAGACTGATGAGCAGCCAGCTGACCTTCTTCCTTAGCAGAAATATCAGAAAGAAGGCTCTCCTGGCTTTTAGGAACTTATTCCCTATGGTGGGAAAACTTGTTCAGCCTTGATGCAGAGGGGAGGATCTTGGTCTTGCCTCAACTTGATATGCCAGGTTTTGTTGACACCCCATGGGAGGCTTTATCCTTTCTCAGGAGTGAATGGGGGAGGGAGAAAAGAGGTAAGTGGACTGAATAGGAGAGAAAGGAGGGGAAACTGTGGTTGATATGTAATATGATTTTATAAATTAAAAAAGAATAATGATATTTAATTATGTAAAATAAGAAGAAAGAGAGAGGGCTATCTTTCACCATCTCAAACCATTACCCAAACAAAACAGCAAATCCAAAATTCCTTCCTCACTACTTCCTATACATTTCTCTATCCACTTTTCCAGACTCCTTCTTCCTCTCTATGACTACTTCTGTCAAGTAGTTGCTGATTCCTCTTCCTGGCCCAAGGTAGATTTTCTTTAACTAACACAGTCTCAGGTTTCAGAGTATGACCAAATGTCTTGCAACATTTTCCACTTATTGTCTAAATAAAAAGGAAAAGTTTGAACTCTAACACAGTAAAACTATATATTATAAGAACAAGTATCAGTTAAAAAATCACATTCAAATTATCTAGTCCATAAGTATTTAAAAACAACAGAGAAAGTACTCTATTATCTATCATACCTTCATGAATCCAAAGTTTTATACTTAAATCACTTTCTATTATAACGTGTATTACCAATGTAAAAATTTTTTAGAGTTCAAAACATATTCTTAGATAAACAACTTAAGCTTTTATCTCTCTAAACCTAAACCTTATAAACTTTACATCGCTGTGTAAGTTTCTTTTCTGAATTTGGTAGCAAAGAAAACAGTAAAACTATCTAGTCCTCAATACCTATCAGAGACATAATAAGAATTAAAATATTACCCGAGTAAAGAGGAAGTACAGAGCAAATTCCTGGCAAAATTCAGAAGTTTTTTTTTTCTACTATCCAGTGTCTCTCTATAGCTATTATTCCTTTTTTCATTACCATTTAAAAATTTAAAGTTAATAAATGAAGAAGGATGCTTAAAAAATCCTACATTAACTGAGAATTGAGTTCAATAGAGGGCTATTATTTTCAGGGGTAGACTCAAAGATTACAGTCCTCTGCTGGACCAGGGAACAGCAACCGAATCCCACAGCTGGAAAAGAGGCCTGATGTGTGCTTTACATTGGCATAAATAGTATAAGAGGCCATGCACAAGTGAGCTGGTAATTTAAAGGCTACTGGCGGTAGGAACTGCTATAGCAAATAAAGCACTGTGTAATCTATCACTGGAGGTCTTTATTGCTCCTTTCTGTTTATTAAGCATACCTTTTATAGTGCAATAGATCTTTCTCTAGGATTGTGTGGTGCACCTCTAATATGCTTTATATTTAATATAAAAAATATTTTGCTAGAGACATATGCAGGAGCATTGTCAGTATTAATTTATACAGATATCCCCATAATAGCAATAACTTATAGTAAATATGTAATTATAGTCAGCCTTTTCAGGACTTAAAGAATTTGCTCATTGAAATCTTGAATATATACCTATGGTAGGATGCATGTACATTAATTTCACATACTCTGAAAAAATGAAACATACATCATTAATATGCTAAATGAAATTGGTAAATTTCATTTCTTTGGGCACCTTTTGAGTTACTTCCTGCATGTAATGGAGTTTGATTATACTAAGTACAAAGAGGGCGTTTCCTTATAATTTGCTTGCCAAGTGATGGAAAAAATCTTTCTTCAAATATTTGCCATTAACATGGTGTTTCTTATGAAATTCTGAGGCTTATAGCACATTTTCTGTTAATAGCTGATCAGTTTCATCACTGCCTGGTGTTGTTAGACGGAATGGTAGACTTGTATGAATCTGATATGTGTTATATTCAAAGGATGATTTTTATTTCTGATTATGGTTTGTAGTTGAATAAATAACAAAGTTAATTCTGAATCATCTGGAATAAGTGTAGCAGTTTCAATACACAAAACAACTCTTTGTACGTATTAACAGTATGTAACTATATTAAGAAGTTGTAGGAAATCTAATAATATCATGATAAGAGCAATAACTGATTTTGAACTGAATCATAAGGACTTCGAGGCACTTTTCTTATTTTTTTCTGACTTATAACCTGCATTTACTGATTTATTTCCAACAGTATATAACATAGGTGTGTCAGAAATTGGAACTTTTCTCACTATATAGCAGAGAATCCAAGTAGTGCTTTTCATAAACTGGTCTCTTACTTTGGGGATATCTTTGCTAATCTCCTCCAGTTCCCAAATTTTTGCAATCTCTTTGCCAATGTTCATTAATTTCTGCCAATTATGGGGCAATTCCAATGTCACTAATATGTACTGCAAATTATTTTTGTTCTATTTCTGCATATTGATTAAGTTTCAATTTTCCTTTCAGAACTAATTCAGAAACCTATTCTACCTAGGTCTTTAATATTTTACTCCATTGTGTTCTAAAATATCCATTCTAAGACATTATCTTCCCTCTGAATAAGAATTCTTGTGGGATAATGAAAAGATAGATAACTAGAATGCAATTTAATTCTGGATCTAAGTGATCTATAGGTGCATCCTGTAATTACTTTTCTACCAGAGCCAATTCACTCCTATTTTCAACTGATAATGGACAGTTTAGTCCAAAAAATAAAGAATCTTTGGACTCTTCAAATAGTCTCATGGGCTATTTACTTCCTTATCACCTTGTAAGGTTTGAAATAATTTGCTTAATTTTTGTGTATTTAATTGAATCTTGGGTCATAGCCAGTTAATATCTACCAGAAAACTTTGAAAATCATTAAGAGTTTTTAATTGATTTCTCTTGACTCTACTTTCTGTGGTTGAATTTTCTGTAAACTTATATTTTATCCTAGGTAATTAATCAAATCTCTTGTTTCTCTTTTTTTTCAGGATCAATTTGTAATCCCCAACAAGGTAAAATTCTCTTCAATTCATAAACATTTTTTCTAAGGTATCTGCATGTGAATCAACCAATAAGATAGCATCCATACAATGGTAAATTATTAATTGAAGAAGCTATTTATGAATTATTTCTAATAGCTGTTTTACAAAATAGCAAAACAAGGAAGGACTGCCAAATTTTCCTTATGAAAGAGCTTTTCACTGATACCTTTTAACAGACTGAGAATTATAGGTAGATACTGTGTAGGCTAATTTTTCTCTATAAAATTCTTGTAAAGTAATAGTAGTCTTTTAAATCAATCACTAAAATAGGCCTTAGGTGATAAAAGAGGCAAGGGAATTCCATACTGTAAAGAGCCCGTTGACTGAATCACCTTATTCATGGCTCTAAAATGTTATCATTTTTCATTTTCTAGATTTTTTAAATGACAAATACAGGAGAAATTCAAGAATAGGTCAATTCTCAAATTGTTGAGTATTTAGCTGCTCCAGTACCTACTGTTCTAGTGTCTATAAGTTTTCTGATCTCAGAGGACATTTCTACCCACACAGGTTTGTCAGTTAGCCATTTTAAAGTTAGGGCTGTAGGCATCTTTGGAAGATCAGCAGCTGTTGTACTCTGCTTATATACAAACTGAATGGTGTGTGAATATTCTTGATAAAACCTTTCGATATTTTTCTCAGAAGCCTTCTTTATTTTATAGCTTGTTTCTGAGATTGGTGGAATGCTAATCTGTGTTTTCCATTGCAGCAACAAATGACATCCTTATAAAATCGTTGCTATTTTGTCACATATGTTTTAATTTCTCCATTTATCTTTCTGGTTTTATACACTTGACCACTCTTGTACTTCATTTTACTTGAGATAAAATTCTAATTCTCAGAAGCTGAATATTTACCTCCTCAAGAGGCTGACAGGAATGCCAAGATTTCTTGAAATTATTGTTAAATCTGTACCTGTGTAGAGTAAGCCTTCAATTTCATAGCCATTTAATTGTATATTTAGTTTTGATCTCTGATAATTTATAGCAGTTTGCCAAAATACTTGTTTTCTGGTCTCTCCTGATTTTTCTCTTTTATCTATTGAAGGTGTTCTGTCCTTGATCACATCTAGGGCAATGTTTTTAACAAAAGGCATTAAGTCTCTTAGTTGCTCTGTAAATGAGTTTATCTGATTCTGGCAGAGAATAATTTAACCAAATTTGATATTGGGGATTGAGAGACAATTTCCCCGAAGGTATTTTCCAATAACAAAGGGTCACCTTGCTGTCTCTTGTTGGTCTGCATTCATTAGTCCAATGCTGATCTTTGCCACACCTTTTACATACTCTAGAAGGTTGGGGACTATCAGTTTAGATGATCTCTAGAAAATACATTGTTTCTAGGAATGCCTTGTCAACAATTCCTTTTTAAATGTCCTTGCTTATCACAATGAAAACATCTCACTTTAAAGTTTTAAAAATTGCTTCTTCTATCAAATTATCCAATATTCGCCATATTTCTAACCCATTTATCTATTGATGGTAATCTTGCCTTAAAAGTCCTAATCACCCCTTTGCCTTTTGAATTAGCTTTTTCAAACACCAATGATTAGATAAACATTTGTCTCACTTCTGGACCTGATATAATTTTATTTATAGATGAAATCAATCTTTGCAAAAAACAAACAAACAAAAAAACACTAAGGTTTCTTTGGGTCTTATATGATTTTAGTAACTAAGTCCTCTTTCCTGATTCTTCAGCCTTGTCCCAAGCACTTAAAGCTGCTACATTACACAGGGCCAAGATGTGATCATCAAACCCAAACTATCTTTACAACTCAGCATATTGGCTTCATCAATTCTCCTTCAAATATTAAACCTCTAGCTCTATTTTATTGTTCTGTGACCGCAGGTTCTTCTTTCTTCCTTGTTCCCTATTTTACCCAAGGACCAGGTTCCAATATTGCTGTGACTCAATCTTTCCAGTCTTGGGGGAATAATTCTGTTTAGAGTTGCCCATAGATTTAGCATCTGCTTTAAATAAGGTGGAAGTATACCATATGAAAAGACTGCTTCCTAAATTCCTCAAATCTAATATTTCTATAGGATTTCATTTAATTTGTTTTCTTCATAACCTAGAGGTGTCTATCATCTGCTAGTCATTTCTGTATATTAATTGGATAAGCTAAGATTGGTTTTCTTTAACCTCGGGCTGCCCCTCTTAAGTTTCAGCATGTGGAGGTACAGTGATTTCTTGTGTAAACTCCTCTGCCAGTGTCTTAGTATTTGTATTATTTTCATTAACAAGTCTTTCTAAGGCTTCCATTTTATCAGCCAACTTTTCATATTTGGCACATTCTTACTGATAAAATATAAATAACCAGGCTGGTAGTGACTACAATTGGTATGTTGTTAATTTTTGCTAAGCCATTTATCCCTTCACTTACTGTTTTCATTTTCAAGTTACCCAAAGTAGCATTATACAGAGTCCTAACTCCCAGCAGTGTGATATTTCATATCCTTACTATGGGAAAGATTTTTCTTTTTAATATTATTTAACTCTTTCCTTAAGACCTTTCCAGTTATCTCACCAAATATGCTGCCTTCTCAGGTTGTCCACGGCAGCAATGACTGTGGTAGTGGCCAGCAATGGTGGTGGCCAGCATGACCATTCTCTCTGTGTGGTCATGGCAGGCAGTGATGGTGCTGGCTGGCATGGCCACTCTGTCTATGTGGTCAGGTCATGAGTTGGAGAACTAAATGTTGTTTTTATACTGAATCTCAGTCTTACAAATTTATCAATAAAGTTTCAGGAGTCCAATGGTGGGGTGAAAACCTGTTATTAGAGAGCTTGGCGAGCAATCAGCTGAACTTGTTCCTTAGCAGGCATCCCAGAAAAAAGGGCTCTTTTCCACCATCCCAAAAGAAATAAATAAATAGATAGATAGATAGATAGATAGATAGATAGATAGATAGATAGATAGATAAGATATAAAACTCAAAATTACATCTTTGCTACTTCAGGTTTGTTTCTCTGTTTTGCAGACTCCCTCTAACTTCCTATGGCTACATCATGTCAGACAGCTGCTGGCTCCATTTCTTGACCCAAGGTCGAATGTATTTAATTAATCCAATCTTGGGGTTCGTAGTATGACCAAATACCCTGCAACAAGGAAGCAGAGGAAGAAGGAAGCAAAGTATCTTGAGTTCCTTGAGTTAAACATTTTTAGGAGATTAGAGACATAAATCTTAACTCTTTGCTAACAGATTGTCAAACTGTTGTAAGTAGGCAATTGTGGATATTTAATCATGCTCCCAGGCTCCTGTGCTCTGAAGCAAAGAGTTCGGTCAAGAACATGAGGGTAGTGGTAGAAACAGATAGTCTATTTAAAAATTAAAGGAGCAAGAATGATGGCTCTTCAGTTTGGGGCATTTGTTACTTTGATTGCCACCACCTGCCTCTAATGGCTTACAACTGCCCAAACATCCTGCACATGATCAATAACCTCTTCTGGACTTCATGCCTTCACCCATGTGCCATACACAGGCATGCACATTTACATAAATACAAATAAATAGTAAATCATAGTAGCATTCTGATGAGTACAGAAATGGGTAGGGAGTTCAAAAGATTATCCAGCAGCCTTTGCAGCCATGAGAGTTATGATGCCAATGAGCTGTAGCCATAATTCTCTACTGTCTCCTGCGTTTGAGTACCATGGACTTTCTCTCATGTTTTGTTCTTTACATGTAGCACTTGGGTGCAAACATCTAGTTTTTTCCCTTGTCATTGGTTTCGTTTGTTTGTTTGTTTGGTTGGTTGGTTTGGGGTTTTTTGTTTGGCTGGTTTTTTGCATTGATATTGATGCATCTGGAATATTCTTTTCTATTAAAATTCCTGACTCAGTTTTATAATAAATCTAAATTCTATTCACAAAAATAACTTCATAGTTCAGTGGTGGATATTTCCACTTTGAACTGTTTTAAAAAGATTATTTTAAGATTTTAACTATAAAATAATATAGGTCTGTAATTATTGTTTATAATTACAGATAAATCATCAAAGGAAGCAAACTTACAAAATATTGTAAAATGCTTACATCTCAAAAAATATTTTCAATTAATAGAAACTTCTTTCACAAATCATTTCTTTCATATGGGTTTTTTAACTCAATCTTTTACAATATAGCGATACATTATGTTTCTGGTTTCAATATCAGTTTCTGTTAATATAAATATTAATAGATATCATCAAAATACTAAATATATATATAGGATACTTAAATTTATATACAAATACCAATACACTAGTTTTTACTACTTTGGCACAAGATAATTAGGATCCCTCTGTATAGTTAGAGAAATTTCACCTTATTTGGTAATTCATAAAAATAGTCAAGGTTTCTCCATATTCTAAATGTCTTGTATTGTGACATTAATGGCATGTAATTATGTATGATATGCATTTCTATCTTCTACTTCTTTGATGGAAAGTATAGCTCATTAAAATGCAACTGTGAAACAAACCTTATATATAATCTTTCTTCCTGTATTCCAGTACAGTTTGTGCCATGAGCATTTTACAAAGTCATTTAATTTTCATATTATGCATCTCTTGTGTTAGTAGCTTAGAAAGAACATTTCATGATGCATTGGCTTGTGAAAAAATGCTGGAAAATAAATTGAGATGCATTAAAAATATCTGGACAGCCATACAGCTCGACAGTATACCTCCCACACAGTTGCTTTAGATCATCAATAATAGCCTCTAGCATCTGTCAATAGCACACAATGGCAACACATCTGACTAAATTCGTGCTGTTTTGAAGGTCATAAAGGCTGGATACCATCACCCTAATCAGCATCTGGTATATCTTAGTTGATGTTTTATTACTGTGAAGAGACATCCTGACCAAGGCAATTCATATAAAAGAAAGCATTTAACTCAGGGCTTACTAAGAGTTTTAGAAAGTTGGTCTATGAACATCATGGTGGGAAGCAGACAGGCACGAAACTAGAACAGTAACTGAGAGCTTTACTTCTTGATGTGCAGACAGCAAGCAGAGAGAGTGAGCACAGGACTCAGCCTAGCATGGGCTATTGAAACCTCCAAGCCCATTCTCAGTGACATAAATCTTCCAACAAGTCCACACTTCCTAATCCTTCCCGAGCACCTCTACTAACTGGGGACCAAGCATTCAAGCATATGAGCCTATGCAGGCAATTCTCATTGAAAACATCACGATTTTATAGCTATTCTCTAGATTGCACAGACATAAATCCAAGCTGCATGAGAAAAATTATAATGCGACTTTCTGATCTGGCAGCCCAACCTTAATAAGGGGTTTTACTCTGAGAAGTATTATGATTGTCTTCTTATAGTAGACTTTAAAACATAATACAGGTTTGAAGATTATGCATTTGAGAAGAAGAAATGGATCATGTGAAATTTCAAGGAACACACTGGAGACTCAGTGCAAAATGAAGCCATGACCCTCCTTGTTTTATATAAACAATAGGAATTGTCCTGCTTCCTTGATATGTGATGCTTAATATTCACTGCCAAATATTTTCATTGATGATGAGTATACCACGGATAGATTTAAGTTAGCAAGATCAAATTCGGGAAAAAAAAGTATTTCAAGGTGTTATGTACCAACATAACAATGTACCGACAGTAGGGTGTAAAGACCATGTTAGCAATGGTGACTAAGACAAAGGACCTCACTTTCCTTTATGACAGATATGAGGGAGGAGAACACAGATATCTGGGTCACATTGGTAATCATAATTAATTCAAAAGTCCATCTTTCCTCATAGTAACGGATTAGGAGATGAGAAACAGAAATATTATCGGAGGAATTCTGGGAGGAAAACATCAAGAGGACTCCAGGAGTAATTTTAGCACCTTCATTTTACCTTCTAATGGATATCTATTCTTTGTTCATTTGCCTAATTCATTGTAAACAGCTTCATATTTCTCTACTAAGGCCGAACCAAAGTATAAACTAAAAGATGGTGAAAAGTGGGTCCCATAAGAAACAGCTATCAATCATCATTCCGTATTACCTCTTGCTTTAGCAGACGGGATCACATTCATTTGTTTTTTAGATTGTCTGCTTTCACTTGTAAGCACACACTGACTGCAAGAGTAAGCCTTGAAGAAGTTAAGCTCCATTTTATCCCAGGAGGATCTAAAGATAGGTTTTATTGAAGGTACACCTTCTTGATGGCTGGATAATCATGGCATTCAGCTGTAATGTACCCTAAACTGTATAAAGTTTAACAGTAAAAGTGAGTGAGTCTTTGAAATTAACAGTTCCCTCTTCAACAACTATTCATGGCTTTTGTATAAAAAGAAATGATCTCTGGGTAGGTTTGGCTGTTACCCGTCTCTTGTTAATTCCTTTTTCCAGTGCATTAATTCCCTTTGTGAACAGATGACAAGAGTCTTCCAGGTCAATGTCCTCAAGTTATGAGGGCAAGTGTTTTGGGTATTACCTGGTTTCATTCAATGTTCTATTTTCATTTCTGTCACTGACCCAAATCATATTAAGGTGGAAAGAGTTTATTTCCCTTATAATTCTAAATAACAGTTAATTACTGTGAAAAAAATCAAGGAGGAAAGTTAAAGTATCACATCCAGGTAAGAGTAGAGAGAAGGAAATATATTTAATGCTGTTGGCCTGTAAGACTTCTTCACTCCTATAGTGTAGGGCCTAGCCTGGGGAATGATGCCCATCACATACTGGATGAGCCTTCCTACATCAATCATGTCAATACACCACAGACTTGCTTATAGGCCAAGCTCTTCGGGGTAATTCCTCAACTGAGACTCTCTTTGAAGGTGACTCTATGTTGTAGTAAGTTGACAGTTCAAAACTAATCATTACAGTAGAATCAACAATGAATCTCCTTTCTGTTTATGCCTTTCAGTTTTGTTTTTTTTTTCAGAAGGAGAGGGGCAATAACAAAACAAAAGAAAATTATTAAGTTATAGAATGCTGGTGTAAGTTACATAAGGTTAATAAAAATCATAAAATTTCAATAACCATATACCATCATATATTATATACCATGTGTGATGGTGTAAGATTATCAAAATTTGTGTATATATATGAAATCTCTATATAATATAATATGTATTATATTTTATATATACTATATAATCATATATATATATATATATATGTGTGTGTGTGTGTGTGTGTGTGTGTGTGTGATGGTAAAGGTATTGAAATTATTAGGACAAAGTGAATACATTGATACCAAATCTATTTTAATCAATGAAGTTCTCCTAAACTATTGATCTGTTATTTGTAGCATTTACATGAACTGACTTAAAGAACAAAAAAATGAATGTCTAATCAATATAACTATTTGGGAAAAATAAATACTAAATAATATCAAAAAACTTATTTTTGTCTGAGCTTTTAGTAATTGTCACTTGTTGCGTGGTGGTGATGCACACTTTAATCTTAGCACCCAGGAGGCAGAGGCATCCTGGTCTACAAGAGCTAGTTCCAGGACAGGCTCCAAAGCTACAGAAAAACTCTATCTCGAAAAACTAAGCAAATACATAAATGAATAAATAAAATAAGTAAATAAATAAATGTCACTCAATCTTTAATGCTATATGATTAATATGGTTTTTACTTGAGTTGTTGAAGTGCCAAAGCTTTGAAGCCTGTTATATGAGGACAGGGGGATTAGAGGAAGAGCTAATATCTCAACTCTTGATGTATAGCATCTTTCAGAGGATGTCCTAGGACCACTCACAGGACCTACCCCTCTGATAAGACATCTGTCTTCTTGATGAAAGAAGCCATGGGGGTTCCAGTGATCAAACTCTAATCAGAGCCCATTCTGGAAAAAGAAGAACAAAAAGAAAAATATTCTGAACGCTTCTAATGTGACCTACATGGTTAGCAAGATCTTGACTGGTCAAGATTCAGATACTGGCAAAAATAATAAATGGATTCCCTAAGGATCCAGAGGCTCCACTTAAGTCTCAAGCAACCATTAAGGGCTGAACCCTCAACTGATCTTACAACAAAATGTAGAATGATAAAATTTGTTCACCTTCATGTTCTAACAAAGAATATATATATATGATTATATTTATTATTATTAATATTATTATCATATTAATATTTGTTTGTTTGTTTGCTTGCTTTAAAGAAAATGCAAGGAATTCTATATCCAAGGCATTAGGTTAAAGTCCACTACATATTATATGGAAAGAGCCTTTCTCACTAATAATTTTTCTTATTCATAAGGAAATTGTTGCCTATATGCAAGATATTATGATTTTTGTTTCAGTTTAAACAAACACTGCAGTTCTTCCATAGGATGTATAACTGGGAGAGCATACCACTATAATTCAAGCTGGAGACAAATCCTTACAACACTCTAAACTTTTTTCTTCTGAAAATCTATGTGGGAGGGCCCCCACACGTTGATCTTGTCAGTCCAATAGCAATCAGAGTGATCAGAATCAAGTTTAGGGTTCATCATTTTCAAGATAAATATTGCATAGGAGAAAAGATGCGAGGAGGAGTCCAATGATCTGTATGGAGATGGAGAGATACTACTGTGAGTTTATAACAGGTTTTAAACTCCTTGTCAAAAAAGAAAACACATTCTCTAAAGGCTTTCATTAGGACACTGTGAAGTGTCCTTTGTTATCAACTTTTCTGGTTGTCTGTCTAGGGAATATATAAACTCAGCCCTGTTTCTGAGATATAATAATTCACTCTGCTCAAAGACCTCCTATTTCCCTTCTATATATCTTTTCTCCAGTCAATTTATTCTTTCTTCTTTGGTCCTCTATTCACTCAAATACTTCCTTTCCTCTCTTCATCTGACTATTAACTCTATATCATGATGCAAATGGAACCACTAATGTATCATTCAGGACCCTTAGATAGGCCATTAGAGTCATAACCTGCCTGTTTCTGTCAATATAGTTAGACAAACCTTTAATTTACTTCTCTAATAAAAGTAGGGCTATCTCTTATGAGGGTGAAATTATGACAACAGTAGAAAAGAACATGAGTAGGTTTAGGGATAAAAGGTCAAAGCTAACAGTTTGGCTACCTGTCTATCTTAGCCAGAAATGGGAAAAAGACCTTTGTTCTATCCATGCTAGAGTTGTTTGAAGAAGGACGCTTATAAGAAAGCCCACACTAGCTCAGAACTGAGTATTACAGAAGGTTATTTATTTAGAGGTAGACTCACAATTTTGTGTGCTGGAACAGGAAATAGCAACCAAATCCCACAGCCGAAAAGAGGCCAGAAGCACATGTTACATGGGCATATGTAGTTTAAGAGGCCACACCCAAGTGGGCAGGTAACTTAAAGGTTATCATTCCTTCAGCACCTTCCCCTTTTGTTTAAATGAGAAAGTTCTAAGCCTAATACAAAGTTATATACTATAAGAAAAAGGTATAAAAATGAAAATTACAACAAGCATAAGCAATATCAAGCAAGAAACATGTAATAAATGTTTCAATAATTATCCTATTCTATAAGTTTACATCTTATATAATAAATAACTTGGCTAAGTAATGAGAGGAAAGTAACTACAATTATCTAGTCTTCAACCCCATCTAAGACCCGAGAAGGGAAATACTATTATTTGAGTAAACAGGAAGTACAATCAAGTACCTTCCAAAATGTGCAACAAATAACAGAGACAACCGGCTACCTAGGCCATCACTCAAAGTCTCGTCTGCAACATTGGAGCAAGCACCTTTGGCTGAGGCCTAGAGTCACTGACAGACCATTTCTGAGGTAGGAAGTTTTTCAAAATCATCTTACCATGTCTTAGCAAGATTTGAGACTCTTTTTTCTTGTATCTTGCTTGTCCTGTCTGGACATTGTGCATTTTGTCAGTGGTTGATGCATGAGCAGTTCCTTGCACAAAGGCCAGTTTTACCAAGAAGAAAACAAGCTCCAAGAGGAGTGTCTTCAGTGCTCAACATTCTCTTGGAGATAGGTCAGTGCTGCCAGGAGCAATTGTATCTCACTTCAACAGAACCTTAAGTTATTAATTGCCATATTTTACAGTTCTTTAAAGGGGTTGAAAATTACCTATCTATTCAGAATAAAATCTCTATGTATCTAAAGAACATGATTAGTCTAACTATAAGTGTTACAAACATGGATGACTATTGATTTATAATACCTACATAACTTAAAGACTAAGACTTCACATTAGAATATTAAATAATCTATAAACAACTGTGCAACAAATGAGGACAATGATCTCAAAATGTATAAGTGGCTTCATCAGAGGTACAAATGTATATTGCAATATCGTAAGTATATCCTAAAATTGTATCAATATACAAAATGTCTTAAGCAGAAGTAGAAGCATGCATGTATACAATATTACAAAATGCCTAAATATACAAATATTGTATACAAAAATAGGAACATATTCAATATAATTTAAGTTTGTATCAATGTACAAGTATCTATACCAATGTAAATTGCCTATAAATAATAGTTCACAAGTATTCACTCCATTACGCACTATTGTTATTAGTGTGACTAAGCTCACACTAATCTATTATCCCAGCAAATATTCTCTTTTTTTTTCAAAATGGATCCTTTACCTACACAATTTTCCCCCGAACCACCAACCATATACCAATTATAATCAACCACTAAATGATGTCCCTAACCCTGAGGACAAACTTTGTTGGGAGAGGGGAGATTGTCTTATAAAATTACTTCCAGCTGTCATGGGAGATGATGAGTTTTCTATAGGATCCTGTGAAAGTAAAATGATGGTTAAGTTCCAAGATTACTGACTGGAATAATTGCAAATGTTCTTTTAGTATTCAGTAGGGTTTTATAGGTTTCTATTTGAAGCACTAGCCAGAACATTGTAAAAGGGTGCACCATTTCAGCTAACCAAGTTGGAATCAACTTGAGTGCTGGAACCTAAAGCAGGTTTATAGTAGGCTATCAGCATCATTATGTCATATCAACCAGGTTAAGTTGTTGTGGGGCCCCATCTTCTTTCTGGAAACCTCAAAGATTACCACAGTAAAATTAACAGTTCATCTTGGATAACTTAAACATTATTTTATAGACATATACAGACATATAAATATATATATATTATATTATATATATATTCAATGAAAGGTATGATAAAGACAAAAATAGGTATAAAGAATAGTAATTTTTTCTAAATTCTTTCTTCTTTCTGTCCCATACCAGATGGCTCTTGACATGAGATAGAAACCTTGAATTTTTCTTTTAACAATATGCTTGGATTTAGAGTAGGACAAAGCCATTGTCTAATTCCAAAGCCAGCTCTATATTTCACACACACACACACACACACACACACACACACACACATATATGTGTATATATATGATACTAAAATGTATATGTTTTGATCACATGTCCTTACAAGGCATACTCTTTTTTTCTTGATGATCCTTCTTTGATAGTTATTTTTCCTGCTGTCAGCATCCGAACATCCAGGTTCTCTTGAATTTTTGAAGATGTGTATTTTCTTGTAAAGACAAGAGCAGAATCCAGCCCAAACCATAGGGGTTTCCTGACTACCTATATGTTTGTCACCATTATGGATGAGCTGTTATTTCTCTTTTTCAAGAGGTTTCTCCTTTTCATACCAAATCTTTATTAATTTTGATGGTATCCATAGTTTTTCTTCTCCTGTGGAAACAGGAGCAAAATCTATTCCCCAACATAGCACATCTCCTGGCTTCCATTGTGAGGTCAACACATCCTTGAAATATACCGGCAGATTTAATTCAGAAGACTTTTCTATTATCCAACGACCCTCTGCTGCTGTTGTTCCTTTCTCATTCGTGTTAAAAAAAAATCAAGGTCAATAAAGCATTATATAATCTACTTCTGGGGATATTTTTCATCACTTTTTGTTTGTTTAACATATCCTTTAGAGTTCAATTTGATCTTTCTACAACTGCCTGACCTGTAGGATTGTGTGGTATACCTGTAATATACTTCATATTATAATAGGCAAAAAACCTTTTATTTTCTAGAGACACATGCTGGACCGTTATCTGTTTTATTTTTGCAGGTATAACCGTGATGGCCATAGCTTCTAATAAATGTGTGATTATTGAATCAGCCTTTTCTTAGCTTAAAGCAGTTGCCCACTGAAAACATGAATAAGTGCCAATGCTATGATGTACATATTTTAAATTTTTTTTAAATATATAAATTTTTATAGAATTTTTCCTCTCTCCCTTTCCTGTCCAAAGTATTACTACTTTCTGTTGTTACTGATTTTGTTGCAATAACCCTCTTTTCAGTCACAGCAAGAAACAAAAACCGAAACAAACAGAAAACCCCTCTGAAAAAGAGTAGAAAACAAGAGGTTTACCTCCTAGAAAAAGGAGGGGAAAAAGGGGAAGGCCTATTTTGTTTTTTAAATAGGACTGAAGATTAACATTGAAAACTCAGGAGGTGAAGTCCAACGCCTTTCACAAGGCCAAGCCCTCTGGCATTTCCTCTTCTGTGGTTTGTTTTAAATTCCTTTTTCTCTTCTGGATGCTGATACTTCTCTACATCCTCTCGTTCTTGGTGTTTTATTGTGTCTTGTTTTTTTTTTTTTTTTTTTTTTTTTTGTCTGTTTGTTTAACTTTGTTATCATCACTACGGCAGTTTGCCCCCACGTCCCTTACACACAAGCAAAATATTCCTTCAGCGGAGGGAAGAGATGGCAGATGACCTGATGACCGGCATGCTCCACGATCGTCCCAGCAGTTTCTGCCTCGCCAAGCGGCTCATGTTGGAGACATCTGTGTAGTGGACAGGGAAGCCAAACACCCTTTCCATCTCAATGCACCAGAGGATGTCTTCCTTCTCATTCATGAAGATGGGGAAATGCTAGTCTTTGCCCTGCTTTATGGAGTTTGACCTGGTGGTAATGGTCCTCACTTTGCTGAACTTGGCTATTCTGCCGTGTTCCAGACACTCCTGCAGATCCACATCATTCACAGTGGATGCCAATGGCCTGTTCATACCAGGAAGGTTACCCCAGAAGTAACAGACTCTGTGTGCAGCATACACTTCTTTGGCATCAATCATCACAGAGTTGGACTCGAGAAATCGTGAGATGTCCCTCTTGTCACTAACGCCAATGGCCACCACATTCTCAAAGATCCAGAAGAAGGGGCGGTCATCTCCCTCCTTGGGCCGCACATCATGCAGGAGGTGATAAAACTCAAAGAAGAGCCAGCTAGTACCCTTGTAAAGCCCCTTCTGGGCAGGGTTGACGATGGAGAGGTCATTGCAAGGACTGTCCCCAATTACGAGATCAAATGGGCCCCACTCCTGGATATTTTTCTGTGTAACGCTGTGGACGTCCCCAACATCATGCCCACTGTGATGGAGTCCTCACACACCTCTGAGGCAGTGTAGTGGTCCACTTGGATGCCCAGGTCCTTTAGCACCAGGAACCCTGTAGCAATTCCATCAAACAGAAATAGCACCCGGATGGGCTTCCTCTTTTCAGCTGGGACAGGTGGGTAAACCTTCGGAGGGTCAGATTCCTGGTCATGGTTATTGGCAAAGAACATCTGGAGCCTTGACCGCCAGTCTTCCCGTCTCTGCAGCAGGCCATAAGTGCCCTTGTGCCCACACATATAGCAATCCCAGGGGTCTTCCTTAATGGCTGCTTGGGCAGCTCCTGGCCCCACGAAGAGATCCACACACTCGACACAAAAGCACCTGCAGCAGTTGTTCCCCCACATGAGCACCTCGCGCCCCCCACAGCAGATGGTGCACTAGGACTGGTATCTGTTGTCGTCATACTGGTATGTGCACTCCAAGAAACAGTTCCTACAGTTCTGACACTTGCCACCAATGAAGAGTGGGTGCTCCAGGGTGACACTGAGGCTTCCACAAGATATACAAATGTCCTCGATATTTCTGCACTTCTGCCGCACCTCATACACTAGTCGCTCTCTTGTGCCTTCATCAATGATCTCCTTGATCTTAGGCTTCTCTGTTGTGCTCTTTCTGGGCTTCTTGGCTGGTGTGGGTGGTGCATACGCAGCTGCTTCAGGCTCAACCCACATGTCTGTGTAAACTTCCTTGTACGGATTCTTCTCCTCTTCTGGTGTCTCTTGGCCCTTGGGACCAGAGGGCTGGAAGCCCCAAAGGGCCCACTCAATCATCTGCTTGTTCTGCACCTCCACAGCCTTGCCAGAGTCATTTTAGTCACTGTCATGGCAAGCTGGAAACAGATTCCCAGCATGGCTGCTGGCCACCTTGAGGACTTTGTAGATGGCTTTGCAGTACATGGGCTGCTTATTGTAGGTGGCCTGGTGGAACGCACTGCAGAAGGAGCTTAGTTGCATGAGCTTCTCCATGCACACCTCTGAGAACTTGCCCTCTCCGAACCACATGACCCAGCGAGTGCCTTCAGCAGCTCGGCTCCTGCCTGTCATCCACCAAGACACAATCTGGACTGGCCACCAGGAGAAGCTCCGAAGTTTCCCCCATACCAGCTCTCCAATGCCAAAACCCCGGCCATCCTCATATTCAGGCTCATCGTCAGCTGCTTTGGTGGCATTCTTGTCCCCAGCATCAGCCCCCACTGGCTCAGGGGTGGTGGCCACAGTAAGTGACGCAGGCTCAGTGGGCTCTGCACAGCAGGAGGGCTGGCCTTCTCCACCTTCTGAGGCCCAGAGCCTGATTTTCTTCCACAGCATTCATCACTGCAATCACCTTGGCTTTCTTCTCAGCCTGTAAGGCCAGGTGCAGCCCCTCTGCCATCCGGCTCAGGGCCATATTTTAATTTTTAAAATTTTGTAAAATGGAACACAATCATCTATCATATTTCATTCCTTTGAGTACCCTTTGGGTTAGTCCTGCAGATAGCAGTGTTTGGTTATAGACAGAGCAAGTAGTACATCTCTTTATAATCAATCTCCTTAGCTTGTTGCCATGTAATAGAAAACTCTTTCTTTAAACCTTTGCTATTGACATGATGTTTTTTATGGAATTCTGAGGCCTTCAACACATGTCCAATCAGTAATCAACCAATTTCTGCATTACCTTGTGCTATAGGACCTGGCAGATCTGTATGGTATTGGATGTGTATTATGTATATGGGACAAAGCCTATTCCTGATTGTATCTTGAACCAGTATGAATAATGAAGTCAATTCTGTATCATCTGTTATAAATTCGGTGGTTTCAATATGCAAGACAACTCTTTCTGCATATTGTGAATCAGTATCTATATTAAGAGGTTCTTTTAAATCCCTTAGCACCATGAGAATAACATATAATTCTGCCTTTGGGACAGAATTATAAGGGCTTTGTTCTTAACTCTTCCTATTTGTAACCTGCCTTCTCTGATTTATTTGCATCAGTATAAAATATATGGGCTCCAATTTTTGGCGCATCACATACACCAACTTCTTGGGGAAGAATCCAAGAAGTTCTCTTTATAACGATGTCTATCAGTTTTGGGATAATTGCCATTACTTTCTCCACAAAAATAGCAGAAGCTTTTTGCCATGGTTCATTGTTTTCCCATAACTTTTTAATTTCATCAGTAGTAAAAGGCATTATAATCTCTGCTGGGTCTATAACTGCTAGTTGACGAAGTCTCAATTTACCTTTTATAATTAATTCAGAAATGTTTTCCTGTTGCAGGACGAGCTGCTAGCTGCTTCTGAGAGCCACACACACCACCCTAGCAGCCAGGAACCAACAAACACTGCCTCCCACTACAAATTGGCACCCAACGTGGTGGACTAAAATCTCCTTAAAAACCTGAGAGAGCTTGAAAAAGAATTCTAGACACAAAAATACAGAATTTAACTAGCTTCTTGCTGTTTGCTGTAAGTGAGATGTCTCAGTCAATTCTAGAGTTTTGGAAGTTGCTTACAAAGTACTTCCAGTTTACTTAGGTATTTTTTTCTTCTTGTGTCCTTGATAGAGTTGAAGAATAGTTTTTCTTAGTTATGTTAAAAGATAAAGTAGATATAAATATTATAACTAATTCCTGTTTGATAACTGCTTGTTATATGTAATTTTAAAAAAAACAAAGCCTTCCTTTTTGTTTAAACAGAAAACAGGAAATGGTGTGGGAGGTCTTTTTGCCTATGTGTTGTTTTTATTGGTTAATAAATAAAGAAACTGTGTTGGTCTGATAGGGTAGAACAGAGTTAGGCAGGGAGAACTAAATGGAATGCTGGGAAGAAGAAGGCAGAGTCAGGGAGATGCCATGGACCTGCTGCCACAGATAGATGTGCTGAAACTTTGCTGGTAGTCCATGACCTTGTGGTGATGCACAGATTAATGAAGATGGGTTAAACAGAGATGTAATAGTTAGCCAAAAGAATCTAGAGCTAATGGGCTAAGCAGTGATCTTAAGAATACAGTTTCTTTGTGATTGTTTCAGGCCTAAGCTATCTGGGCTGTCAGGAACTGGGCAGCGGGAACCAAAAAGAGGCTCTCTCCTCCCTGTTACATTTTCAACATAAGTTTTTAATTTTTTTACTTGGTTTATGTGGTAAAATGATGCATTCTAATATCATATCACCCCTCTGCTTTACATTGGCATATATAGTATATGAGGCTGTGTCCAAGTGGGCCAGTAACTTAAAAGCTACTGGTGGTAGGAATTCCTACAGGAGTTGTTGTTTGTTTGTTTTAATCATTCTTTTTCTTTTATATTGAAATTTATTTATCACAGGTGCCTGGAACCTCTATACAATATTTGATTCGTGACTGTGTATCTGAAACACAAGTCCAGACACTGGGATGGAAAGGCACATGGAAGTCTGTCATATAGGACAACATGACTGAGCAGCTCACCCATTACAAACCAAGTAAAGACTTATTCATTTCAAGACAGATATCCACGGATGTAACCCATCCTTAGGTTCTGCCCCTACCATATGAGAGCTTCGTTTGTTTCTTTTCTCTAATGTCCCCACCTAGAGTAAAGTATTTTCCGAAGTTCATCTCCTATTGTTCACAACATTCATTCTTCAAGTTCACAAAACAAAGAACCTAAAAGTCACTGTGGCCATTGACTGTCCAGAACCATAGATCCACAAATAACACTTATCAAGATAGGAAAGCTTCTTCCTTCCTTCCTTCCTTCCTTCCTTCCTTCCTTTCTTTCTTTCTTTCTTTCTTTCTTTCTTTCTTTCTTTCTTTCTTTCTTCTTCGTTGTTTTTGTTTTTGTTTTTTTATACAAGGTTCCTCTGTAGCTTTGGGTCCTGTTCTTGAACTAGCTCTTGTGGACCATTCTAGCCTCAATCTCACAGAGATCTCCCTGCCTCTGCCTCCTGAGTGCTGGGATTAAAGTTGTGCAGTACCACTGCTCAGTGACAGGTAAGCTTCTTTTGTGCTCAAGGACCTCTTACTTTTTCTCTGTTCCACTCTTCTCTGTATGCTTCTTATCTTATGCTCACAAAAACAGAGCTCAGATAACTGATGATTGCAGCGATTAATTTTGTAACACACAATTAGCATTTTATGTTCACTTTGTTGAAGGTGCCTAGTCAGAAACACTGACCTCACCCTCCTTTCTACAAATAATATGTTCTAAGTGTTCATTCTTCTTTTTTGTTACTGGTTCATGTAAAGAAAACAATGCCATGAATTTTTCATTTTGAAAATACTCAGGACTAGATCACATAGTCTGCACATCATGTTCACTGGATACACAATAAATTCCTTATAATACATCAGATAAAATGAGAGAAGATTATATCTCAAAGTGCATTGCCTGATCACCCAGAAGTTCCTTAGGTCATCACCATATGCTAATAAGTATTTTGAATGCTAGTATGCTTGATAAGTAATTTTAATGCTTAAGTTTGACTCAACCTTTATTTAAAAAATCAAACAAATGAAAAGCCTAAATGAAGACCAAATTTTAATCCAATCCTCGAGGGTTCTTCTGTGGCATCAAGTCTTTTATATACTTAAGGATTTAATTGCTCAATAGCTATCCGATATTAATGAACAACAGAAATTCTCTGGAACACTTTAAGTTAGAAATCCTCAAGCCCTTTTCTCCATCTGATGAACCTAAGTTGGAAAATGGATGGGCTGGTAAAATCAGATGGTTACATTTGGTAAAATTCAAGAGGCCGTTCTGTGTAAGAAGTGCATAAATCACAAAGTGGCAGACACAATGTGTGAGGACCATGAAGGTGGCACTGATGAGATGGCGACTTGCTCACCCAATTAAGGTCAAATAACACTTAGGTTGCTTTCCTAACAAATATTTGATATACATTGTTCTGTACATGGTAAGGGTGGATGGTATATATGCTCTAAAAATATGCACAAAATAAGAGCAGGTAACTGTTCTTCAGCACAAACCTGTTGAGTAGGAACACGTAGCAGCTTTTAGTGTTCGAGTAGCAGATGTCTGTATTTCTGTGCCACATTTTACATATAATCTTACAAAATTGGCTCTATCTCTATTTTTAGCATTCCACCATAGATTAAACACATTATCCCCTTTAGTTTGCTATGCTATGAGATAGCACATTTAATTCTATTTAGATGAGGAGATAGATCAGTCCTTTAGCAAGGATGAAGAAAGAGGATATAAAGAGGTTGTGAAAAAGTAGTTGTCATAATCAGACCAAGACACATCTGCAGAGAAGAAATATACACGCCACTGAGGTCAAGAAATGAGGCTCATTTCTGACATGAAATTAAGCATTATACGTGTTGAAGATCCTGAAAGATAACAGGTGTCCCCAGTGATTCAGTGAGAGTGAGATGCAAAATGAATCAGAACTTAGCAATAATTGATGACAGACTATAACAATAAGATTACAATTCTGCTATGCAATAATATCATCATGGGCTTAACCCTTGAGGCAAATATATTATCGTACACATTGAAGAAATAAAAAGAAGAGAGTCTAGATTAAAGTTAACTGAATTCATTATTTTTGAAAAGCTAGATTGTTAGAGGCTTGAAAAGTAGACACTGTACTTTAAAATAGTTTACCACAGAATTCACTTTAAAATCACATTTTAAGGGTTTCTTATATTTATATCCAAACCATATGTTTATAAAAACATGAACTGTTATAAACTATGAAATAAAATTTATACCCTATGTCATAATTAATATCTCTCTGACAATATGAAGTGGAAAAATTATGTAGCACAATATCCAAAACCATATGAGAAGAATTGATTTTATTTTTGAAAGAATGCCCCTTTCATAGAATCACAACCAGAAGAAATGATATTGGATAATAGGCTTAAAATCTAAAGATCTGGTAATATACTATCAAATAAAATAGATTTTCAGGAAAAATCATGTAATAGTACCAAATCAATTATATTTATTGTCAATAAAAATATTCTACAATGAGAATTGGTTTATGGAGTTTACATGTGACTTAAGAAGTAGCAAATAGAATGTGTGTGTGTGTGCGTGTGTGTATCTTCAGACTTTACCAAATTTCTAAAAACAAAGGTACAATAGTTTCAATTCTAAAGTGTAGAGACTTAGATGTGTTTAAGGTATTAAATAAATCATACATAATTTAACGTTAAATTTTATCTTCCAGCTCTTCACAGATTCCGAGTAATCAGAACTCACACAGTGATGACTGTGTCTACAGTTTTTATCCTTTAATATCCTTAATATCCACATGAAGGCATTTATTTTTACCTATGACCTAAATTATTCCTCTTCTCACATTAAAACAATGCTAAATATAAAATGAAGTTAAGGATTGTGTTCAAACACAGAATTAGGAATAAAATTGCTCACTAATTTATAGCCATTTCTTTATTTTTATGTTTCCTTTATTTACATTTGTAGGCATTCTGACTTACTGTATATACAAACTTTATTTACAGCATTATGTTACAAGTATTTTCTTTTGTTATTTATATTTATGAAACCTTAAATCATATCGCTATATTAGAATTTTACCTTTTTGTATATATTTCATTTTTGTTTCAAATTAAAATTATATTGTCACATTTTAAGTATTAAGAATCACTTTGAACTCTGAAGGGAATACATATCATAATTCATATTACTGATTCCTGGTTTTTTATTTAGAGATTTTGTTATTATATTTCCCAGCTGAAGAGCTACTATTATTAGTGTACTTTGCTGCAGGAGCTCCTTCCACTCCTTCAGCCAATAGCCTTTGAGATACTAGCCCACGGGGGCAAGGCATCTTTCACTTTAAAAAAACAGCGGCAGCCCTCTGTGGGCTCTCTTGCTTCGGACTTGGCTTCTGGCTACCAGACACTTTACCTGGTCATGCAGGAGGCTGTTGTCCAGGACGGTGATCTGTAAGTATTTCCCTTTAAATAAATAACCCCTTTATTAATCACAGTTCCAAACTGGTGTGGGATTGTTTTGTGATTTAATCCTTTAGTTCTTGGTGTATTAGAAGAGACCTTTTCCACGTACATTCAAGCAAAAAGCTCATTGTGTCCATTGGACAGCTCAGGAAGAAATCCTATCCACTTTCTCTTTCTTAACACATTTCTGTTAAGATGTATTGAGAATCTATCTACTATATGACAAATATTAGATTCTTCTCAATTTCTTTTACCTTTGTTTTCTATTTATTAAGTGCATAAGCATACATGGCTGAGTTAGAGTAAATATACAAAATACAGAAATTACAGCCTAAACATATTTTATTTATTTTATTAATGTTTTAATAAATAAAGCTTGCCTGACTATAAGAAGGGCAAAGCTAAGGCACTAGAGGTCAGACAGTGGTGACACACATCTTTAATCCCAGGATTTGGGAGACAGAGACAGATGGAACTCTTTGAGTTCAAATCTACCCTGGGCTACACAAGATCACTGCAGAAACAAACAAAAGTGGTGGTGGCTCAGACCTTTAATCTCAGCTTTAGCAGGAATATAAATTGGAGGAGAGAGCGGTTCTGGTTGATTAATCTGCTTACTATGTTTAGTTTACTTAGTTTGCCTAGTCTGCTGTTGCCCAGCCTTGGTAGAGTTAAGACTTCCCGAGTGGTTTGGCTGCCTTGCTTTTCTGGTGTTTGGGTTGAATCACAATATCTGACTCTGGGTTTTTCTTATTCATGCTATACTTAAATCATTATAAAATCAGTGATTTTTATGGACATGCTCCTCACAGTGGAGAAGCTGGAGCTGTGGGTCTTCCTGAGTTCAGGTCAAGGTGACAATGGGACTATAATCCTTCTTTGGTTCTGCAGAAGAGTGATTCCTTAGTTTTCTCAGGCTATAGAGATATTCTGCATTTCTTAACTCATGGCCTTGCCCATCTTTACTAGCTGCAACGCTATTAATACCAATTTTCTCACACAACTCTGTGTTTCCTGTTCTTTGTGTGTGTGTGTGTGTGTGTGTATGTGTGTGTGTGTGTTTGTAAACTATAGGTAAACATCAAGTATTATCATCAGCCACTCTCGATATTATTTTGTGAGATATATTTCACAATTTTTGAAGTTTGCTAACTTCATAACTTTGAAATTGGGCTGAAATAGGTAGCCAGTAAGCTCCATAATTATCCTGCTTCTACCTCCTCAGTGCTGGAATTATATACACATGCCATCATCTCTGTTTTGGAATTGGTGCTGGGAATTTAAACTCAAGTCCTCATGTCTATGTGGCAGGTAACTTGTCAACTGAGTCATTTCTCTGCTCCACCAAACATTCTTTTTGATGCTCATCTTCCTGGCCACTTTAACTCACTTATAATAAGAACCTTTCACCCTGTCTTAATAAACCAGGATAGCTTTTGAAATATAGCAATCATTCATTTTATCATTTTTGAAGTTATCTTGCTAATTAAGATAACATATGCCTAAGTTCCTGGAATTAGAACACAGATGTTTTCGTGAGCTCATGTCTTGCCTCCATAATTTGTAAATTGTGAGCTTAAACACTCTTATTTATTTATAACCCCTCAGCATATGAGGGAATATATTTTGTAGAAGTTCTTTTTCTCTTTTATGAAAATTAGTGGGAGATAAATACTTTATAATACCTTGAGAAAGCATACTTTTAACAAGGATGTACAAAAGTAAGGAAAAAGAAAGCTTCCTATTCTTTCTTTATCACAAAGTAAGATTCTATCCAATAAAATATACTAAAAAATTAAAAATTACTTTTATTTATTATAATATTATGATATGCTTTTAACACACATAATGAATAAGGTGATATTTTGTTTTTTTTTTTCCTTGAAGTGTACACAAATAATCTGTAGAAATGAGAGATGCCTGTGCCCTGTCTAGTAGAAACCAGAGAGAAACAGGGTAGAACAACAAGGGACATGTGGATGATAAAGTACATTTGGGCAAGACCACATGTACTCAGATATTCTTGATGGAAGTACACTATACATAATATCTGGAAATGATGACATTTACAGGAGGTAAAATAACTTTACAGCTAAGTATTCTGACCCACACAAATGATCATCAATACCCACTCAGAAGCTTGGTTTGAAATAGTCAATGTATGAGGAGACACTTTTATGGCAAGAAGATATTATGTCTGTCTACTCTATGGAATAGAGAGTAAAATTGCCACATACTAGGAAGAGAGATCCCCTCACCTGTGTGTCACCAGAGTACATGACTCTACCTACACGTATCTCCAAAGATGATTCCTTAAGAGCTTTTGTTTTTGAGCTTGATTATAAGTCAACAGAGTGCAGGAAATTGGCTTAGAATGAGGGTTTTACCTTGTTGTAATGAAAGTGCTGGAAAGACCCATATGCTAGACATGATGATATTTACCGATGTGTTCTCTGTCAAGGAAATTGCAATTTTCGACATTGCACAGTATCTCTAAATGAAAGACATTCCACAGGATAAAACAAAATATTCAGAAACACATTTGCAGCAAGATGATATTTCTGAAAAGAGCAGCTTTTATTATAAATGCCTATAAAAGCCTCACTTTGTGGTGTGAAAGGTGTCATTTAACTCATGAAAATGTGTTTGAGCAAGCTGCATTATAATGTTCAGTTCAGTTCCCCCTATATTCAGTACATATAATCCAAACTGTTCACAACAGACTTCTATTAACTTGTGAATAGGGTTCACAGAATGGAGAGTGGAGCCCTGGAAGATTCTGGAAATCCATACAAATTATATGCATAGAGTCAGCTCCACAGACAGCTTACCTGATCTCACCCAGCACCCTCAGTGCTGGAGTTCTGACATGGTAGAACCATGTTCAGTGATTGGTCAGCAGTGTCCAGTCTGCAGGTGGTGCGCTGTGTGACATCCTGTCACATTGCTTCAATCACCTAGAAGGCTTTTGATCATCTGTGGCTTTGGATGAGGGGAGTTGTTCCTCCTCTACATTCTGTTTTAAGTCATTAATTATGCATTACTTCTATTGCTTTGTGTCTCTTTGACAATTTTATTTACACAGCAGGATTATATCCAAGTTCCCAGGAAGTCTGAATTTACAATACCTGTAAAGAAGTATTCATATTTTTTTAAAACAAAGCATCCCTACAATAAAAAGAGAAATAATAGAAAAAAACTTTCTCAATTAGCTTTTTCAGTTGTTCAATATACCTTCTTCTCCAAGACCTTGTAGTGCCACCTTTGACATGATCCACTCGTCTTACTTGAGTATTGTCTAGTGGATTCTATATAGTTCATTTCTATAGTAGCTGTAGAACCCTGCCTTTGTCCTGTTTGTTCAGTCTCATGTTCTCAAATGGTTTTCTCCCTTCTGACATTCATTTATGTAAATATCTCCCCCTCTCTCTATCTCTAGCTATCTCTCTCCCTCTCTCTCTTCCTCTCCTCTCTCTCTCTCTTTCTCTCTCATCTCTTCTGTAGCCTATATTTCCCGCAGTTCTTCCTTCAACAGTGTAACTTACTGTCTTGTAAGCACTGAGGAGCAAGAACACATATATTTTTTCCTTTCAATTTTTCCTGGTGATTTTACTTATTTCACAATAACTGCATCTTTATTTTGCTTTTTATTTTCATTTATTTTGAAATTACTCATTTATCTTATCATTCTTAAATGCCCATAATTCCCATAATTTCACTTGCAGTTATTATCATATCAATATGAATATATAATTGCATATACATTTATTGTAAAATAAACAAATATAACCATGAATGTGTGTTTGTTTTATTTTACATGTATGTGCGCTTTCCTTGCATGTGTACCGTGTGTGTGCAGGTGACAGTGTATATATATATATATATGTATATATATATATATATATGTATGTATGTATGTGTGTGTGTGTGTGTGTTATGTATACTCTCCAATGCCGAATTTATTGTATTTACAAATATTTTATTTATAAGAGTTTAAAAGAATATTTGTGAAAATAAAAACAATCTTTAATCAAACATAACTTGATAAAAAGTATTTTATGTGCACTTTTACTGTCCTGCATGAACCTTTCAGAAGATATATAACAATGTTAAATTCTAATTTTGTCACAGAAAGAGAAAGAGAGAGAAATAAAGAGATGGGGGAGATGAGAAAGGAGAGAGGGATAGGGAGAATAAAACAAAACAAAATATCTTTCCTAGGGCATGAATCTAGGAGACAAAATTTTTAGATGTGAAAACTTTGAAACTATTTAGTCAACTCCCTGAAACCGTGGCAATGTCACCATTTTTTAAATAGATGAATTATCCTGTAAATTAATTGCAACACCAATGAATTATAAAGCTGTTTCCTCTCTAAGTAGACAGAATGTGGCTATGTAATTTCTGTCCAAGCAAATGGCTCTTAATAATTTTTTCTGAGTAACTGAAGTTGGCGTAAGTGAAACTAATTACTATTTTGACATCTAAGAAATCAATGGAGGGAAACTTATGGTAAAGTAGCCATTTCATCCTTGCTCCACTGACCTGGGACCAGACAGAGTTGTTATTTGCTAGTCTGTGCATCACACAACAGCTAGCGATCAGTGTCTGCCAACAACTACACACAATGTCGGGACTGATGGCAATCAAAAACACTTTTTAATTTTGACAAATGCCCTTCAGCAACTATTCAGCACTGTTTGTTGGGTAAAACTAACTTGTTAAACTTACAGTATAGAGACTCCTTCAATATTACATCAAAACTCACTATCTATATTATATTTGAGGGAAGACCTGTTCATTAGTTGTATGTTTCTTTATTCTTCTCTTATACAATTCATCTTGATTAAAACCTCCTCTCCTTGCCATCCTCCTAGCTCTCTCACTTCCCCTCTCTCCCCAAATCTACTGCTCCTCTGTTGTAGGAGGCCACTAGTTCATTTCCCCACTGCCCAGCAGCTCAGACCCAAAATAATCACACAGAAACTATATTATTTAAATCACAGCTTGGCCTGTTAGCTCTGGTTTCTTATTGGCTAATTCATACATTTTAATTTAACCCATATCCATTAATCTGTGGATCGCCACATGACTATGTCTTACTGGCAAATTCCTGGCACATCTGTTTCCAGTGGTAGCTACATCGTGTCTTCTTGACTGCACCTTCTTTCTCCCATCATTCAGATTAGGTTGCCCCACCTGCCTCTAATTTGCACTGTGCAGAACCAAGACAGTCCTTTATTAACCAATGGTATTCAAAACATACAGAGGGGAATTCCACATGACCTCCCTTTTCTGTTTAAATGAAAAGGAAGGTTTTAACTTTAACATATGAAAACTACATATAACAAAATAGTTATCAAGCAATAATTACAGTTACAATATTAATATCTACTTTATCTTTTATAACAACTAAGGAAAACTATAACTATCCATTCTTCAGCTCCGTCAAAGACTCCAGAAGGATATAATATTACCTAAGTAAACAGGAAGTGCCTTGTAAGCCACTTCCAAAACTCTAAAGTTGAAAGAGACATCTCACTGCTTGTTCAGTCACCCATAGTTCTTCTGTAAAGCTGGAGCATCCATCTTCAGCCTACAGGCCATAGAATCCAACAGACTTTTCCATGAAACAGAAAATTTCTAAGACAATTTTGCTTATATTGGCAGTTTGTTAATCACTTTCTTCTGTGTCCTGCAGAATGTCTGGCACAGTCTTTTATGAAGGAGTCCAAAGGATCATCTCACCTTTAGGCAAGTTCAGCAACCATTTCTCTGTAGGTCCTGCATGTCCAGTTCATACAACATAGAATCAAGTAGTCAAGGCAAGTGCAATTTTTTGCCCAAATGACTAACAAACTCGAAGAGGAGCCTCTTTGATGCCTATCATCCTCTTGAAGTAGATTGGTGCTGCCAGACAGAGATGTGTCTCATTGTCATGAAAAGTCATGTTATTAAGCATTTAAATATCATATTCTTTAGTCTTTGAAAAGTTTGAAAAATGGCTATTCATCTGAAATATATCTCTGTACATGTAGAAAATTTAACTAACATGACTACAAGCTTGATTATAGAAGATTTTCTATTAACCTATATTTTTCAATTATACATTACATTTTTAAATGAGCTGGGCAAATATAATACCTTAATCAAGATCAGAAATACATATACACAGTATAACAAAATTTACCTAAAATTTGTATCAATAAACCAAGATCCATAACAATGCAAATACCTATAGCATATTCCCTTTAAAAGTAAACAAACATTAATAGATAATATTTGGGAATATGGGAATAGTTCTCCCCAAACTGATTTCTGCTTTTTGTTGGGCAGAGTAATTTTTTGGAGGGTTTCATGGCAAACTTTGGTGGGATCTTAGTCCATCAAACCACTTTAGTCTGGAAAGATTCCACAGGTTCTCTTCCTCTGTGGAAACAAAAGAAGAACCTCTTTTCCAAAGCAACAAACCCTTAGACCCAAATTCTGAAATCAACATACCTCTAAAACATATATGTTGGTTTAGCTTAACAGCCTGTACAATGAAATGTCTCTCTGTGCTTAGCTCCTTCACAGTCAAATAATTCAAAGAAAACACAATAACATATATAATCCATACTTGTATATTCCATCTTTACATGGCTTATTTTTCTTACTCTATTACTTTTTACTTTTTCTACAGGTTTAGTGTTTATTAATATTTTTACTCCTTTAATCTATGACTGTCTGTACTCTTTTCCTTTTTTTTTTTTTTTTTTTTTTTTTTGTTTGTTTGTTTTTCGAGACAGGGTTTCTCTGCAGCTTTTTTAGAGCCTGTCCTGGAACTAGCTCTTGTAGACCAGGCTGGCCTTGAACTCACAGAGATCCGCCTGCCTCTGCCTCCCAAGTGCTGGGATTAAAGGCGTGAGCCACCACCACCCGGCTATGTCTGTACTCTTTTATATTGCATTTGGTATCTCTTTACTCTTTTTCTTTTCTCTCCCAAGCCTATGTACACTTTTAATACACACTGTGTCCTGTTTAAAGGTCTTTTATGTCTAAATCTGTCCTATTGTGTATCTGTAATTATTTTCTGACCAGAATCCATTTTCCTTCAAAGAAAATCATACTTCCCAATTATATCAATCAAATATGACATAACAAGACACAATAAGACTAGTCATTAACTCATATCCGCATTTGACAAGGCAACCCACAATGAGAAAAAGAGACCCACAAGTAGAACAAAAGAGTCAGAGACACCCCATTCTCACTGGAGAGAGTCCAGCAATCCCTAAGCTAAACAACCACAGCATGTATGCAGAGGGTCTGCAGACCAATGTAGATTCTGTGATTGCTGCTTTAGCCTCTGTGAGCTCCTATAAGCCATGCCCAATTGAGTCTGTGGTCTGTGTTTTCCTAGTGTCCTATATCCCTCTAGCTCTCAAAATCCTTCCTCCCTCTCTCCTATGTGATCTCTAAGCTCTGTCTAATGTGTGAGTGTGAGTCTCTGCATCTGTTCCGTGATGGGAAGGCTGCTGGAGGAAGTTTTTCTGATAACAACTGGACTACATACCAACCTATGAGTATAGCAGAATATTGTTAGGAATCATTTCACTCAGTTTTTTTTCCAATAATGTTTGGATCTCTCCTTGCTCTTTCCTGTTTCTAGTTCCTGGTCATCCAGGCAGGGTTTGGCATGGGCTCCCTCTCTGGCATTGGGCCTCAGGTTAGAACAGTCATTTGTTGGCAATTCTCACAAGCTCTGAGCCACTATTTCTCCCCACATCTTGCAGGCAGTACAGGTTGTGGGTAGAAGATTTTGTGCCTGGATTGGTGTCTAGTCTTACCACTGAAAGCCTAGCTAGCTTAAGGAGGATTGCCTGATACAGGCCCCATATTCATATCCTCCATTACTAGGAGTCCTCACTAAGGTTACCCTTATAAAGGCAGAAAATTTCCACTGTACTAGGTCTCCACATGATCCTAAATGTCTACCTATTCTTGTTCTCTATTTCTATTCTCTCCTCTAACTCTTCTGGACCTGATCCTCTCTGTTCCCATCCGCATCTGCTCCAAGAAAGTAGTTGCCGGTTGCCTCACCACTGAGCTGTATTCCCAACTCTAGTTCATTGGTTGTATTTTTATGACTTGAAAAAGACATCCATGTACTTATTATAAATGAAAAAGAAATGAATCAAGATGAATTGACTTATAGCAAGTCATAAGTCATGGTATAACCCATACTAAATAACATGACTTTTGTTATCTCTAGTCCTCACTTTAATATAAATGTTTTGAATTCTGAAATACAATGTTTTCTAGTCTTTACAAGAAATTTCTAACTTTAAAAGCATCTGCATTACTTTTACCAAATGCATAAAACTGTCTTTAGACTAATACCATTCCATTAACAAAATGTCCTTCTTAAATAGCACAGTGTCCTGCATAATCTCAATAGTTTCATTTAGGGCAACTATAAAAAGAAGATAGATATTATATGGAACAAAATTTCACAGACTGCAAAATGACTAAAGAACAAATTTTATCTGGCATATCCATTAAATTTGGTACCTGAGATTGCAAACGATGCTGAGAATTATGGATTGCAGATCCAACAAAACGTCATCTAAACTAGGAGAACAAAAATTAAATGGTATTTGCATAGCATTTACTTTAGAATTACTCTGTGCTTTTTCAAATTTAAATGTTTTTCTCTTAGCAAGTTAAGCTAAAGATATGAAAACTTATGAATTGTTCTTTAACTGCCATTTTTTAAAACTAAACTAAGACTTTTTATCCACTGTTCATATATTAGTGGAATCTCCATATTCTTCATTCTGTAATGAGTCAGATTAACTCCATCTTAATTTTACATATTTAGAACACAAATATAAGGAGGGGAAGTCAAAGAAGATAACCTTTGTTCATATTACACATACATAAAAAAACAAGATCCCACAGACTAAGTGTCTTTCAAATATAACAAAAGCTAATATGAGTTTTGCATGGAACTTAAAACATACATAGTGAATAGAATGGGGAAATTCTATGGGTCTTCATCTCATAGATGGAAGCTGATTTGATAATAAACCACATTCTTCCAGAACGTGGCAATGTGTGTTAAGAAGCAGTGATGAGCTAGTTAACAAGGGACTGATATAATAACTTGGATCCTTAATAATCTGAAAACAATTGGCAAAGTAGTTACACAAAGAAGAGTGCCACAGGAACCTGAAGAGAAAACCAGTATGAATGCTGAAATGACCTTTCCCTTTTTGCTTGTTCATTTTTGTTTTGATTTTCCTCTCAGCATAATCTCCTTGCTAGTACCATGTCCTAGAAATTCTATTTGCTATTGTGCTCATGAGTCTTGCAAACAGAAAGCAACAGAGATGTTATGCCTTGGTCAAAGAGTGGTGGTATCGTCTTGGGTCATCTCAAAACAGAAAAAAAGATAGAAGAATTTCTGTTCAGTTTTTTTGTTTCTGTTTTTATCTTTTGGTGTTGCGATTTTTTTCATTTTTATTTTTTCTTAACGATATTTGTGAAAACTAAATTTGCATTTCACAGTTGCCTTGGGAGCTGAGAGTATTTAATTTTTTAAAAACAGCTTCACATATAAGAATTTCAAAAAAGTGTCAAAAACACAGTTTGAACTTCAAAGTGAAGTTGAACATTGCAAGGAACTGTACTGAACTTCCCAGAGTTTTTTCCAGGGATTATTGAGGGAAGGAGTGATTGTTTGTATTTTTCAGACATGATGTTCCTAATAATGTTCCAATTCGGGCCAAAGGAAAGTAGTAAATTCATTTTTCTGTTATTGTTCTAGTTTTTAAGGGAATATATTATGTCCATCATGCCAGTAGGAAGAAATTGACATTATTTTAGGACTAGATAAATGTCTTATAAATAAACTTAAGTATTTTTTTTTCTTTTTTGACTATAAAGAAACAATTCCTGGGGAACTGATAACAGCAGAAGCAAAGAGTAAGACAGAAAACCTCTTGCTTGTAAAATAGATGGCTATAAATTAAAAATAATAAGGATGCCAACAGTCCAGGTGAAAGCGGCAGTACTTTAAAGACTGAGTAGAGTGGCATGACTATAATTCTTATGGTAGAAATTACAATAAGACATGTTTTACAAAAGCATTTATGGACTACGTACCTGGAGAAATAAACTCACACGCTAACATATGCAAAGGAATGTGGTCATCATGGCATCTCTTAACATAATTTTATAGCTTCCAACAAAATTATAACTTCACATGTAGCTTCTACTGTTACTCCACCAGCTAACTAAAACAAATGATATTTTTTTCCAGATATAAATTTATTTAAAGGAAGCACATGTCTGAGATATCAACGGACACAAGATATTATGGGGTTTTCTAGACTGTAAATTTTAAAAGCATTTGGAAATATTCATGTTATTTAGAATTCAATTTGGTGCAAAAAAGCCTTTATTTGAAGCATCACTTTCATAATTGCAACATTAGTAAACTGACACGTCTAATTACATCTCAAATTATGTGCCTAAATTTTTATTTAGGTTTTTAATGGTTACTTTAATTATTATCCTTCAGACTACCCCTAAAGAAATCATTATGGGAAAGTGCTAATATGGTTTTCAAATAAATAGCCTCAAATATACAAGCTGTTCTCTTTTAAAGATTGTAGGAAAAAAAAAAAACCTTAAATTAAAATTGATTCTCTTAGCCGGTTGTGGTGGTGCACACCTTTGATCCCAGCATTTGGGAGGCAGAAGTAGGAGGATTTCTGTGAGTTCAATGCCAGCCTGGCCTACAGAGTGAAGTCCAGAACAGCCATGGCTCTAACATAGAGACACCCTGTCTCAAAATAAACTGATAGATGATAGATAGATAGATAGATAGATAGATAGATAGATAGATAGATAGATAGATAGATAGATAGATGATAGATAGATGATAGATAGATAGATAGATTATAGATAGATAGATAGATAGATAGATAGATAGATAGATAGATAGATAGATAGATAGATAGATAGATAGATCGTACAGACACACACATATATATATATAATGATTCTCTTAACAATCACAGTTCACTTAATTCTTTTTAATATATTCTCTATGATGTATGAGTGTGATGTCAAGCATTTACACAATGCTTCATGATCAGAAACTAAAATGTACCATATATTAAACACAAAGTTTGTGTGACTTCACTATCCCATCCTTGTACAACCTCTACTCTACTTTTGTCTCCATGATTTTAACTATTCTAGATACTTGTGCAAATAGATTAGATCTGTACCTCTGTGTTAGCTTTATTTCGTCTAACAAGCTTTTTGAAGTTAATCTGTGTTAATAGCATAATGCAATTTGTATGTTAGATGTCCTACAAATGTGTTTGGGAGATGTGATACCTTCTGCTAGTCAACTTTCCATTGTTGTGTCAAGATACCACAAAAATAATTTAGTAAGAAAGATTTACTCTTACTGTTGATTTCAACATTTTGGACTGTCATTGTAAAGCTCTTCTATGTTCAGGCCTATGGAATGCAAAATAACACAGGAAAAATGTTGTTGTAGAGCAAAGAAAAAGAGAGAAAGAACAGAAAGCAGAGGCCGGAGTTCAACAAACCCTTTATGGACATTACCGGAATGAATTCACTTGCTTCCACAGCTGTCCTATAACAGCATGAGAAGCAGTCAAGTCTTCAGGACTTTGCTTTGGGACATAATAAGATTCAAATATTAACAGACCTAGTGAATAGGGTTGATGAAATTAGGGTCATGTCCCAAGAACAAATTATTGTATCTTAATTTCTTTTTCTCCTGTGAAATAATACTTTTTGTATACTGTGAATATACATTACTCTCATTGGTTTAATAAAGAGCTGACCGGCCAATAGCTAGACAGTAATAGCTTAGGTGGGAGAGCCTAACAGAGAGGGTGCTGGGAAAAAGACAGGTGGAGTTACTGAGATTCACCAGCCAGATGCCGAGGAAGCAGGACATGTAAAAAATGAGGTAAAAAGCCATGAATCATGTGGCAGCACAGAGATTAATAAATATGATTAATAAATATGTATGAGATAGTTAGTAATAAGCCTAAGCTATCAGCCAAAAATTTATAATTAATAATAAATCTCTGTGATTATTTGGTGGGACAGAGCTGACTGGTTCCAGGAAAGTCTGCCTATACATTTTTATGTTATTTCTTTAATTTCTAATAATGAGATAATCTTTGTGTTTATGCCCAGACTTCCATTAGTTGAAACCTGACTAATTCCCTAGTCAATAATTCTAATACAAAGTGGACCATAACCTCTCAAACATTTGACAAATCTTTATCAGTTACTTTTACCATTTCTTTCTTTGTACATGTATGGCTACGTGGTATATAAGTATGTGTACTCATCTGTGTGCAAGTACCTATGCCCATACATCTGGGTTCAGAGTCCAGCGAATGAAGGTAGGTGTCCTCTTCTCTTACTTTGCATCTTATTGTCTGTCAATCAGTGAATTTGGAGGTCACCATTTTTCAGCTGTGCTAACCGGGTAGCACAGCTTCAGGGATCTGTTGCTCTTTGTCTTTTTGTCCCAGCACTGGGATTACAGGTGCATAAGGTCATATACAGCTTATCACATGGATGCAGTGGATCTGAGCTGCAGATTTCATGCTATGCAACATTTGCAGTTACTTTCTGAGTCATCTCCCAGTCCTGATATTTCATTATTCATTAGCACAAAGGTAATGGACATAGCATGAGTTAAGAGTTCCTTATTTTTAAGGTGGATAATATTTCATTTATGCATGCAATATATTTTTTTGTTTTTTTTTGTTGTTGTTTTGTTTTTTGTTTTTTGAGACAGGGTTTCTCTGTGGCTTTAGAGCCTGTCCTGGAACTAGCTCTTGTAGACCAGGCTGGTCTCGAACTCACAGAGATCCGCCTGCCTCTGCCTCCCGAGTGCTGGGATTAAAGGCGTGTGCCACCACTGCCCGGCTTTGCAATATATTTTTTTAATCCATTTGTTCACTGTTGAACATTTGTGTTGCTTCCATTTGTGTGCAGTTTCAAATAAAATTGTTATGAAGATGAACACCCAAACATTTTTACATTGCTCTGTATTTCCATTGACTAATTAAGCTATTTATGATGTATAACATTATTGTGTGCGTGTGTGTGTGTGTGTGAGAGAGAGAGAGAGAGAGAGAGAGAGAGAGAGAGAGAGAGAGAGAGAGAGAGAGAGGTCTTTTCTTGGACTATGATTAACTGGATCTGATTTCAATAACAGGTTTTAGTGTCCTGTTTTCCCTATTCAAATGCACTATACTTGATTAATACAGATCCTTTCTGAGCTGTACTCCCGTTACAAACATGATACTTTGCTGCTCTGCCTACTATCAAATATATGCCATGTAAAATATGAGGTATTTAGTCAAAGAGGTAAAGTGAATAATTTTACGTGTAGAGAGGTTTTCCATGTACCAAATGTCATTTTGTATCAAACCATAGCAAACCAAAAGGAGGAATAGAGCCCCAAGACAAGGCACTAGAAGGAGACAATCACTCATTCACACACTCAGGAGTCCCATAAAAGTTCTGAAGTGAAAACTATAAATTGTACACAGAGGAACTGGTCCAGACGAGAACAGGCCCTGTTCTTGCTGTATCAGGCTCTCTGAGTTAAAATGAGTTTTATTCAGTTGATTTAAGGGGCTTTGTTTGCATGATGACCTCCATTCTCTCTGGTTCTCAAACTCCTTCTGTCTCCTCTACTGTGAGATTCCCAAGCTCTGAGGGGAGGGATTTGATAGAGATCTCCCATTTAGATCTGTACAAATTCTCTCTCTGTGTAGTGTTTGGCAATGGGTCTTTGTATTTATTACTATCCACTACAGGAGTAAGTCACTTTGATAATGATTGAATAAGGCACCGATCTGTGAGTAGAGGAAAAAATATCATTAAGAGTCATTTTATTGTTACTACTTTTTAGATGAGTAGTAAAATATTGGTGAAAGTGAGAATGGAATCAAATGTTATTGTAGGTAATATGCATTTCACATTATTGTATACATATGCATGGATGGTACATGCATGTGTGTGCTTCTATTTGTGCACTGGTAGAGGTCAGGGTTTTATATCAAATTTATTTTTTCATTACTCTCCACTTTACTTTCTGAGGCAGTCTCTCACTGAACATGACTAGCCAGTGAGCCATTGACAATCCTCTATTTCTACCTTCCACCACAGAGATTACAGGAACAATGACATGCCCTGCTTTTTTTTTTTTTTGAGACAGGGTTTCTCTGTGGCTTTGGAGCCTGTCCTGGAACTAGCTCTTGTAGACCAGGCTGGCCTCGAACTCACAGAGATCCACCTGCCTCTGCCTCTCGAGTGCTGGGATTAAAGGCGTGCGCCACCACCGCCCGGCTTCATGCCCTGCTTTTCACTACATTCTAGGTATCCAATTGGCACAGCACAAGCACAATAGCTAGGAAGCCATGTCCCTAGCTTCACAGTACCCATTGTTCATCTGTTTACAAATAACACCCCTTAGACAAATGAATTTCACCTATCACTTTGGGCAGTGTCTATTCCATTAGTCACTGTTGTACCACTTTTTAAACAGAATGGACTGACTGATAAAATTTGTGTTTCCATGAACATCAGAACAGTATAAATATATGACATTGTGACCTGGGATAAGAGGACACTTCTATAGCTAAAAAGTATATGTTATTGATGACTGGATATAATTTCAAATACTGAAAAGCCTGAATTTTCCACATTCCAAATCTAAATTAAGTGAGGGACATAAAAGTCAATTCCTTCGCCAAATCAGCCAAGTGGGTAGAATCACAACCTTGTTTCCTAAGGCTTATTAATATTTAATCAAATATTGTCAGCCAAATAATTAGTCAAAAATGGAGCCAAGGGTCTTAGTAGAGGATCTGACATTGTTTGGCATCATTGTCCCTTGAGTGCCTGAGAAATCACTCAACAAGACAGGAAGCATCATGTTGTATCATAAACAACTCTTCTTCATGATGGATGTAAGTGCTGTGGCCCTGTGGGAGTCAAATTGTGTTGAAATAGCACTCAAAGCAAAGCTTTTGTAAGCATGGAGAACAACAGATGTCAATATGTTCATCTAACAGAGAATTATAAAGTCTGTACATGGCATAACAAAGGATACACACATATAATTTATCAATACACACACATATATATAAGTATGTGCCTGTTTTCCCTCTTACACAGTTATTTGTGTTCCATCATGTTTATATCTTTACTAATATTTTTTTATTTTTGTAGCAATGTGATGTTATTCATTCTTTGTCTTTCCATATAATGAATGCTCATTTCTGAATATATAAACTGTGTTATACAGCTAAGTCTTCTCTTCTTCTGTTCCAGGATTCACTTGTAACATATGATGGGATGCTTAGACTTCAGTGTCTGAAAGCAAGGTGTTTGCAATAGAATCTAAAAATAGCAAAAATTGTGAATTGGATGACTTTTAAAATATCACTTAAATCTGTCAAAACATATCATGACTGTTCAGTTCAATGGAATTTGGGAATTCGATTGATTGCCAATTAATTGGATTATTAGTCTCTCTCTCTCTCTCTCTCTCTCTCTCTCTCTCTCTCTCTCTCTCTCTTTCTCTTTCCCCTTTGTCTATATAAATTCTCTATATACCATAAATCTATTTTATGGGAACATCATCCACATTGCCATACCCATTTTAATTGGTCCCTGTCTATTAATGAACAGCGTTCCATGATATGAATTTACCCGAATGTCTTGTTGGTCCTCCTGTTGATAGGTTGTTGGGTGTTTGTAATTTGGGATGTTATAAATAATATAACTCCAACACTAATATTCTTATATAAGACATTTAACTTAATAAAATAACAATAAAATCTGAGATTTTTCTTACATATATTTTAAAGAAATTGATTTCATGAATGAGCACAAAACACTATGAAATATTCTATGTGACTGATTTAGTTTTTATTTCAGTTAATACTATATTAGTGTTATACATTATAACTCTTCACAAAGTTCTAAGATTGCATACTCAAAGCCTATTTTTTAGTCAGTCAAATTAAACATATAATACAGGCCCAAGAAATAACTTAATGTACTTTTATCATGGCTAATGATATCAAACAATTCTATTATTGTTAGTTATCTTCTGTATGTGTGTGTGTGTGTGTGTGTGTGTGTGTGTGTGTACATGTATACCATGGCACATGGCACATGTAGTATGGTCAAAGGACAATCTCGGGTATTAGTCCTCATATACTACCTTGTTTGAATCAAGATACAATTTGTTGTGTGTCCATGCCCCTATTTCATTTTCTTTTTTTTAAAAAAAACAACAACATTGAGTCCTGTTTACACAGGTTTGCTACTCCTAGATAAGGGACATGCTTTGGAATGTGACTGATATATCAGAGATCACATTCTTAAAACTGATACCGCCTCTCCCTGCAGCTATCAAATGTCAGTAGCTCCTCAGCTCACAGTAGAACACTCTCCATCCCCTCCTCACCTGCTTCCCCCTGCCCTATGCTATGCTGGGATTTCTCGAGCTCGGTCAGTTTCTTGTGGATTCTGTCACAGTTATTGTGATTTCATGTTTA
Organism: Arvicola amphibius; assembly: GCF_903992535.2. Lineage (NCBI taxonomy): Eukaryota > Metazoa > Chordata > Mammalia > Rodentia > Cricetidae > Arvicola > Arvicola amphibius. The sequence goes on along the minus strand of NC_052049.1, from coordinate 159,827,112 downwards.
TACCAGTCCTTCTGCATCAGCAAAACAGCTTTCTTGAAGTCATCTGCCATCTCTAAAACTTATTCTTCCCAAAATCATTTCCAAGAAATTTCCAAGCCTTAAGGGAAGGGGTATGACATAGATGTCTGATTCAGGGCTGAGCATTTTAAAGTTTCTTATTCTGTGTATGGTGGCCAGTTATGGGTCTCTGTGTATGGGTGCCATATGCTACAAGAAGTTTCACTCATGATGGCTGAGAGCTGTATTGATTAATGTGTATAATGTTAAGTCATTAGAAGTCTGTTTAATACTGTGTTCATTAGAAAAATAGTAGTTGTGGGCCTCTAGCTGAGGATTTGGGCAAGTCCAGATGGAACAAGGTAAAGATAGTAGATTTGCTAGCTTGGACAAAACATAGGGTTCCGCAGTCTACTCACATCTGGAAAATATGATACCAAATTTTGAAGTTGATGTTCAGTGCAATTAAACACTAAAACTAATTTAGTATTAAAGAGGTAGAAATGCTGCTTGTTTTCTCAAATTTTAATATTTTGAACATGGTTTTGGTGTAAATGCATTATTAAGTAAACCATTTTTGGTATCCTAAATCTAATATAATGAAAATCTAAATTACAATTATTTGTAACTCAATTCTAAACTGAAATATGCAAAATGATGTTTCTTTCAAACACTGGTGAATGTGTCTATTAATTCTGCTGTCACATCATTCTTTATAAACAACATAAACAGAAAAGATGTATTTAAAATATAATAAAATATTTAACCTTTGAGACAGAAGTAGTTCATATTTATAAAGAATATTGCTTTGTCTTACTTAATACAGCTCACCGTACAATCTCATGGCTGCACTTTTTCTCACTCAGAATTAATTCTGAGTGTAAGGGATCTCTTAGTCTGGAATCATAGAAATTCTGTCAAACAATTGCGGCATAATGTAACAAAAGCCACGATAAATTATGCACAGAGAACTCATTGTTATGATAAATGTTATTTCTCAAGAATAGGCAGAACACGTTTATATTTGATTCAAATACTGAGCATGGTACATGACTAGTAAAAGAGAGGTGATATCCTGGGCTCACAGAGGAAAAGTCAATCTAAATAAACTCTAAAGCGTTCTTAAGGTTTTTCTTCTGTCCTTTTTTAAACCATAAATTATTGTTCTCTCAAGCTGAAATTTTGCAAAATCCTAACAGTCACTAAATCCTGTTTCCATCCTAAGTAGATTCATTTGTCTTTGTGTTCCTAGCTTTCTAACCCTGAACCAAAGCTGAAAAGGCTCAAGCAAGAAACATTTTAGCATTTTAGATTTTGTTAGTATTCAATAACATAGAGTCTCCTGAAAAGACACCACACATTAATAATTTGACAAAGTAGTGGGAAATAAGACTACATTTTCAGAATCTTATAAATAGAGGTTTTCAGTTTGTTCTTATATTTTTAAAATCTAATTTTTGTTTTTGTTTACTTTTTTCTGTATATTTGCTTCTCATTACTTCCATAAGTAATATCCTGTGGAGATACCTATTGCAAACTCAAGAGAAATTGAAATGCTCTTTAATTTCCTCTATTGCTAAATGCAGAAAATCTATCTATGTTCGCATGTACAGCTGAGCCTATATTTCATTTGAATAATAAAATACAACTTAAGGCATGGCATATACCATGTAAATTGGGATCTTAAGAAATCTATGTTCTCTCTGTACATTTCAGGAGATTCAGTATTTTTGTACTAATACCCTCCAGAAAACCTTAGGAACTGAAGGAAATGTCTTAAAAAAGGAGTGAATCAAAGCTCCCCAGTCCCATCTTAGCCCCCATCTCAGCTAGCAGCCTCCATTAGCCTTGTCAGTTATCCACTTCGAGTGTGTTTGTACCAGTGAAGTTCCAGTTCAACATATCCCAGATAACATGGTAAGAAAGAGAAGATTAGCTGGGCGGTGGTGGCGCACGCCTTTAATCCCAGCACTCGGGAGGCAGAGGCAGGCGGATCTCTGAGTTCGAGACCAGCCTGGTCTACAAGAGCTAGATCCAGGACAGGCTCTAGAAACTACAGGGAAACCCTGTCTCGAAAAACCAAAAAAAAAAAAAAAAAAAAAAAAAAAAAAAGAGAAGATTATGCAGCTGATCCAAAATCCCACATAAGTCATAAGAAATCACAAAACAGTGCCTTAGTTTTCTATCTGTAAGCTTTGTCGATTTGTTACACGAGAGTACACAACACAGAAGTGTTGTATTTTCTGATCTTGAGCTTCCCCTTCCTAAGTCATTTCTCTCATGATGCTTTATCTTATCCTCCTCAGGTTGCCGCCATTCGGAGATGATTAAATAGCATCTTTTCTCATTGGCAGATTCATGTGCAAGTCTGTGTACACATGTGCCCTCAGAATAACCTTTGATGGGCGTGAATTATCCTTATAAAATGCATGTTTTAGGTCACATTGTCTTAATAGGTTTACTGTCTCTGCTTTCATGCACTTTTTAAATTCATAACACGTAATACAATTTAAGCTCTGTATTGAAGAAATAGTGAGAAGAAAATGTCCACATTCAGTACAGATGCCACCCTATACTCAGTCCTCCCTTTCCTTAAAGTACCATTCCTTCTTCACTTATCCCGCTTACTTTTCATACTACACATTCTGTGCTTTCTCCATACCTCCTCCTTCTTTTATTCTGTCTAATGGGCCCCTTCCTGGTCCCTTGGCTTTGTTACACATTACTTCCATTTCATTACATACATTTAGCCTTCACACAAGAATCTAGGAATAGATGGAACATACCTCAACAATAGAAAGGCTACACATACCAAGCTTTAAGATAACCTTATACTAAGTGGGAGGAGAATTGAGACCATTTTATTTAAAATATAGAATGAGACAAGGCTGCCCACTCTCCATGTTTATTCAATACATTAATCAGACAATGTGAGATGCCGCTCTGTATGCTATGAATGGGTTTTATTACCATTGATTAATAGAGAAGCTGTTTTGGCCTATGAAAAGGCAGAATATAGTGGGAAAACTAAACATGATAAAAGTGCTGAAAGAAAACACATCAGGATATAGGTTACAGGCAAATTTTTTCCAGTGGAATCTTCACTATTTTAAACCCTGGGGATTAAAATGTGTCTTTTATGATGTTGTCCATAGTTGTGGTCAGTATCCAAAAGCATATCTTGAAATCACGTGTTTTAGACTATGGCCACAGTTGTACCACACTGTCTTCTGAACATGAAGACAGGATGATGTTCTTGTAGGCATTTTGGTGATACATTTATGGAATACCTTTAAAGGGTAGGAACTCACAATAAAATTTTGTAAATGTAGTCATCAATTGTCCATTCAAATAAGTGAAACCTGTTTAATAGTCAAATAAGCCACATCTCCACCTGCAGACGGACTAGCTACAGAAGTTCATTCTGTGCTAACATTGATGCCAATACTCTTTAAGCAGAACTAATAGACATGCCAATAGTCTCTTTTTTGAAGTGATATAGAAGCAGAAAAATAAAATAAAATTGGAGGCAACATTAATAAAATGTAGTTAGGTGACATTTTACAGCTCAAAAGAAGTACTCAATGTAAATGTGTGTCAAACAAGTCTTAATGCAGCTGTAGTTGAGTAAAGGCTTTGTGGTTTGAATATTACTAAGGAATCTTCAGAACCTGAGAATGGAGTCATGTGCTTTAATTAGTTATGTCATCCTTATATTGATTTTGCAAGTAAATATATATTTACTGGTGTGCATGCTTACTAGTATAAATAAAAGACAAATATGCTACGTGGAAAATTTTTCATAAATTTCATTAAAGTATGATATAACTCTGTTTTCAAAATGCTCTCATATTTGCAACATATTCCATCAGAAACTACAAAATAATTATTTTCTTCTAATGATTTTTCCAGAAATAGTCTTACTCAAAATCTTTCTTTAGTAATCAACTGTAATTCTTCTCTAACTTAAACCTCTTCTAGTATTAAAATGGACTATGGTGGAGGCGCCAGAAAAGATTTTTCAGAAGACTCGATGTGAAGTTGCCTGATCCTCCAGCATCTCTGACTCTGGATGGGAAGACAGGCTGCTCTATTCCAGCTGCATGGACACGGGTGCTGCGTGGCCTACGGACAAGGAGTCAGTTCTGTGGCTGCTCCTCCTAGTCTCCCTGTTCTGGGGTGTTCTCTTTCTCTTGGGGACCATACCAACTGCAGTTCTCTTTTCAGGGGAAACAATGCACAGTTCAGTGTCTCTGGCATGGTTTGCTGGAACGCTTGTGTGGAGAATCCTCGAAAGATTTTATTCACTGAGTGGGAGAAGGAATCTCAGTGGATTACACCCTTGACAGGCACAGATGAGGCCGTCACAAGTGTTTCCACCATGCATCCATTGTTTTCATTCTTCATTCCTAATTTTAATTTTCCTAGAAATTTGTCATTGTATTTGCCTTTGTCTTCTTGTGTAAACACAGTTATGTTTATATATGAATCATGATTTCCAGGTTCCCAATAGAAGACATAGTATAGTCATGTTTTAGAAAGTCGTAGTTCCTTATATAATCACAATAGTTTCTCACAGTATTACATATATATATATATATATATATATATATATATATATATATAACCTTGTGGAATCCATTTGTACAAAGCACAGTGAGTAAAATTCTATATCTTCTTATTTCTTCCTTTCTCTTTTTCCTATCACTTAAATTGTTGTAAATCTGATGATGAACCAAATGGATTTTCTATATTCTAGTTTAAAAACACAGTGAGCACAAAATTATCTTACCTACCTACAAAATTATGGAAAATTTTAACTTTTTATTCGTGGATATTTTAGGAAAATTCAGATTTCAAATTATGTATTTAATATGTATATAAAATATGTGGTGTGTTAGAAAGAGAGAGAGAGAGAGAACATTGAGATTCACGTAGTTTAAGTGGCTATTATTTATTGTTGTAAATAGAAGAGCAGGATTTTATACAAAGCTAGGCAGTCATTCAACCAACTGGTGATTACCCCTAGCCCATTTATTCACTTTAAATGAAATTTCATAATTTATTCAGTATGTTGAATCTTATAACATACTTATAAATTTTATTTCAAAGCACTTTGAAGAAAATCCATTCCTGTATGCAATGTATTAAGTAAGATTGGAAGATCAACCATTTATTTGTTGTGACTTTGATATCAAATTGATGAAACAATGTCGTGTGTGTGTGTGTCTGTGTGTGTGTGTGTGTGTGTGTGTGTGTATTACAGCTCATATCCAGTGTCTTTAGGAGAGAGTAGAGAAATATTTTCACCATGCACATTTATCAATGAAGAAATAAATGTTCTCTAAGAATATTTAAAAAAAGAACAAAACCTTCACATAAGCTACATAGGAAAAGCAAATCACTCTTTGCAATCCATTGAGAGAGATCCTCATTAGAAATAAGAAAAGTACAAAAACTGACTGTATTATGCAGCATATGTTATTCAAGGGATAGCCAGGAATTGAAAAAAAGCCTTTTTAAAAAACAAAAATTTAATGAAGATTGCTTTGCATAGAGCATGGTCAGCAGGTAGCAAGACAGTACACATATGGCTCATTTAATAAGTCAGAGGAAATAGGAGCACTGCATTTTTACAATATAAATACAAAAAGGAAATGAATAAAGGATATAAAGAGAGTGAAAAATATTTATTAAAATATTACAATCCGGTTTTCAAGGTAATTTTTACCAGTACATCAGGGTTGCAAAATAGTTTGGAGACCTGAGTGTCCTCTAAAATTTAGGCAAATATTCTTCTTGGACTTTACTTCTTGGTTAACACATTTTTCTAGTTTTCTGCAAGTTCAATTACTCAGCATTAATATCATTCATAATCTGTTTTTCCAGTATCAACCTAGAAAACCATATAACTCTGAGGCAGTTCCTGCTCTCTGAATTAACAGATTTTTATTTACATGATAGAGCGCTACTCCTAGAAAGAAGCAAACAAAAGAAATAGCAACACAAAATTGAAAACCAAAATGTAGAATTACAAATCACACAACCATTGAAAGCTGATTGTATCGGAGGGTTTTTTTCCTACCCAGTACCTTGCTGATTAGGCACACTATTATTGCAGAGGAGTATTAACTGGTTGTTCCTACTATTCGATGTGAAGCAATGGTTCAGGTACCTTGTTCAGAAAGAAACAAGTCATCATGGATAAGAATGCTGAAGTTTACATCATGGGAGCTGGCCTCCCTTTCATTATAGTACACAGATATCCATGCAATGATTATGCTGGGAAACAACAGAGGTTTCGGGGCTGAGCAACGGAAAGAAGGCTGCTATCTTCATGAAAGCGTCAAGTTAAATTGTAGTCCTCTTAGCTGAGAAAAGTAATGAAGGGAAGAGATATCTAAGATCACTGAAAAGGGAATCTCAGCGTCTGAATGAATCTTGAAGGACTGCTCAAAATTACCCTTCTATTAGGTGTAGAGTTGAAAAGGAATAAAGCTGTGTATTGATGGACACACTCATTCAGATTTGAAAATAAATTATGTTATGATCAGTTCCCAACCAGTGGAGGCTTATGACAGCTGAGTACGACATTAGTAGAGACGGACAACCTAACAGAACCCCATTTAAGCGACACTGTCTTTCTAGAGTTCATTTCTAAGACAATGATGTGTGGTGCACGTTCTTTAGATTAAAAGAAAATGGACTTTAAATCCTGTAGTCAGGTCAAACACAACCTTTAAAAAATGTGTCTGTAATTGCTACAATATAGTGCCTAAGCTGCCCAAAATTTCAATGAAAAAAAGGCTAATCCAAAGAAAAGTAAAACACATGCGCGTGCACACACACACACACACACACACACACACACACACGAATGAGTTGCATGAGAGAGAGAAGAAGACAAAGAAGAAGAAGAAACTGCCTATAAACACTTTTTCAATAACCAAAGGAGGATACTGTATCAGTTTTATCAAATAAATAATATAAAATTGCAGGACCTATGAACATGAATTGAAAATTCAGGAACTAAATGAAATTCTCTAAAATTCTCCAGAGAGGTTGGACTGTAGATTAATAGCTGTAGAAAAAAAGAATCCATGAACTTGAAAATGTATTGACAGATTGCATATTTTAAAGAACTGAGAAAAAGTCGTGAAGGAAAACAAAAAGAACAATCAGGGCCTAGAGAGCAGTGGGAATATGGAGCACTATTAAACACAGATATGTGAACAAAGAGGATGAGAACTACTGGGGAAGAGACAGTGTTCAGCAAGAATATAGGGGCTGAAAGTAAAATAGAGTTTGTTTAGATCCTGGAAGAACAGCAGCAAAGTAAGATTTTTTTTCTACAGACAAAGATACACTTTAGTTGATTCCTGGGATTTTTGTATAATTAATCCAACTTTATTACCCCCTTATGATGAGTGATTATTTCCACTTCTGATTTACACATTAACAAAGTTACACTTCTAAAAAATTTAGATAAACCATGAAATAGTTAATCAAAACTCAAGAAATGTAAGATGTAAGTTTTTGCAATTATTTTAACCTCAAGTAGGATTATTCCTATTAGAATGAGTATTTTTATTAGTTAAAAATCTTCTACGATGTATAGTTAGTTAAACAATGTCAAATAAATATTTCAGATAGTTGATATTGAATTAGCATACAAAATAAATATTCTTTTGCACAGAAGAACTTTAATACAAGAAGAATTATAAATCAAACAGGTAAATTTAGTGCTTTGTATGGACTGACATTGATCTTCAATATATTAACAAGATAATTGATTTTATTCAGATGTGTTTACTATGTTTTTTATATGTATGAAATGCAGGCCAGGACAGTATATACTCATTGAATGGCCTTGCTGATACACAAGCTTATGCTATTTTTTAATTACATACTTTATAGATGTCTCTTACTATTTTTAGTTTTCTACCTCACTCAATTGTACCATTGCCATGATTTTATTTCTTTAACTGAAGTTGCTTAAATATTCCTGATTAATGTATGCCTTCTCTACCTGTCTCTTTGTTACCTGTTTCAACCAACCACCTTTGAATATCTTAGAGCCCTTGTCATCCATTTGCCAAATATTTGTGACTCATGCCCTCTAATAGAATGTGCAAATGTTTTCATACCAGAAAATAAAGATAGAAGAGAACAAGACATTTGGTACTCACAGACCTAAGGCTTTTGAGCCTCCGCTCCTATAATACAACGTCTAGAACTGCAAGAGAACAACCTTCCTCTAAGAAAGTCTAGGAAAGGGGACAGGAGGGCAGGATGCTGGTTAGAGAAGAAGAAGTTCTAAGAGGAGGAAGAAAGAAAGGCAAGCAAACAAGAAGGGACACAAGGAGAAATGAAAGGAAGAGAATAGCTTTTGAGTGCCACCAACATATAATTGACATACAATATTCTGAATTATTTTCTTCTTAATGAATAACTTAAAATTATGTCTATGTATAGAACACCAATATTTACACACTCACATCCCATCATTTCTATTTGCTTAATGCTCGTTTATATTATCTCAATATGTATATGTGGGTGATCATGTCTATGAGTTTAGGTGCATGCAAAAATAGAGGCATTGGATCCTCCTGGAATTGGAATTAACAGGCTGTCTTGAGCCATCCATCCCTATTGTGGGTGCTGCAAATCAAACTCAGGTCTTCCACAAGAAGAGTATTATACCCTCTTATCTACTAAGGCATCTCTCTACTCCAGTCCATCACCATCGTTTCCATTTCTAAGAACATAGAGCTGGTCCAATTAGGTGTTCTTTAGATGTGCCACAATTAATAAAATACAATTTTACTGTCAGCTTCATTCAAGATTAGGAAAGCATTCACCTTTGGTAATTATGTTTAAGATTTATTTGTATCTGTACTAAGGGAAGAATTTAGTCAAGACATATATTTAATTTAGGAAGTTTAATTAGCAAAGCAAATTGCAGTACATAAAAATAGTGGGATGGTAGCAACCCACTAGCTTCGAGTAGCGAGTTTTAGAGATGATTTTGTAAATATTTATGAGGTGGATTAGTATTCACGAGGGCAAAATTATCCTTCTTTTCCTCCTAAATCATGGACGGTTGCATCCTCCTTTTAGCTCATTCTTTCCATGGTACTCTAGAAAAACCCAGAATGGGAATTAAATCCATAGTCCAAATAATATTATAATGAGTGCTGGATCCTTTGAGGATGGAGAACCATGGTTGCTGTGCATGTTGGGCAAATGAGGAAGTTGTTAGTCCCTAAGCTCCTGAGAGAGTGGAAGAAACTAGCTCCAACTTCAGGACAAAAAAACACAAAGCTGAATTTTTTTTTTGGTCCTTCATATATAACTCCCTGCCTCACCACCATGGGCAGAAACCAAGATCTGGTTGTAATTTTCTGTGATTATCTCATATCTGAGTCCTTGCCCACCCATTACAAAAACCGCAGAGCATACCAAACTGTTAAGAAGTTTCCATGAAATTTATGATAACATAGAGATCTTTCTCTATGTCAAACAATTTTCTGAACACCTTATAAAGAGTAATTCTTCACCAGACATAAAAATATGGGCATGTTAATAACTTTGAAAACTGATGCATAAAATAGGTGATGCTTTCAGATAAAATTGAGTAGATTAGACTCCATTGGAAGTCTGTATTTCTTCTTGCTGTTGTTGACACAATTATTGGAAACATTTTTGGCTGAAAGGAAGTTTGTTTTCTCACAGCTCTGGAGCTCATATTTCAAGAGTTGGAGGGCAAAAGCCTCAGCCTCATGAGGTTCAAAGGAGTAGCTTCGTTAAGACATCCTAATCCTCTCATTAAAGTGATTGTTGTTGAAAGGCAAAGATAGACAAGAGATGCTTGGACCTTTCCCTTTGACTGTAAGAAACGGTGGAGAGTGATTTCCAAGGAACTGGAACTTCCCATGAATACCACATTTAGAGAAGGAAAAGTATAAGTTCTTTTGTATGAAAGGAGGAACTTTTCTCCCAGGCATTTGCCTTAACAAACTATGTTGCAGAGAAAATGGAGCCTACACGGTGATGGACCAATGATGGGCTGGACCATTCCTTGCCTAGTATTTTTTAATTATGCATACATCTTTCCTCCTGTGTAGAAGGGAGCGGCGGGGCTGTGTCCTGCCACCCGGCTAGCTTTACCCAAAATAATTACATGGAAACTGTATTCATTTAAAACACTACCTGGCCTGTTATCTGTAGCTTCTTATTGGTTGATTCTCATATCTTGCTTTAACCCATATTTAGTAATTTATATAGCACCACGAGGTGAGGCTTACCAGGAGAGATCTTAACCTGCATCCATCTTGGAGAGGAGAAGCATGGCAATTGCATATGGCGACTGCCTGAAGCGTCTCCCCAACTCTGCTTCCTTTTTCCCACAATTGTGTTCTGTCTATTCCGCCTACCTAATTTTCTGTCTCTTAAAGGGCTAAGGCAGTATCTTTATTAATAATGAAAGTAACACATAGACACTCCTCCATCACTCCTGTTTAAAACTATGTTTTGAGTTAGTATCTCAGAGACAGACTTAAGGACCACTGTATCCTCAATGTGATTACATTGAATAAAGCTGCTTTCTCTGCTTTGGAATCTTATTTGTCTTTTAACTGGAAGGTTGGGTATGGATGCCTAAGCTGGCTTGTTCAGGCTACCAATGCCCAGGCATCTGTGAACAACAATTCTAGGTCTAAAAAAGAAGAATTGTGGCAGGGTTGAAAGGATGTACATAATTAAGCAGACTTGGGCTAGATACGTTATGGCGGATTGGATCATTGTCTCAGTTCCTGTTCTGAAAGATCCAGTAAAGGAAACCTCACAGGCATGCCGAGAACTTCATGTTCAGGAGGATTCTAAATCCTGTCAAGGTAACAATCAATAAAACTTATTACAAATTTAATCCCTTAAGAACTCGACTGAAAATATCTACTTTTTGACATAACTTCTCTAGTCTTTCTTGTTATAGACTCATGATCAACTAATAATACAAAATGCAATACATTAAATCTATGTTTCATTGTTAGCACTTTCTAGAAAGTCTCTTAGAGAAATACTCAGATGTTTATTTCCATGGTGCTTTTAACTTCCATGAAGTGTGCAATTGATATTAGGTGTTAAACGTGTAGAAGAGATTCCTCCACATAAGACTGGGAACCACATGAAATCTCCCTCCCCAGTTGCTGTTGTCACGCATTTTAGGGCAGCAGCAGGAAAGGTGACATGCAGAAAATTGGTACCAAACATAGGACATTTCTGTGGTAAACATGATGGTAGACTTTTAGAATTTTAGAGTTAGTTTGTGTGAGGAACACAGAAGAATTAGGAACTTTGAGCCAGAAAGCCTTAGCATGCTGCTAAGGAGAACTTGATGTACCATTCAGATGGGAACTCTTCTTTTTTCTTTTTTTCTTTCTTTTTTTAATTTTTTTTTATTTTTCCATTCAAAAATTCACACTTCCTCCCCTCCTCCTAATCCCCTCCCCCTCCCCAACTCATCCTCCTCCCTCTCCTTCCCTGCTTGAGAGAGGGCAGGGGACCTTGCCCTGTGGGAAGTCCAAGGCCCTCCCCCCTACATCTAGGCCTAGAAAGCTGTGTATCCATGTAGAATAGGGTCCCAAAAAGCCAGAACATGCCGTAAAAACATGTCCCAGAGCATTTATCAATGGCTTCTCAGTCAGCCCCCATTGTCAGCCACAATCGCAGTCCTGACTTCCTTGCTCATCTTCTCCCTCCTTCTGCCCTTCAACTGGACCTTGGGAGCTCACTCCATTGCTCTGAAGAGGGTCTCTGTCTCTATCTCCATCTGTCGCCTGACAATAACCATCGATGTGATAGTGGGCAAGGACAGTTCAGGCACCCTCTCCTATGCTGCCAAAGGACCTAGCTGGGGACATCTCTGTGGATACCTGGGATTCCCTCTAGAGCCAAGTCTCACTGATTAGTGGATTCTAGCCATAAACTACGGACATTAAGCCTATAGTTCACAAGCCTAGAGAAGCCAAATAACAAGGTGAACCCAAAGAAAAACAATGTTTTGCAGACAAGACCCAATCCACCAAAATCTCCATCTCATGAAAATGCAAAGTTATTCAGAAGGAGGGAACTTAAACAGAGAAGGCTGATGAATGGGCTCTATAGTCAACATAATTTCATAGCACAATGGTTCAGCAGAGTTGATACACAAAGGCAGGTGTTTCTGTTATGGAAGATATGAGGCTCCATCACAAGTTGATGGTTAACTTAACAGTATCATCCACATGGTTCTTATTTTTCTGGCATGAAGGATAAAAAAATGAAAGGGTTACTGGGTCTTGCACCATGATTCCTGAGAGGTGTTGAGGCCACTGTGTGATAGAATTAGAATCTATGCAAGGAAGCACTGAGAAACTATAGATTAAAGCTGTGAAGTTAAAGTCTATATTGCAATAGAGACCTTAGGATACTGAAGAACCACACGACATCTGCCAAGGAAAACTGAATTCACAAAGTTGTGATTGCCTTAGAACGACACTATGTGTTATACAGATAGTAGATCTAGAATTGTGGAGCCATCAAACCCCCATATCCCTGATAATTCCATCAAGAGTTCCAGATGCTGGACATAGACCGGCCGTTCTTAGTGTGCTTACATTATTATTTGTTTTGGTTCCAATCTCTCTTTTCTATATCTACATTTCACCCTTTGTGAATAGAAGCATTTATTTACTCCATGCCACCGTATGTTGGGAAGGTATCGCTTCTTCAACTTTATAGAAGATCATAGTTAAGCAATTGTCTCTAGTCTCAGAAGAAACTTGGATATTTGACCTTTAAATGAGATAGGAGACAGTTTTAAATTAGTTTAAATGTGATTGGAAGATCCACTCCAACTATAGACAGCACAAATTCTAAAGACTCGGGCTCTAGACTGAATAAAATAGCAAAACTGAGCTAAGCGCCACTACTGATCCCTCTCTTCCTGATGGCAGATACAATGTGACAAAGCCACTTCATTTTTATGTTGCTGTGTCTTCTCTATCATTGTAGACTGTACCCTCAAACTCTGAACCCAAATAGATCCTTCTGTACTTACACTTGTCTTGTATATATTCTGTCAAATTCACTGCCAGGCAAAGACATTCTCAACAACGCACAAGTGTAGTCATGAATAACCAATGGGGTGTAAAAAGCAAATCAAACCACATTGATATAACAGCCCCCAATAGTGACCCCTTCCTCATGCCAAGTCCTACTTGTAATTGCACAGAAATTGTAACCTTCACACACTTTCTGTCAGACACAGAAGATGCCACCATTTGTGGAGAAAATTATTTCCAGTTTCTTCAGACCCTACATGATGCTTTAATTCTAGTCTCAACTATGATTCTAAGAGAAATGAAATTTACTATCACACAAATTCTCTGTTTTATATGATTGCTAAAACTGAAAATAACTACTGTGTGATTCTGCTTATAAAAGACCATGGAAAATACAAATTGCATTGGGACCAAACCTGTGGAATAAAAATTAACTATATCAGAAAAGTAAACTCATGTAACTCTTTGATGATGCTAGCAGAAACATGGCTGGAGCTACAGATAAGACTCCGGATTTGTGAAAAAATATTTCGCAAAGTTATTCAAACTAAAAAAAATTAAAATGAAAAGCATTATGATTAAAAAGTTTTCAGTCTCAATACAATAAAAACTATCTGAGCATCCTTTTCTAAAAAGATATATGACGAATAATGTGAAAAATACCATTAAAACATTAAAATAAGACTTATTATGAAGTCTAAAATTGAAAAGCCTGACCATGCCAACAGTTTGTAAAAGTGTGGAACAACATGAACTTCACAAAATAGTTTTTATGCTCCCGTGTTAGTCAGCATTTATCTGAGAGCCTCGTCAGGAGGAATGGAGGCTGAAACTATAAAGCAATAACTCAAAGTATCAAGAGTCCAAACACAGATGACAGATAAACTATGGGTGATTTATTGTTATTATGGAGTAATTTTCACCACGAACAAGAATGAGAAATTTATATTGTGAAAGCTAGGGGGACTTCAAAATCATTATTTTGAATGAATAGAACCAATAACACAGAATCTACACTACCTAGTTCAATTCACATAAATTTTCAGGAATTTACAATCACAGGAAAGAAACAGAAACCAGGATCTTGAACAACACAAGGAGTAAAATGTAATCTAGGCATTTTACTTTGCAGTCAAGTGGAGAAAGTATCATTGTGTTCCTGTATGGTTTATCATTTGGAAGAACAAGAGTGATGATTCTGTTATCAAACTCTAATGTCTGTAATGACCACATTACTGCCAGGGGTGTAATTCATCAGACTTTATTCATCAAATGCCAACTGCAAGCAAATCATGAGAAACTCTTTAGTGATTATCACTTAGACTGGAATATCATCACTGGGGTAAAAATGACTGCACAGCTATGGAAAGGAGGGTGGAATATGAGCAAAGATGGTATAGAGAATTCACCTTTGCGGAGGCAAGGGATTATTCATCTTGTAAAATCAAGGCTGATGGATTAGGACTAGAAAGTAAATGTAACTGTCAAAAAAAAAAGAAAAGAAAAAGAAAGGATGCAGAAGAACACAATAGTAAAATATGGAAGAAGGAGGTAATGGTTATGAAAATAAAGATGGATAGCTGACATCAACTTTTCTCGAAGAGAAAAAATTCTAAAGATAAATAATCTGTATTTGTATAATGATAAATGAACTATAATACAGTGCAAAAAGTTTTATGTTTAAGTCTAAGGTCATATTCATGAAGTCAAATTCAGAAGAGTAAAGTTGTCACTACAGTTAAATTGACATACTATAAAAGGCTATCATCATTCCTTTGCTGTAAAAGTCTCTTCACCTACAAGGTTGTTACATAGGATGCTCTGTTGCTGTCGATGTCGCACATGAAGACATGCCCCTAGGAAATTGTTCTTTCATTGATACTGTCTTCTCACTGAGTAAGACTCAGGAGTGTCATCAATAACTGTCCTCTGTAGGGCATTCGTCCTGAACCTTAGCAACCATTTGTTCAGACACTTTCAGTCCCTGTTCACATGCATACTGAAGCTGTTGACTACATCATGAACAATGTGTTTTGTATGAGACGACACAAAGACTTCTCCTTAGATGGGAATGATCCTGCACTACTATAAAGCTATCAAGCGACTGTGTGGTTTTAACTAGAGAAGAATGTTGCAACTCTTTGTAGTTTACTTTATCTTTTAAGAAATCATTTATATAATAAACAGTTTTATTGCCTTGTCATGTCTGACAGAAACTAATGGGTTAGTACAGCAAAGAAATACTATGTGTTTGGACATTTTAGTCTCTAAAACAAGTAAAAATATAATCTATGACAAGCAATATTACATAATAGGCTGCTTAGACTGAATAAAAATCAAGTTGCTTTGAAAATGATGGGATAACTATTTCAACAACATTGAATAGGTAATATGTGATTTCATAAATAGTCTAATACTTAAAATAATAAATGATTCATAAAATTATAAGAATGTATTGATAAGTAAAATAAAATGGGCTGAAATTTTATATATTTATTATTATCTATAACATATTTATATATAACTAATAATTACTAACATAATATATATCCATGTAATAAATAATTATATATGCTATAATATGTTAATTAAAATTCAAAGTAAATTCACATGATATAGCAAACATATAGTGATTATAAATAATTATTTCTTTTTTACTGTGCAAAGATCAAGTTTAAATGGAATTTTATCTTGTTTTTCTTTAGAAATAGTTTAATTCAGTTCTTCTAGCCTAAACATGATTGACTGAAAAGCATAAGTTGTGTTGTTTATGTGGTATATAGTAATATGTAGAGTCATACTTCACAGGTTACTTATTTTCAGTTAAAATGCTTACTGTGTTGTATAGGGAAGGTATAATACCTTATGTGTGCATTAGGTGTGTATTATAGCTACTGTATAATACATAATATATGTGAAAATTATCTCTATATATCAAAAGTTCTATTTTCGTCTTGATGTGCTTTATTTAATCTTCATTGACTTTTATTCCATATGTCATCCTCTCCTCCTGTTTTGTGATTTAGAGATGTGGTTTGATTCCAAATATTTGTTATGGAACAAGTCATTAACAAAGGTGATCAATACTGTCTGCAATAGATGGACATTCAAATGTAAAGCATTGTATATTGCAAGAACGACTTAAAATAAATCATAATATCTGAAGTTTTCTTATTTGGATTTTAAAATCAATTTGAAACAGTAATATTTACAGAATTCTTTTTAATACATAGCATGGTAGAATGGCCGCATCTGGGATCTTAACACACAGGGCATCTTTCTGCAACCAAGCCTGAATTAGAACTTAAGAACTTCTAAATTAGTATCATCCATTTTTTATTTATTATCTTCTCATACTATATATTTAAACTTCAGCCTCCCTTCCCTCTACCCTACCCCCAAGTCTCCTCTTCCCCATGGTCACTGCCTCCCTTTTCTTCCAGGAATTATCAGGACTCCCATTGGTATCAACCAAATTCAGCATAAAAAGATGTATAAGACTAGGTAGGCATCTATCCTCATAGTAAGGCTGGATGAGGCAACCTAGTATGAGGGAAACATCCCACGAAAGGGCAACTGTCAATGACCAGCCTTGAAAAAAATGCTTCTTACCAGGGTAGGGGTGTGGGAATTGAAGAAACGTAAGTAAAGAATATGAAGACATATAAAAATAATGAGACAGAAAACATAGGAAATATCGGGAGGGCATTCTAGGGATTACTGAAACCCTGAAATCACCTGTGTTTATATTTCTACAGCTTTTATACCCAATGTAAATTTGGGGAGAAGGTAACAAAAGACTTTATTAACATGATACAAGGGATAACTCACACAGTCTGTGGCCTTATCACTCTGAGATATCAAATCATTAGCATTCTGTCATCTAAGTAGATAAGGCACCCTAGGTTACCTACACTGAAGACCACCTTTCTGGCAGTGACAATAAAAGGAACAGAAGTACACTTGCATATCCTGACCACCTGTTAGGATGGCATTGAGCTATCTTAACTTCAAAAGAGCCAGACAACTGATGTGGGATTCCCCTCTGTATGCTGTGAGTACTCTTGGTTAATAAAGGAACTGGCTTGGCCTGATAGGGTAGAACAGAACTAGGTGGGGAAAATTAAACTAGAGGCTGGGAGAAGAAAGGCAGAGTCAGGGAAGAGGTCATGGAGCTGCTGCCAGAGACAGACAAACTGAAATCTTGCTGTTAGGCCATGAGAATCATGTTAAAATATAAAATAATGGATATGGGTTAATTCTAGATGTAAGAGCTAGCTAGCAATAAGCTTAGGTAATTGGCCAAGCAGTGATTTAATTAATACTGTTTCTGTGTGGTTTCTTCAGGAGTCCTGGCAGCCAGGAAACCAATGAATGGCCTTCCTACTACAGATAACCACCTTTTCAGTTAGAAGGTACAATTAAGCCTGTCAGTCTCCAAAACTCTCTGTCAGACAAGTTGGAAATGGACCTACATTTTTTGGTCTCCACAGACAACAGAGTTGGCGACAATACATTTTCATTGTTAAGAGTCTAACAAAACACAAAACTAAGCAACTACATCATGTATACAGAGGCCATGGAACAGCAGCCTCCATGATTGCCACTTCAGTCTCTGTGAGCCCCTAAGAGCCTTGCTTAGTTAAATATGTGGGCCATGTTTTTTTGGTGTCCTTAATCCCTCTGGCTCCTACAATCCTTCCTCCCCCTCTTCTGCTGAGTTCCCCAAACTCTGCCTAATGTTTGGCTGTGAGTCTTTTTAACTGTTCCCACCAATTGCCAGATGAAAGCTCTCTGATAATGACTGGCCTAGATACCTATCCTATGAGTATAGGAGATTTTCATTAGGAATCATTGCACTGACTTCTTTTTTTCTAATCAGTAGTGCTAGGTTCTACCCTAGGTCTCTGTGACATCCTGCTTCTAGATCCTAACCTTCCAGGCAAGGTCTGGCATGGGATCCCTCTCATGGTATAGGCATCATGCTAGACCAGTCATTGGTTGCTCACTACTCCAAGCTCTGAGCCCCCAATGCCACAGTGCATCTTACAGGTAAGGCAGGGCATAGATTGGTAGACTTTACATAGGCGAAATGGTCATTTTACCAAAAGCAATCTATAGATTCAATGCAATCCCCATTAAAATCCCAACACATTTCCTTACAGACCTTGAAAGACAATGCTCAATTTCATATAGAAAAACAAACAACAGAATAACTAAAACATTCCTGAATAATAAAAGAACTTCTGGAGGTATTACCATCCTTGATTTCAAGCTCATTAGAGCTATTGTAATGGGATTGATATGAAAACAGGTGAACCAATGGAAACTAATCAACGACCCAAATATAAATTCACAGACTTATGGACACCTGATTTTTGATAAAGAAACCAAAAAGATAAGGCAGCAACAAAAAAAATGTGTTTTGAACAAATGGGGCTGGTATATCTGATGTTTAACATGTAAAAGCATACAAAGAGATTCCTACTTATTACCCTGCATAAAACTAAAGTGCAAGTGGATCAAAGACCTCAACATAAAACCAGACACATTGAACTTGTTAAAAGAGAAAGCAGGGAATATTTTTGAACACATCAGTAGTAGAGATAATTTCTTAAACAGAACACTGACTGCACAAGTGCTAAGATTGAAAATTCATAAATGGAACTTCACAAAACTGAAAATTTTATCTAAGGCAAAGAACACCAAATGGCAGCCTCCAGAATGGGAAAATATTTTCACCAACTACACATCCAAAATATGGAAAGAACTCAAGAAATTAGACATCAACAAACTAAGTAATCTAATTAAAAAATTGGGTATAGTCCGAAACAGAGAACTGTCATTAGAGGAATCTGAAATGGCTAAGAAACCAATAAAGAAATGTTTAGCATCCTTAGCCCTCCTGAAAATACAAGTCAAACAAAACTGAGATTCCATATTACAGCAGTTAAATGGCTTAGATCAATAACACAAGTGACAGTTCATGCTGTCAAGGATGTGGAGCAAGGGAAACTCTCTTCCCTTGCTCCTGGGAATGCAAACTTGTACAGTAACTATGCAAATCAATATGGCAGTTCCTCAGAAAATGTGAATCAATCTACCTCAAGCTCTACTTATAGCACTCTTGGGTGTATACCCCATTCTAACCCTATGCCATCTACTATAATATATATAATATTATTTACTATACACGTGTATATATACATACATATATGCATATACATATTCACATATATAATTTTGTAATTATTATCTAAAATATATACACACATATGTGTGGATATATGCATATATTTTTTAGATTATAGTACAATTGCATTATTTTAGTTTCTCTTTTTTAATCCCTCCAATATTTCTCTTATACCAATTCTATTTTTTTCAAATTCATGGCCTCCTTTTTAAATTGCTAAGATATGTGCATGTGATATATATAGTATATATATATATATGTGTGTGTGTGTGTGTGTGTGTGTGTGTGTGTGTTGCTAACTATATAAGTACTACCTACTCAGCCTATATAATGTTAATAATGTGTATGTTTTCAGGGATTACAATTAAAATAGGGGTGTTTTAAAAATCAGTGGCTTGTTTCAAATTGGCATATAAGCTGGATATTTTGGCTTTTGTCTATATGTAGTTATCCATTTTGCAGAGTTGCGTTAGAGAATGCTTTGTTTTCATTTTTATCTAAGCGTTTGCTATCTTCTTTCCAACAATAAGATCCTGTTAATACTACTAAACATTCCATAGAAATAGTTTTGAAATAAACATTATTTCAAATTACACAGTTTTCTTAATAAATTACATACAAAAGCAATGAGAAATGTGCTTTTGATTGCCTGTGATGCACACACAATTCACAATTGGCTCTAAATATGCTGCATTATTCTGCAAGCAAGAATGAAATGCATACGTTTCAAAAACCATTTTACATTGAGTGAAATTAAGCTTTTTTACCAGCATAATACTTAATAAAAATAATTCCAGTTTTCAGTGTGAGCTTTCTTCTTTGTTCTTCGTCAGAATTTTGAAGTATTCAAAACTTTATAAAACAACTTTATGAACTTAATACAGCTTTAGAAGCAATCACTCACTATAAAACATTTAAGAGGAGTTTTCATATTTATACTGCTGTGTTCTTAAGATCTGCTGGAATTCTCTAATGACTATATTGTGCATGTTGATTACAGGCACATTTTAGTTTCTGAAGTTTTCAGAAAACTACAGTTCCTGAAAGCAGCAAGAACAGGAAGCCATTAGTGTTATCTATTCAACAACAAGGAGGACACTTGAAAATCATCCACAGCTTGTTCTTGGCAGCACTTCCTTATTGGGGGGTATTGTGTGATTTCCCCAGCTCATAAGGCATGCTTCTGACCCTCAGCATCAGAATGTGCTATTTTAAATAGATTCTTGGTCCCTCTTTTTGAAGGATGGCATTCTGTATCAAGGTCAACAGGATGCAATTGCTGGGTAGACTTTACTCTTGTCAATGAGAATTGCGAGAAAGAAGCTGCATATACAAAGACTCACTGATCAGAACTGCAGTGATGTGAAGAGTTTGGAATGTTGCATATCCAGAGGCTAAATACCAGTCTTGGGCTAGCTTTGACCTTCTGTATGACAGGTCCTTGCTTACCCATGTGTTTGAAACTAACATCCTATGTCAAAGAGATAAAAACCTTTTGGAATCCATTAGCAAATCCCAAGCTTTCTCCAATCCAAAGCTAAGCATCTCATTAGATAGTATGCAGTTCTATAGATAATCTTCCCTCATCTTACTGCCTTTCCAATGTAAAGACTTAACTTCAATCTTTGTTTCTCATGGTCACTCAAATAGGGCTCCAGAATAAATATCTCTTATTCCCTTTAAGGCAAAAAGTCACATTTTTTTGCCTCAACACAAACATGATTTTCTTGCTCTGAAAGGTCTCAAATGACAGAGTACGTATGTGTACACCCTACTCTGTGTGTATGGGTATTTACATAATTACATTTTTTTCATCTGCATCTGCATCAAGATCAGCATGGGTCCATACTGAAGTCTCCAGCTCTGATGTATTATTCCATGGATCATTAAGGCTTCCCCCACGCTTGGCCTAAACTCCCTACTTTAACAGTGAGGAGCCTAGTTTCTGCCATCTGCCAAACATTTACTTAACTGCTCAGTTTCAGTTCTCTGACAGATTAAAGGAAAGTTATTATTTTTTTCACTTTTTATGTGATTTCTTATAAAGAAGAAAGGCTAACTTGTATGAACTTACGTGCTGACATCAGAATGATTGTGAAATTATTTACATATTTTCAGGAGCATAAGTACACATAAAGACTGCCAGAAGCAGGCAGCATAGAGTAGTAAAGTCCCTGATCTTCTGCCCTGACAATCTGAATTACATCCTTGTCTTGTCTTCGTCATATTCTCAAGAGTATTTCCTCTCCTACCCTGTGCACCTAGCAATGAATGCCTCAGAGATACATAGCAATATTATAGAAACACAGGACCGCAGTAGATAGCCACCTCTCAAGGATGAATTTACAGGAGCATTCTAGAAAAACCGTATGAAAGGTCTATGACTGCAAGGCCTTAGATGAACCAAGAACTCCAGACAGGAAAGCTGATTTACTGATAATATCTGGAGGCAGTTAGGATCCAGTAAGCTTCCCACAAGAAGGTCAACATACCAACATCTCTCTGTCTTCAGAGTTGGAGACTGCAGAGGAAGAGATCTGCAGGTGAGATTTTTCTATCCCAAAGATTCCCTTTTCTGCCCTATAAAATTTTCACACAGATTCTCCTGAGTCTCACAGGTCTCTGTTCCCAAAGAGAGACCTTTGCCCTTCATTGTTCAAGCAAAAGACAATCTGCTCCTGTAAAGTACCAGCTTCTTTTCTTTTATTTTCCACATTCCTTCCATCACTACTGTTCTTTCTCAGTGGACTTTGGGACTCTGACATCTGTCTTCTCACCAAGACAATTGTGATAGCAAAGTCTCTACAATTTGGAACTATTTGGGAACTCCCTATACACAGATCAAATGGTCTTATACCTAAAGAATATTAAAGCACACACACACACACACACACGTATACACACTCACATTCACACACACTTATACACACATATAAACCTTTTGAACTATTGAATGAATTCATGAAAATAAGAGAAGTCAATGTTCAAAAGTCAGTTAATTTATATTAACTAAAATGGAAGAATCTAACAGAAATTTAAGAAAATTATTAGAAGAGATTAAACTGGTAGTTAAGCAAATGGGTAAAATATTAGACAGAGAAAACCTAAAAGTACTACTTATAATGAAAACAAAGCACAACATCTTATTGTTATATGTAGGAAACTGAATATTATGATAAAAACAAACCCTTTGTGAGAGTGGTTCTCAACCTGTGGGTTGTGATCCTTTTGGTGGTTGAACAACATTTTCTCAGGGGTTGCCTAAGACTGTTCATCAGAAAACACTGATATTTACATTATGATTTATAATAGTAACAAAACAGTATGACATAGCAATGAAAGCAGTTTAGTCATTGGGGGTCACCACAACATGAAGAATTGCATTAAAGGCTCACAACATTAGGAAGATTGGGAAGCACTGCTCTACAACTTCAAACTACTTTTATCTAAAGCATCCCACTTGTATAACACTTTACTATGAATAAAAACATTTTCTCCTTGAGAACGAAAGGCTGAGGAGGCAAAATGAAAGCCAAATGTCTAGGAAACAAGCCTGGAAGATTCTTCAGGGCCTTTTCTTGGGATTATAAGAAGTATTAAACAGTAGCTGAGGGAAGAGATGCTGCCGAGCAGAATTGTGGAAAGATGAGATATTCCAACTGCCCAGCTGTCTGCAGGATGTACAGACAGCTTCAGTTGTCACTTTTGAGAGTCTTTATCTTTTTGGTCATGCAGCCGTCTCTAAGTCATTCCTGATCCCTTAGCCTTCTCAGGCATGCTCCTACTAGTAACCTCAATAAGAACATAACATTTCACCATGCTGACATTGGTATAATCATTATATTGATATGTCATAATTTTCTTTGATAAGGACAATAAACATGGTTATATGTTGAGTCTCCCTCAGAAAATTTCCAATGCTGAAATATAAAATCATATTAATTATGCACACCTGATAAAAATCAATGTCAAAATTATGTGAAGAATCCCTAAGACTCAGCAATAAAAGCTAAACAATTTTTAAAAATTACTTAAACAGATTCATCTCCAAAAACACATGAAGGGTCAAAAATACATAGAAAAGTGAAGGTGACTCAACTTACTAAACATTGGGTAAGTGCACCAGAGAAGTATAATGAGCTACCCTAATGACTGCTTATGATTGGAAATAGCAAAATACATGGAAGAAAAAATAGTTGCTTAGACATGGAGTAACTGAAAGCTCTGTGAACTTCCAGTGTAAATATGAAATACGGTGCAGCCAGTTGGATAATGAATATTCCTTAAATACAAATAATATTACCAAAAGATCCAATAATTGCATTATATATTTAAGGTGAATTTTGTTATATGTATATGTATTTCTGATCTTGATTAAGCTATTGTGATTGTGTAGTTCAATTTAAAATATAATGTATAATTAGGAAATATAGGTTGTTAATGGATAATCATCAATAATAGTCAAGCTTGTAGTCATGTTAGTTAGATTTTCTAGATATATATAGATATATTTCACTTAGATAGGCATTCTTCATATCTTTCAAAGACTATAGAACATGACATTTAAGATGTTTTAATAACTTAGGTCTTTTCATGACAATGAGACATATCTGCTCCTGGCAGCACCAATCTACTTCAAGAGGAAGATGGGCACCGAAGAGGCTCCTTATGGAGTTTGATAGCCATTTGGGCAAGAAACTGCTCTTGCCTGGACTGTTGCATAAACTGGACACAAAGAACCCGCAGAGAGAGGACTGCTGAACTTGGCTAAAGGTGAGATGGTCTTTCAAAGTTCCTGATTCGTGAAAGAGTCTGCGAGATATTCTGCTGGACACAGCAGAAAGTGACTGAACTGTCTTTGAAATTTCCTGCTTCATGGAAATGTCTGCTGGATACTATGGGTCTGAAGGCCAAAGATGGATGCCCCAATGGTACAGAGGAACTTTGGGTGACTATCCAGGCAGTGAGTTGTCTCTGTCATTTCTAGAGTTTGAAAGTTGCATATTTCTTGTTTACTTAGATAGTATTATATTCTTCTGGAGTCTTTGATGGAGTTGAAGAATAAATAGATAGTTATAGCTTTCCTTAGTTATGATAAAAGATAAAATAGATCCAAATATTATAACTGTAATTCTTGCTTGATAACTGTTTTGTTATATGTAATTTTGCTATGTTAAAGTTAAAGCCTTCTTTTTTTGTTTAAACAGAAAAAGGGGAAATGATGGAGGACTCTCATTGGTTAATTAATAAAGAAACTGCCTTGGCCCATTTAATAGGCCAGCCCTTAGGTTGGTGGAGTAGACAGAACAGGGAGAAGGAAGTGAGGTAGATACTCGAGGCAGTTGCCATAGTGAGTCGCCATGCTTCTCCTCTCCAAGACAGACGCAGGTTAAGATCTCTCCTGGTAAGCAACCACCTCATGGTGCTACACACATTACTAAATATGGGTTAAAGCAAGATATGAGAATTAACTAATAAGAGGCTGAAACTAATTGGCCAGGCAGTATTTAAATGAATACAGTTTCCATGTAATTATTTTGAGTAAAGCTAGCCGGGTGGGGGTAAACAGCCCGCCATTCCATCCATCCATATATATATATATATATATATATATATATATATATATATATATATATATGAGAGAGAGAGAGAGAGTTTAGGCAACACCTAGAAAAAATATTTGCAACCAGTGTTAACAATTGCATTACTCATGATAGCCAAAATTCAGGAGCACACCAACTATCAACTGAAAGACGTTGGTTACACTAAATGTGATATATACATATAATGGAATACTGTCTACCTTTGAAAAAGAAGGACATTTTATTATATTCAGGAGCATAGGTGGATTGAAGGCATGATGCTAAATGAATGTCAGGCAGAAGGAGACATATCCTGTGAGATTCCACTTTTATAAGGTCCTTAGAATATTCAAATTATAGTTTGGGGTGGCAAATGTTTGCAGGGAGAATGAAGAAGGCATGCAATTTCAGTTCTGAGTAACAAATGAAATAGGGATGGATCATTAATAAAGATAATGATTGTATATGTATTTAACATTGTACTGATATTTTGTTTGTAATCTAAGAAATAAAGCTTGCCTAAAGATCAGAGTGCAGATATAAGCTATTAATTAGCTATAGAGGCCAGTCAGTTGTGGCATACATCTTTGATTCCAGGACTCGGGAGAAAGAGGCAAATAGATCTTTGTGAGTTCTAGTTCACCTTGGGTTACACAAGACTGAATCTGTCTAAAAGAGAAACAGAGCTCACACAAAGGTGATGCCAGCACTTGGGATCACATGCCTTTAATCCCAGCACTAGGGAGGTCGAGACAGTAGCAACATAGCTGGGAAGAGAGAGGGTTATGAGGTGGGAAGAGACAGGAGCTTAGATGGCTTCTCAGTCTTCATAGAGAGGGATGCAATCTGAGGTTTTGTAGAGAGAGACATAGTCTGAGGATTCTTAGAGACAAGGTCGCCACTTCAGTATAAGCAACACTAGAGGTAAGAACTCTCTAATGGTTGCCTGCTCTGCTTCTCTGATCCTTCAGCTATCATCCCTGATAGGTGACTCTGAATTTTTATTATTAAAACTAATTAGAATTTGTGCTACATAAGGGTACAGATGTATAAACCCCAAATCAAATTTGATTAGGTATATTTCACCATAACAGGAATCTTGAGAAAATAGTTTACAAGCTAGAAAATGTTGAAAATAAACAGACGATCACTGAAATCAAAAGTAGATACAAATAAAATGTAGAGAAGTTGTGGTGGAATAAATCATAAGAAAAAACATATTTGATTTTCAAATTAAAAAATAAAGGAAGAGTAATTACCTCACTGTTTACATTTAGTCTTTAAATTTGTTTCCAGCCAACTTTTCTCCCTTCTTCACTCAGGTTTAAGACAAACTAACATCAAAATCCTTTCTTTCAGCCTGTAGGGCACTCCCCCTATTTTCTTTCACAGTAATATTCCCTTCAAAAATCATAGACACAATTTTTTCCATCTTACCATCTGCTTTTTAGAGAACCATATCTACCAATGTTGTAAGGAGGCTGCTTGTTCATTTTCCAGCTACCCAGACTCCTAAAATAATCACACAGAAACTATATCGTTTAAATCACTGCTTGGCCTATTAACTCTAGCTTCTTATTAGCTAGCTCTTACATATTAATTTAACCCATCTCCATTAATCTGTGTATTGCCACATGACTGTGGCTTACCAGGTAAAGTTCCATCCAGCATCTGTGTCCGGCAGGACTACATGGCTTCTCTTTGTCTCTGCCTCCTTTCCCTCAACATTCAGTTTAGTTTTCCCTGCCTACTTGAGTTCTGCTCTGCTATAGGTCCAAAGCATCTTCTTTATTCATTAACCAATAAAAACAACACATATACAAAAGGACTTCCTACATCATTTCCCCTTCTCTGTTTAAGTAAAAATGAAAGTTTTAATTTTAACATAGTAATTTACATATAAAAAACAGGTATCAAGCAAGAATTACTGTAGTGGGAGGGCCTGTTTGTTCATGACAGCTGCATACAAGGGGACACCCACATCATCTCCCTTTTACTGTATAAATAAAAAAGAAGGCTTTAACATAGTAAAATTATATATAACAAAGCAGGTATCAAGCAAGAACTACAGTTACAATATTTATATCTACTGTATCTTTTATCATAACTAAGGAAAACTATAATAATAACTATCTATTCTTCAACTCCATCAAAGACTCCAGAAGGAAATAATATTCCCTAAGTATACAGGAAGTACATTGTAAGCAACTTCTAAAACTCTAGAAATGACAGAGACATCTCACTTCCTGGACAGTCACCCAAAGTTCTTTTGTACCGTTGGGGCATCCATCTCCAGCCTACAGGCCCATATTATCCAGCAGACTTTTCTGTGAAGCAGGATATTTTCTAAGTTCTTAAAACATTTTAAATGCCATATTCTGAAGGTCTCTGAAAGTTTTGAAGAATACCTCTCTATATAAACTATATTTCTGTATATCTAGAAAATCTAACTAACATGACTACAAGCTTGACTATTATAGGTGATTATCTAATAAGAAATATATTAACTTATATTTCTTATACATTACATTTTTAAATGAACTACACAATCACAATATCTTAATCAAGAGCAGAAATATACATATAACCTTAAATTTGTACCAATAAACCAAGATCCATACCAATGCAAATCTCTACAGCATATCCTGCTTTAAATATAAAGAGACATTTATAAACAAATTTGAGAATATAGAAATAGTTTCTCCAAATTTCTTCCTGCTGTTTATTTATTTGTGGAGGTATTTACACCAACCTTTCAGGGAGACTTGTTCCATCAAACAAATTGGTCTAGAAGCAATCCATAGGTTCTCATCTTCTGTGAAAACAAAAGAGCTTCTTTTCCAAAGCAACATATCCTTAGACTCAAATATAGTAATCAAGATACCCTTATAATATACTTACTTGTTTAGCTTAGCAGCCCATACAATAAAATGTTCTTTGTCCTTAGCTCATTCACAGTCAAAAAAATTCAAAGATAACACAATATCCATCATCCAGACTCTCTAAGAATTTTCCATTTTTATGTGGCTTATTTTTCTTTACTCCTTTTAATCTGACTATCTGTACTCTGTCTCTTTAAAGACATTACCCCTTTTTAAAGAATTAACTTTATTTTATGACTCTCTATTCTCTTTTTCTTCTCTCTTCCAAGCCTACATACATTTTTATTTCATATCTGTAATTCTTTACTGTCCATAGCACTTTTTATAAAGCTAAGCACGTCTTAAAATTTAAGCTGTACCATTGCTAGGAGAAATATGGAAGTTCCTGCTTGCCTACCCAGTCTAAAACTTAAGTGGTGCCATTACAATGGTATATATGGTACTGCCTGCTCATTCCTTTCAGTCCAGCATGGCGGAGCCACTTGTGCCTCTGAGCCATGTATACCGCCCCAGTTCTAGGCACACAGCCAGTCCATGTTGCTATTAAGCAAGCTGCAGCAGTCTACTCACAAACGCCATCCAAATGCTCCATCTCCCAAAAGAGCCAGAGTCCATGCTAACAGCATGGCTCATGGCAGGGAAGTTCCCATTTTGAAACCATGTGGCTGCTACTGCTGAATCAGTAAGACCTCTCTTAAAGGAGCTGTGACAGGCCACCAGCAAACAGCAAGAAGCTGTGTTAAACTCTGTATTTTTGTGTCTAGAATTCCTTTCAAGCTCTCTCAAGTTTTACATAGATTTAGACCACCATGTTAGCATGCCTGGTGATGTAAGAGTCCCCTTTCTGTGTTGTTATTACCATTAATGAATAAAGAAACTGCCTTGGCCTGTTGATAGGGCAGAACTTAGGTAGACAGGGAAAACTGGACTAAATGCTGGTAGAAGGCAGAGAGAGAAACACCTTGGAGCCACCAGAGTCAGACATGCTGACACTTTGCTGGTAAGTCACTGCCACGTGGTGATACACAGATTAATGGAGATGGGTTAAATTAAAATATAAAAGTTAGCCATTAGAAAGCTAGAGCTAATGGGTCAAAGAGTGATTTAATTAATACACATTCTCTGTGATTATTTCAGTTCTGGGTGGCTGGGACAAACAAGCAGGCTCTCCCACTACAAAAATTACAAATATATATATAAATGTATATATATACACTTTATCTTTTACCATAACTAAGAAAAACTATAACTATAAATTCTTTAACTCCATCAAAGACTTTAGAAGGATATAATATTACCTAAGTAAACAGGAAGTGCATTATAATCAATTTCCAAAACTCTAGAAGATCCAGATAAATGATAGAAGAACTTCCACCTCCCATCATTGAGCTGATTTTTATGCTTGGCTGATAATGCAATGAGAAAAAAATCAAGCATAAGCAGATTCAGGAGAGGGGCATCCTAATCTATATAGTTTGCTATGATTTATCTATAGCAAAGTTATTGAAGAACAGAATTTCTAGACTGTGAAATCTGAGTACTGAGGAGGTGAGACTCTAGAAAAAGAGAAGGTGATATTTTCTCTCTGACAGGAAAACATTGCTCAGAAAATGAGCACAAATATCACCCATTGCTGTGAGATGCTATTCCAGGGAAGAAGTGAGCAAATGTCTACTCATTCTAGACAGGGACAGAACAGAACAATGTCCAGACACTATCCAGCTCCAAATTGGTGAGCCAATGCATTTACTTACAAAAATATGGGTGAAGGCTGACTTACAGGAGAAGAAATGATTCAAAGCCAGCTGAGCAGGAGCATGCTGAACAGCATGAAGGAAATTCTACTGTTTTCAGTGATTTGGAGAGTATCTTTTCTATGTGTCTCAATGGGATGGGGACTTTTCAAAGGAAATTCAGTTGGTATGTCTCTCTTAAGCAGTTTGTTTGGTTTCTCCTTTGAGGCATCTGAGCATGTGCTGGCATGATTCTCAGCTATCTTTACTGTATATATTCTCTTTGAAATGGCAGGGTCTAGTGAATTTTGTTAGTTTCAAGGACTTCATGTAGCTATTTGAATTATTTACTGTTTGTCTTAATAGAGCTTTCCTACTGGGTGTAGTGTCTCATTGCCTACAACATCCTGTTTTTTCACCTCCTTGTAAACATTCTGTCCTAAAATATGTGGCTGTTTCACTTTCCCTTTAAATTCTATGTCTTAGAAGGTTCCCTCCAAGATGGAAGATTTCTACCTTGGAGGAAACTTCTATATAACACACATCTAGTCTTTTCACCATTTGTAATGCTTGTCTTGTCTGAGAACTTCCTCCCTTCCTTTAACAATCTGTGTCATGAAAGAGATATCGACCAAAACCTTACGTTTGCCAGAGCATGTATCCCACCCCCACAGGGAAGCTCAGTTGTGCTGTGAAAATCAAGAATACTACAGAAACCCTTCTCTTGTGTTTCAAGGACCTGATAAAATCGTTTTTGTATTGCCAACATTATTACTATCCTGATCATAATTTTTCTCTACCAATTAAATAACTAAAAAGCAGGCAAATCTCACACAGCATGAATACAAACAACTATTAAAAGTGAAGAAATACACAAACATGCAGACACCTGTACACAAACATGAGAAAGAGATCCCACAAGAAACAGTGAGAGCCCCCAAAAAGATTCACTACAACATGTGAAGACAATCTAAAAACTAAAGTGCATGCTGTCCCCACCCCATGAAGACTGAGGGTTTCAAGTTATTTTTGTATCTTAGAATATGGTCCTTTCTCTGAATTCAGATTGGTCAGTTTATGCACAGAAAAGGCAGCAGAGAGACTTTTTCATTTGTCCAAAATTCTAGCAAAGAGAATGATTCAATTGTGGGTTTTGAGGGGAGTCTAGCCAGCTCAAACATTGCAAGCATGGCTCTGGCAGACCTTGCCCTTCTCCCTCATTCTCTCTACTTTGTTAAAAGCTATTAGATTGCTGGGTGGCGGCAGCGCACGCCTCTAAACACAGCACTTGGGAGGCAGAGGCAGGCAGATTTCTATGAGTTCAAGACCAGCCTTGCCTACAAGAGCTAGTTTCAGGACAGGCTCTAAAGCTACAGAGAAACCCTGTCTCAAAAATACAAACTAAAACAAAACAACAAAAACAAAACAAAACAAAAAACTGTTAGACTTCATTCCTAGCCACCAAAATCTATTTATTTATTTGCACATTTCCTCCTCTTGAGGCTGGCTACCAAGGTCTAGTTATCAAAGAAATGAAGTCCAACAGGCAACAGTTTCCTTTGGCTCACTTAACTAAAATTAGTTACGTTAAATTTGAACAGTTAAAATTGAACACCTCATTCTAACTTGGGTTTCTCCTTTTATCTTTATAAATTGCCATTTTTCTATAGGCTACGTCTGTCTGTCTCCTCTCTATCCAGAGGCAGCCCTTTGTTTCCCAATCCCGAGACAAATATCCCTTTCCATTCTCCCTTGATCCTTTCCCCTTTTCCCTCATCCTCTGTCTCCCATGTTTGCCTCTTACTACCTATCCTTTGGCTCTCTGGGGAAATAAATTTCCTTTGTGCTGAGAACAAGATGTTGTGAGTCCTGAGTCCCACTAAGGCTCTCAAGTTTTCCATCTCCACCTAACTAAAATAACCCCTTCTGGGCTGCTCAGAGCCCTTCTTCCAGAGGAGTCCTAATTTAAGCCAGCTGATAAAAGAAATTGACCATGAAGGTTTCTAGTCTCTTAGGAATATGGGAAATATATCAACTGAAGATGAATAAGAGAAATGAGGGCAAATATTTTGAAACAGAGGTGCAGAATGGTGACAAAGTAGTTAAAGAGAATTTCCACCATACATCGAACATGGTAAGGAATTCTTGGAAGAACAAATATCTGTATCTGAAAAGATAGCAGAAGTGCATGATTTTCACATAGAATAATCAAAATATGTAAATAAAGCAGTCCTAATTTTGGATTTGTTAATGAACTTGCTTGCATTGACAAAGATCTTTATGCAGAGATTGTAAACTGAGATATGAGGAACCAACAGAGCACACAGAGATGTAGGTAAGCCAGGCTGGCTTTACACAAGGTGGAGTGGGGGCCGGCTGCGGAGGGCTGAATTACCACTCTGCAAAGACCAGCTACTATCTGCAAATTCTTCCCGGTTTTAGAGGCTGAAGGACTATGATGAATTTCTCCCCTGTGTAGCCACCTGCAGATGGTCTCTGTGTTTCATGGCCACCAAGGGGCATTCTGTCGTGGTTAAGCATGTCTACAGAAGCAGAATTGATAAGGGCAGTTCTCGCAGTGCATCTGTTTCAAGAGGCAGCTTTCACAAGTGTTAGCCCTCCCAAGACAATGGGTTTCAGCTGAAACAGCAAGAATAAGATCAGAATTCAGCATACTTTATCTTAACTATGTTAGATGTAACTTTTAACTCATTTTTAGCTTCCATGGTAGAAGGCAATAGTTTGATCCTGTCAGACGCATATTATCGTAATGAACTATAACATATTTCCTCTTCAAAATTTCTTCTTTGTTGAGAATACCAGGATAGAAATGCATTTGTATTTTCAAGAAGAATATAAATAATTTCACAAATCCTCTTTTTCAAATTAAAACTTATTTGTCATAATAGTACTGTTAAGCTGCCTCTTAAAAACTGCGATGAAAAGGTAACTGCTTCCTGTGTCCTTAACTCAATTTTTACTTTGCAAAGAAAATAAGGCTTTGCAGTACAAGCATTAAACAAATGATTTGTTTCTTAAATTCGATAGCATTTCAGAAGAACCATTTTATAGCGAGAGTTTTAGCAGGCTTTAAGATGTTAAGTCAGTATTCAGAGCCTCAGCATCCGATTTAAAAAGAAATTTCCTGGGCGCTGAAGATTGTGAGCGGCTTGTGATACACTCCATAGCAAGCAGCCAGGTTTAGAAATTCGTGTTCAGGAAACTAACAAAGAGACAAGAAAGAGACACAATGAAAAGAATGCATTACAAGCTCGGAAAGAAGATGAGTTACTCCACTGACTCATATATAATACACAAGCACTCGTTCAAGTCATGTGTGCTGCCAACTAAGACAGTGAAGGGGTGCTTCTTAGAATGTTTCCATCACATAAGCTGCCTTAATTAAAGTTAGATTTCACAGAGTTCATAACCAACTGTTGTGTGGCAGACTTTTCCTGGAGCGACACTACACACACATCTACTCTTCCAGGAAGGTAGTCAGCAACAGATTAAAGTACCGCTGTACTAACGCCCAGTATGGTGAACCAATGAGTTTTTATGTTACTTGGAGAGTTATGGGTAAAGGGTTACTTACAAGGAGTAGGAACAACCAGACAAAGCTGCATCCTTGGAAGGCTTGTCCTGGCATGCGAGATGACTTCCAAAAACTGCAACCCAGGAACTCTCCATGCTGCAGCTTGTAAGCACTTTTCCTCAGTGGTGAGTATCTCTCTCTTTCTGATGATTAGTTCATCAGCATCTCCACCCCCTAACAAGTGCGTCCTCCTTTTTATACTGCCGGCTGGGTGGTAAAATGCTCCCAAGCCTTTCCAGACATGTGATCATTTTTTAACCTTTTGAGGCACAGTCTTGGAGCGAATGTACAATTCAAAGAAACGTACCAAACAACAGCACTTAAAGGGGCCCTTGTTTGATGCTGTGTTCTCCAATGAAAGGCCATTAAAAACCACTGCATTTTACTTACAAAACTTCCCAAATAATAATGACTCAAAACATATTCATAAAACCAAGCAATTGTTTCCTCTGTAAACTCTACTAACATTGATACCCTGCTTCTGAGAAGAGCACCCAATGGCTATTCCATGTGTGAAGCTCTGCAGTCACCTTGAACAATCTGGGTTCTAGTCTCAATACCTCCTTATGCTGTACCATAGTATATCAAACAGTGTTAGCTTTGTGGGAGAAACAAAATTTAAATATTATTTTTAAACACATAAAAATGACCACTTAAGCCATTACAGCATGCAATTCAATGATATTAAGAATGTTTATTCTGTTGTGCTACAATCATCACAAATTCTAGAGCTTCCCATTCCTGCAGAAGGGAATCTCATATCCATTTTGCAATGATTTCCCTTGCTTGCCTGAGACCCCAATTGTCATCAGAGAACCTTCATCTGGTACCTGATAGAAACAGATACAAAGACTCACAGCCACAAATACTAGGCCAAGTTCTGGGTATCCTGCTGAAACCCAGGGACCAAGGCACCAAGGATTATCAGAGTCAGAGGGATCAAGGACTGGATTGCCTGCCCCAGTCTTAATACAAGGTGAAGTGCTTAGTCTTACAGCAACTTGATATTCCATACTTTTTGAGACCCACGGGAGGCCTGCCCCTTTATGAACAGAAACAGAGGAGGAGTGGATGGGAATTGCAGGTGGGGCCAAGGGACAGAAGGAGAGAGGGAATGAGAGGAGAGGAAGGAGAGGAAACTAGGGTCAGAATGTAAAATTAAGAAAAGGAAAGGAAAGTCAAAAATGAAAGAAGGAAAGAAGAAAAAAGAAAAGAACAAAAGATACCCATGCAAGCTTTGAACTTGTCATCTTCCTGCCCCAGTCTCTGGAGTAGCTGTTCCACACTCGTGTGTGTGTGTGTGTGTGTGTGTGTGTGTGTGTGTGTCTGTCTGTCTGTCTGTCTGTCTGTCTGTGTGTCTGTCTGTGTGTCTGTGTGGCTATATCCTTACAACATCACATAGAATGCTTTTCCTACTTTAAAGATCTCTGCTTCACAAATTCACTTCCTACACTTAGGATATGCTCTTGTCCCTGAACTTTTACCTATTACACCATGCCACAGTCTACAAAGCAATAGCTTTCTCATACTGTCTTCCTTAGCTGAGCTATAAACATTGAAGGTTTCCTTGTATATGGTAGTTTGCTTCATTTTTCTATTTATTTTTAAACAAAAATACAAGTTTAAGTTAATAATTTAAATTAAAATATTCAGAAAATTAAATATATTATTTAAAAATAATTTTTAAAATCATAACCATATTTTTAACTTTTATTTTAAACTGCTGAAAAAAAATTTCCTATCATGATTACACATGACCATATCTCTTAAACTTGAAAAATACGTTAAAGGCTTCAAAGTTGCATGGTGCTTTTCTTTGCTTTATCAGATCATTGGTGCCAGTGACTGCTTTTAAAGTATTCTGCGAGTTTCTTTTTATAACTAGACATTTAAAAATAAAAATTACATGGACGAGTCTACATAAGTGGTTGTTTGATCATGTTTTTAATACCAAGTCAGGTCATGCTACATTAAGAAATCAATTTAAGAAAAATCTTGTTGATTATGTACTCTTTAATCTCCTACTATTGAAGTTGCCCCTTGTGTTCTCCTCAAGCTGACTCTTTCTCAATGACTAATTGTCACTCTGGGAGTTTCCTGAGTGTTTGTGCAGTGATATGGCTCCGCAGGAATTCCTACACAGAACATTAAATTGAGCAGCAATGTGCAAAGATCGAAGATTAAGAGCTGTATTCAATTTTCTAATCACTGGGAGGGCAGCTTTCCCTGAGATGCTGCCTTAAGCAAGTGAGAACCCCAAGAGCTGTGTATTTTAGCCCGTCTTTCTTTTGACTGGAAATTGAACTTTTGACTTAGGATAGGAAATTTAAATGAGCAGAGTGAGGCTGAATTATATTGACCTGGCTTGGGATTTCATGTCTTAAAGTAGAAGACGATTAAAGAACTAAATTAGATAGCGTTCATACAAACAGTTGGAAGTACTGTGGAGAGAAGCATTTGTCTTCTGAGTTTTGTCTGTTATGAACACAGTCACCATTCAAATCCCTTACACTCTCATCTTTTCTGTAAAACGTCAGTTTGGTGTGGGAGGTCGGGGGATGGAGGATGGGTTCTTACTGGTCCCATTTTCCAACCTCTTGTGGCCATGTCAGGGCTTCTTTGCATCTATATTTTATTAAGTTTCAATGACCCTTCTGTTTCTCTCTGAGCATTTCTGGAGTCTAAGGTAACTGCTGTGCAAATAACAACAGTGACAAGAGTGGACATAGTGTTTTCAAATTCGTTACGGAAATTTTCATGAGAAAATTTATCACCTGCCTTATCTCATTCACAGTTCTTCTTCATCTTATGACAAACACCTTCTTTTTGCTCCCTCCTAACCTTTAATGTGTGAGGTGCACTGATCAAAACCATGTCAACAAACGCTTGTTAATAACTCTTGAAATCAATGACCCCTATTCACAGATGAAAGCTCATAGTCTCTCTTAACATTTGTTTCACATACCTTTCTAGTCAATTTAATCAATTATTTCAGAATCAATTCTAATGTTGATTGGAATAAACACCGTACTTTGTTGAAGAAAATAACTGTTATATTTATATGAAAATATCAAAGTAAAAGGAAAAAATTTGGAAAGTAAACAAAAATGCAAGACAGAAAAAATGCACTGGAAATTGTTATATTCAGTTTCTCTTTCCCCAGGATGCGGATTTAAAAGGCAGAGACGTTGTCTCAATTTAACATGTGGATGATGGAAAGACACTGAGTTTGAATCAAAATGAAGACACTTTACAAGAATAGCATAATTTACCTTTCTGTTCAACAATGCATACAAGAACTATCATCATGATTCTAGCTGGGAAGCATCCGAGCATCTGAGCACACCCTATTGTATTTTACAAGCATGTGTATCAGATGCATAAGATTGCAAAGCAGCTGAAAGTTTATGAGTGTTATTTGTTATGTCACACCATAGTTTATGTATAGCATACTTAAAGAGCAGCAGAAAACTATGTAAACACAATGAAGAAGGCATTTGCAAGACAATTTACAACTGACATGAGGGTAATAGCAGTGGAGAGCTCGCTTTGTGAATGCCTGCAGAGATTCTCAATCCTAAAAGAGAGGATTGTTAAAGAATATTTTGAAAAAAATCCTTTTTTCAGAAGACAAAGGATGCAATCCTCTCTGTAAAGGTCTAAACATTATAATTTTTTTTTGCTTGGTGGCTTAAGAAATTGTATTTATCTCATTTACCATTGTATCTGAACAGGATAATCTACTGCTGAGCAATAGAATATTTAAAAATGACAATGCTATTGTTATTATGTATTATTATTATTATTATATTCTATGCTATAGCCAAATCATATCTTCCATATGAAAAATTTATTGCATTTAATGACACCATTTGGTGCTTCAAATAAATTTATTGTATACAATTTTCATCCCATGTATTTTTATAATTGTTTTTCATTGTTTATGGAAGCTTCCAGTGAAAACAAGAAGCTTTGTAGCTGAGTCTTCTATAGTCAGTGGTAAATTTCTCTTTATGGCAGAGTTGAGGAATCAGTCCTTAAAGAGTAAGTGACTTTCCTGACAGTTGTTACAAAGGCTGGCAGTGGTTTTTCTGTAGCTACAGTCAATTATCTTTCCATGCAGTGTGGAGATGGAAAGAGTGACAAAATTAGGGGATGTACGTTATCTCTGGCCAATGAGGGGACAGTGCCATTTTTCTGTCTTTTTGTTACCTGAACTTGAGAAACCCTCTAGACTCCTACAGAGACATGACCTCTCTACTCTTAGAGAAGTTTATGCATAAATTACACCATCACATAGTTATCATTTCTGTAACATAGTCTCACCTCACCTGAACTGAGAGCTCCCCTACAAAGATACTATATTTTAAACATCTTCCTCCAGAGTTGAGATCAATGCTTGAGTCAGCAGCTTCTAACTATGTATAAAATATTATTGGACTCATCAGAGATTTTTCTTCATGCATTAAAATCTGTAGGACGTATGTAGTTCTAAGCCAAGATAGCTATTGATTAGTTCATTTGTCTACTATCTCTGACTGTTGTTGAAGCTTTTGATTTCTATGATTAAGTTAATAAACACAATGAATTTCCTCAGAAATCTAACATAAGGTTTGAGGGTGGCCCTGTCTCAAGATACCAAAGTCATGGACACCAATTCTAGGCCTATGCTTACCACGGTTTATTTTGTGGTTAAGCCCATTAAAGCTTTCAGGGTCAAGCAAAATTTGCTATGGCAGGCAAAAAACTGGCTGGGGAATGGGATCTGAGGGGTAGAACAAACTGACTGACTGAAGGACATTTTTCCTGAATGTTTCTTTATTACTTGGGGTAAGGAAGTGAAGAAGGGAAGAAAAGAGGGTTGTTCTCCACAAAAGTTTCCGTTTATAAGGCATACAGACAAAGCAACCATCCCACAGGTGGTAACAATGGTTTAAGGCTTGCATTTTCACAGTAACAATCCTGGTGAATCTGACAAGGGAAGTGTCTTAGGAGGAGCATGCTGTGAAGTGTTGCAAGAGGAGGGGTCCCTTTGTTTGTCCTGGCTGCCCAACTAGCTTACATCCAAAATAATCACACAGAAACTGTATTCATTTAAACACTGCCTGGTCCATTAGCTCTAACTTCTTATTGGCTAACTCTTACATATTAGTTTAACCCATCTCCATTAATATGTATAGCCATGTGACTGTGGCTTACCAGAAAGATTCTAACCAGTGTCCATCTCAGGAAGGAGAAAAATGGCATCTGCCACTCTCATGGCATCTGCCACTCTGCCCTTCTTTCCAGCATTCAGTTCTGTCTACTCTGCCTACCTAAGTTCCGCCCTTTCAAAAGGCCAAGGCAGTTTTTTTTATTCAACCAATGAAAGCAACACATAAGCAGAAGGACCTCCTACACCAGCGAAGTTCCCCATATAAGGAAAAAACTCTTCTGGGAACTTAGCTTTTGACTCCAGCAGAGTACCCAAGTTAAACTTTTCCTTGCTGGAGCTAATTTTAGTGACTCAGGAATTTTTTTTCTGTATAAACAATTAATTTCCTGGGCTATGGTCTTATGTTAGTTGAAACCACGGTGAAGGGTAAATACAGAATATTAGTAGCCTGTTAAGTCAGAGCAGAAGACCAGTAGATTATACACCTTCCTGAGTCTGCTATTTGAGCAGACGTATTGCCTCTGGTATAAGGCTTCTTTCTAATCAGTGAGTACTGTCACTAAAAAGTTTGTGTGGGGCTACTTTTATGTAGATTTTGGCTGTGAGAACAAAGGTTTGACTGAGTGAATGCCTTCACACTAGGGCTTCACTGTGTGGGGAAGGTATTCAGTTGCCCTCCAGAAAAAGCCAGTTTTATACACTGCTGAGATACTATAGAAGGGAGAAATACCATGATTTCACAAGATTTTTACAGAATTGTCAGTGATTTATCCAAAAGATGGGTGTCCTCACAGCTCTGCTGGTATGGGAAGTCCTCTGTATAAGTGTTCCTTCTATTGGCTAATTAATAAAAGAGCTGTCTTGGGCTATAATAGGGTAGAACAGAGATAGGTGGGGAAAACTAAACTGAATACTAGGAGAAAGAAGGAGGATTCACAGATGCCATGTAGCCTCCACAAGGAACAGACAAGACAGAACCTTGCTTGTTAGCCACAGCCACATAGTGATACACAGATTAATAGAAATGGGTTAAATTAAGATGTGAGAGCTAGCCAATAAGAAGTTAGAGCTAATAGGCTAAGCAGTGATTTAATTAATACAGTTACTGTGTGGTTATTTTGAGTCTAGAAAGCCAGGAACAAAATACAGCCTCCTACAACACTCTGCTGAAATGGGTTACTCCATGTAGATGTGTAGTATACACTTCCTATGGATTAGTCTATTGGTCCATCATCTATACTTTTACTATATACTTGTGGGCTTACTATATATTCTTACACTACGTCTTGATAGATTAGCACAGTTTCTTTGTCAAGGTTAAAAATGTAGCTCCTTCCTCATTATTGAGTGTGCAGATGTCATAAAACATATTTATAATGTTCATAACTACAAAAACATGTTAATAGTACCATTAAAGACTATGAAAAGAAATAATAAAAAAATAAAGGAAGATACTTGGCATGGACTTAAATATCCACTTGTGATGTGGGGTTTCCATTTGTTTGCTGTGAATATGTTTTATTAGCATTGGTTAGTAAAGAAAACTCTTTGGCCTATAGCAGGGCAGAAAAGACCTAGGCAGGAAAACTAAACTGAATACAGGGAGAAAGAAGGCAGACTCAGGGTGATGCCGTGTAGCTGCCGAAGAAGAGAGATGCCAGAAACTTATCAGTAGGCCACAGCCTCATGATGATACATAGGTTAATAGAAATGGGTTAACTTAAGAAGTAAGAGATAACTAGCAATATACCTGAGCCATTGGCCAGCAGTGTTGTAATTAATATAGTTTTGTGTAAATATTTGGTTCTAAGCAGCCAGAAAACAAATGTGCAGTGTCAAATTACACACTTGTAGCCCTTTTAGCTGTTATTAATTGTCCGTTAACAGATGTTAGAATGTCTCTTAAAAATACTTAAATAAAAGAGAATAGCTCAAAAACAATTACACCCAAAAATAAAAAAAAAAAATCAGACTTGATCTTCCTTCTTCTAGCCCATCTTTGATTTTCCTAATTTATTTTCATTTACGGACTCTGCAGCTGTATGAGAAACAGAGTGGCATTAGGGGTAATTGAGGATACCCTCTCCAGCCCTCTCTAGTTAGAAATTTTCCTGGTGTAAGCCCCCAAGATCTATTTGACCATAGGTCTGTGATGAAGACCAATGACCAGAAATATATGTGGTTTTTGCATGAAACCAATGTGTATCCATCATGATGACAGCTTTCTATTAATGTATAATTGAATTAATAAACACTACCATAAATTTTATCTTCTAGATCCATAGCCATTACCAATTGTTCTAATTTGCTATCTTTTGCTATGATAAAACACACTGATCCCAAAGCAAATTGGCAAAGAGAGGGCTTATTTGGCTTATACTTTCAGGTCACAATTTATCCTTAAGGGGAATCAGAAAAAGAACACAAGTAGGAGCTTGAAGTAGAAATTATGGGGAAAGAACAATAAGTCAGGCCCTCCTAGGGCCATGACTAGTAAAGACAATCCTTACAAAAATGCCCAAGACCAACTGATGTAGGCTGTTCCTATGCTGTAGGAATTCCTACCACCAGTAGCCTTTAAGTTACCTGCCCACTTGGGCATGGCCTCTTATACTATAAATGCCCACGTTAAGTGTGTACCCGGCCTCTCTTCGGGCTGCTGGACTGGGTTCCTGTTCCCAGTTTGTGCAAAGGACTGTGATTTGTGAGTCTACCCTAAATAAATAATCCTTCATTATACTCAATTCTGAGCTAGTGTGGGATTTCTTTATAGTGTCCCTCTTCATCTGGAACCCACATGGATCAGAACTCCACACCTACTGGAAGGATCGGCTTAAAGGCCTAACCAGTCCACAGACTAGAAAGTCTCCCACCCCTGCATGCTTGGCTTGCTTTTACCTACTAGGCAGTTTTTTTAAATCCCCACTGCAGCAAAGCCGAGTGCATGCAGTGACTTGGAAATTATCCAAGCTCGCACACATTTCAACCCCCCACACACTGCCACCTTCCCTGCCTCACAGTGACTTGCACAGCTTCTGGATTGTGCTCCCTGCTCTTGAGTTCTGGGTTCCTTGTTCCATATATGGAACTGATTTAATTGTTTCAATTAAACAAGCAAAGCATATTTGTCAGTATTTAAGCAGTATCAAGGTAAAAAACCAAAGTGGCTCAGGACTGTTTGTGGTACCCCGGTTGTGCTACTGCTAGTCGTGACTCTGCAACCCAACACCTTCTGGACAATAAAGATTATTACAACTAAAACAATTTAGCAGACCTCGTAACAGGTAAATATTTTATTAATTAATAAATCAATAAATTTGAAAGATATATAAAGACAGACAACATTATCATTGAGAATTTTATTAACTGTTTGCTAATACTATGGATTGTCTTCTGAAGGGCTTATATGGTATTGTTACACATGCATTTATTGAATATTGGGATTCAGTTTTTTCTTCATATTATATCCTTAAGAAAATGGTTTGATAACAGAGTCAAGAATAAAGCACTTATAGAAATGATACAGACTTTACAGAATAATAATAAACAGCTAGCTGACAGGATTAATACCATCGAAAATCAAAATTTACCTGAAAAAATTAATACTACTGAATAAGGCAACATT
Source organism: Arvicola amphibius (assembly GCF_903992535.2). Classification (NCBI taxonomy): domain Eukaryota; kingdom Metazoa; phylum Chordata; class Mammalia; order Rodentia; family Cricetidae; genus Arvicola; species Arvicola amphibius. The sequence goes on along the minus strand of NC_052049.1, from coordinate 159,785,247 downwards.
AATTTGACAGACAAAATTGAATCCATGTCAAAGAGTATTGAGAAATTATCTGAAATAATTCATACTGTTGAAATTTGACAATTAAAATTTGTTAAAAAGTTATGAAATGTTAGCAGATAGACTATCTCTCCAGGAAGGCAATCTGCACGCTATCCAAATAATGTCAAAAATGAGATGTTTTCTTTAAAGAAAAACTTCAGACCTTGGAATCACATGTGCAGAATGAAGACCAGATGCTAGGTGCCTCAATGGAATCATTAAAAATATATACAAGCCAGGAGGTTCAGGCTTTACAAAAGACAGTAGTGAAAATATTTGAAATGATTGAGGAAATTGTTGGAGCTGATGAGAAGGGAAAAAAGGTACAAGGACAAGATTTAACATCACCAGTAGCTGTCAAAGATGACTTACCCAGAGTTTTAGCTTTCTATCCTGTAATCTGCTCTGACAATGCATCAAGTTCTAAAGGCCCAAAAGGATCCAAAGGAGGTAGATGAATATCTAAAGGAATGAATGATCTAAGAGATTAAGCAAGCAGTAGTAACTTATGGCTTGCATTCCACATTTGTTAGGGAGGATGGTAAAGATAGGGGCTTCTAACATTAAGGCCACCCCACATGATTGGCTTCGGTTAGTTTCAGCAGTCCTGGATGATGGGCCTCAACCGATGTGGAAATCTTATTTCAGGCAAGAGGCAAAAATTTAAAACAACAGGGAAAAGCAAAAGGTCAAGAGGCTTCCCAAGATTAAATTCTTGGTGAGGACACTTATGAGGACACCCACAAGCTCAAGCTCTTTAAGATGAAAAATTCTTGTCCCTATGCTACAAAGCAGCCTTAAATGATTGGAAAAGGATTCGAGAACCAAGAAAATGAATTGAATCATATAACAAGGTTAAAGAGGGCCAAAGGGAACCTTTACTGACTTTTTACAAAGATTAAGGCTGTACAAATAAGATGCTAGCAAGTACTTATTGAATCTCTGGCTTTTGCAAATGCCAACTTAGAGTGCAAACAGTTACTTGGGACTTGAGAGGTTAGATCAGCACCAATGGATGAATGGACCCTGCATACAATGAACATTGAGATATTTAACTATAATACTGAATCTTATGTAGGAGAAGCAATTTACAAAGGTATGAAGAGACATCAAAATGCCAAATGTTTTAATTGTGGTAGATTGGGACATCTGAGAAGGGATTGTAAACAAGGAATTCCTAGAAATAGTTGATAATCTGGGAATGGCAAAAATAGAAGGTATCAACCTTCTGGATTACATAGAAGGTGTGGCAAAAGGTGACATTGGACCAAAAAATGCAGATCAACAAAAGACAGACAAGGCAACCTGATACCATTAGGAAACTTTGGCGGGGCCTCTCACAGGCTCCCAAGTCAAAACTGATCCAGTCATATCCAGTCACTGTGAAGGACATGTCTTAGTAGGAAAATTAAAAAAAGAACTGGAGCCTTCTGTAAAAGACCAAACTGTTCTGAATAATGGAATAAACATGGAGGATTAAATCAAAAAGTCCAATAGGAAATAGGAAACATATATTCTGGCAGACTTTTATAAATGATCAAAGACCAAAACTAAGAATATGTATAAATGTCATTGTAATTGTGGGTTTGATAAACACGGGTAAAGATGTGAGTATCATTATTCAAGAATATTGGCATCCAAATTGTCCTCTTCAACAGGCAGATATTCAATTACTAGGAATTGGAACCCTATCTCAAGTGAAAGAAAGCATGAGATGGTTTGAATGCATAGGGCCAGAAGAACAGAGAGGAAGGCTGAGATGGTATGGGACTAATATTGCAGTGAATTTATAGAATTTATTATGTGACCTGCTGCAACAATTGAATACACAAATGAATATTTTGAGGTCATTGTTCTCATTTGTTGCACAGCTGTTTAAAGAGTGTTTAATATTCTCATCTGAAGTCTTAGTCTTTAAGTTATATAGGTGTTAAGTATAGGTCAATGATTATCCATGTTTGTCATACTTAGACTATATCAGGTTCTTTAGATACATAGAGATTATATTCTGAATAGATAGGTAATCTTCAGCCACTTCAGGTTCTGTTGATGTGAGACACAATTGCTCCTGGCAGCACCATCTATTTCTGAGAGAATGTTGAGCACTGAAGACACTCTACTTGGATCATGTTTTCTTCTTGGCAAAACTGGCCTTTGGGCAAGGAACTGCCCATGCATTGACCACTTACAAAGTGCACGATGTCCAGACAAGACAAGCAGAATACAATAAAAAAAAAACTGCCAAATCTTGACAAGACAGGGTAAAATGGTTTTGAAAAATTTCCTGCCTCTGAAAATGGTCTGTCAGTTACTATAGGCTTAGCCAAAGTTGGTTGCTCCAACATTGCACATGAGACTTCGGGTGATTGCTCAGGTAGCCAGTTGTCTTTGTCAGTTTTTGCACATCCTGCTTACTCAAGTAATATTATTTCCCTTCTTGGGTCTTTGATGTGGTTGAAGACTGCATAGCTGTAGTTACTTTCCTCTCATGACTTGGCCAAATTATTTATAACAGAAGACTTAAACTCCTTAGAATAGGATAATTATTGAAACATTTACCATGATTCTTGCTTGAAATTGTTTATGCTGATTGTAATTCTAATTTTTATACCTGATATTTGTTCTTATTGTATATTATTTTGTATTAAGCTTACAACTCTCTCATTTAAACAAAAAGGGGGTGATGTTGTAGGAATTCCTACTGCCAGTAGCCTTTAAGTTACCCACCCACTTAGGGCCTCTTACACTATAAATGCCTTTGTAAAGCATGCATCCAGCCTTTCTTCAAGCTGTTAGATTTGGTTCCTGTTCCCCATTTGTGCAGAGGACTGTGATCTGTGAGTCTACCCCTAAATAAAAAACCCTTTTTTACTAAATTCTGAGCTAGTGTGGGATTTCTTTTTTTAGCATCTGTCTTCACTCCTCAGTTGAACTTCTCATATGAGTCTGGGTTGTATCAAGTTAACAAGGCTAAAGAGGATAACATTAAAGCAAATCATTATTTTATTATACCAATCTCAATTTTATTATATAATTAAAGTTAAAATTCAGATAATAACTCTTGATAACTTTCCTTGATTAGATTTAATTCTAAAAACACCTTGAGGTAATTTTTTGAGTCTGTTTTTTTGCCTTAATTTCATTTTATATTAATTTTCAACTAATTAAAATAATTAAATAACTAATTAATTAAGATGTATGAATTTTAAAATTCTTTTTAAAGTCTCTGGGGCAATATTTTATAAGCTGAGAAATATTTTGAGTAGCAGATAAAAATATGTAGCATAGGGTTGTTTTTCTTAAAGTTTCTCTTAAAGTAAATCAGAAATTGTAGGACACAACACTTCATCAGATACCCACTCTAACACAATCATTCTTGTCATATATAAGCAGCAGCTCTTGGGTTTGCATATATCTTAGTTTAGTTATAGAAACATATAAATGGATTTCAATTAATATTTTGTAATTTACAATGTTTAGATCAGAAACTAAAAGACTTATGGTATACAAGATTTTACAAAGTGCCTAGGTTATAACTTCTCTGTAATGTTGCTATTATACAGTGAGCTCAGTTATATTAGGCACTATTTCCTATTTGGGGCACAATTATTTATCACAGTGTCACAAGACTGGCAATTCTGAAACAATTTTTTTTATGTTGTGGAAAATCTTTTATCATCTCCAATTATGGTAGATAGCTTTGCTGGGTGTACTATTCTAGACTGACCTCATAGGTTAGGTTACAGCTTAGATGACTGTTCTAGGCTCTTCTGTTATCCTGATATATATATACATATATATATATGTATATATATATCAGGATATATATAGATATATATATATCTAGGCTATATATATATATATAGCCTAGAACTCAGAGATCTTACTGCTTCTCTCAAGTGCTGAGATTAAAGGAAAGTGCCACCACAACCAGCTTCTTGTGGGAATGTTCTTGCCTGGTCTTGTCTGTTTGGTATTCTGTGTGCTTCCTTTATCTACATTAGTGCGTCTTTCCTTAGTGTGGGGAAGATTTCTCTTATGTGTAGCTTTGGAGCCTGTCCTGGAACTAGCTCTTATAGACCAGGCTGGCTTTGAATTCACAGATATCTGCCTGCCTCTGCCTCCAGAGTGCTGGAATAAAGGGGTGTGACCCCATTGTCTGGGCTCCTGTGATCTTTTTGAAGATTCATTTAGTTTCAGGACCTAGTTTTTAAATGGCTTATTTTCTTGATTTTTTTTTCTTGGTGTGTGTGTTTTATTCATTTTATTCTTCTATCAAAAGTGAAGCTACTAAAGAAATATTCTGTTCTGTGGACAGCCTCTTCACATGAGTGGTGGTGTTCTTTTCTGTATAAAAACATTTTAGTGTCATGAACTCCTATTTTTCAATTGTTTTGATGCCTACACAACAAGTGTTTGTAAAAAATAAATAAATAAATTCCTTGTGTGAATGATTTCAAGCATATTCCCTACTTTATCTTCTGTCGGGTTCATGGTATTAGGCCTTATGTTGAGGTTCTTGATCCATTTAGAATTGAATTTTGTGTAGCTGAGAATCTATCGGTAACTCATAGCTGCTAGGAAATGGAGGTTAATTTTTCTTTAAGGGTGTAGTCCCAGATAGGTTTACAGTACTCTGGTGGATGTTCACACACACAAGAATACATGAGCACCACAAATTGGACTTGATGAGCTTAAAAAATAAAGGAGGACACAAAAGTTGAATAAATATGAAATCAGGTATGGATCAGGAATAAAAGTAGAAGGGTGTGAATGGTGAATATGATCAAAATACAATGTATGAAATTCTCAAAGAATTCATAAAAATGTTTAAGGATTTATTTGCTTTTATTTTATGTATATTAGTGTTTTTTCTGCACATATGTCTGTATGCCGCTTGCAAGACTTGTTCCCACAGAGGTCAAAAGAGAATATCTACAAATCACCTGGAACTATAGTTATAGATGATTGTGAATGATTATGTGGTTGCTGGGAACTAAATCTAGGCCTATGAAAGATCCAGAAGTGCTTTTAACCATTGAGCCATCTCTCCAGCCTTTCAATAAGAACATTCTTTTAAAAATCCTTAGTGCTATTGTCTCCCTTATATGTGAAATATAGTGAGAGTGCAAGTGTTTTTATGCACCTAGAAATGAAAACTTGAGTTATAGACTTAGTTTCCCTTTATAATGGCATCAAACAACATTGCACATATCATATGGCTAAGTGTACTCAAGGTCACCTCTATAATATCTAGAGAATTTTAGTGAAAGACACAGAAAACTAAGAACTAATGAAGAAATATAATATGTGAGAGCATTTAAAATTCAATATGTAAATTAGTTTGCATTTCCATACATGTTATATGGTCCAATTAATATTCTACTCAGAAACATAACAACTATGTCTTGTGGAAATTGTCTATTACATTTTAAAATCCACATGAAAATATGATGAGCTATAATATTAAGAAATCAGTAGGATGAAGTTAAACTAAGATAATAAAAGACAGAAATATTAGTGGAAAGAAATTAATTCTAGTATAAAGTAATGTATATCAGTAGTATAGCACAACATTGTAAAACAGATTCTTATGTCCAGTAACTTGTTTTAGAAAGAAAAATCATTGCAAAATAAAATAAGCATATGGGAAATATGAACTGTTGTTTGTAACATATTATTCAAGTAAACATAATTCATAATCCATCTTACAATGGAAGATGAAAATGCTCCTAGAAGAAATATGGAATTATATTCATGAAATTGAAGTGAATAAAGATTCCTTTTAAAACCATTAAGCATATAAGACTGATTCTGTGGATTTAATTAATATTAACACCTTCAATTTTTTGAAAAATATTTACAAAGTTTAAAAGATCACATATATGGAAAAGACATGCACACTATATCTCACTATATATATTTAAAATGCTCTATAAATAAATGAGATTATAAAAAGTATTTTAATGAAGCAAAATGCTTGAATAGGCACTAAGAGGATTGATAAATTGACAATAAGGCACTGAGAAAAATTAACATCATTCATCAGAAAAATAAAAAGCATAACACTGGCATATCCATAAATATCTATAAAAGTAGCAACAAGAAAATACTAAGAATTGAAGTATAAAAATGGATTTTTTATGCATTGCTAATTCATGTATAAATCATGTAATCTTTGTGAGAAATACTGGGTATTACAAAAGCTAAACATGCTGTCCTAGTTTGGTTTCCTGTTGCTGCGATAAACACCAATGGCCAAAGGCAACTTGGGGAGAAGAGAGTATATTATTTGCCTTACACATCCTGATAACAGCCTATCAATGGGCAAAAAATGAACAATATCTCAAGCAAGGCAGGAATCTAGAGGCAAGAACTAAAACAGAAACACTAGGGGAATGTTATTTACAGGCTTGCTTTCCAAGCCTGGTTTCTTATACAACCCAGGAACGTATTCGGGAGGCACCACCCCTGTAGACTGTACCCTTTTCCATCAATAATTAGAAAAGAAACTTTCCCACAGAATTGGCTTCAGGCCAATCTGATGGAGGCAATTTGTCAATTGAGTTTTTCTCTTCCCTGGTTACTCTAGCCTGTGCCAAGTTGACAAGAGATTAACATACCGACCATATATACTAGCATGTAAGAAGGACATGTAAGAAAGAAATAGCATATATTTATTTCTATCAGAAGACAAAGAAATACTTGATTTAAACAGATTTAACACCAATAAGCAAAAAAATATAATAGAAAATCTAGAATAGAATAGATGTATAAAATATCATACATTTAACAAATTAATACATTTAAAGATTAAAAAAATAATGCCATTAAAATTGCATAGTATGAATTCATGCCCAAATGATGACAAACTGAAACAGCATGTGTTGGGTGTTCAGAAAGGAAACACTGGCATATGATTATGGAGTTTGGGATATAGCTATTACCGTGTGAGGGGCATATATATTTAGAGGAGTAAAATGACGAAGCCTGGGGTGATAAAAATTGTAATTCGTGGGATGTGAAATTATGAATACTTTGAACATTCTTATCTGCAACTCAAGTATAAAGTATAACCTACGTTTTTAAGTTTTTTGAAGTGTGGCAACTGTGTATAGGTTGGTATTATCATCTAACACAATTTGACAAGGATAAGATAGTTCTCCAAAGGTAAATGGAGTAGCATAACTTACATAAGAATTTCTACTCCTACCAAAATTCTATTTCAAAGTTAATAAGTATACACAGAAAGGGGTATAGAGGAAAAAAAATAAATAAAAAAATACTGCTTAATGCAAATTATGAGGGTTTAAGGGTTGGTTGAGATGAAGAACTTGCAAATGAGTCTTTATCCTCATAAAAATTTTATGCTTCAATTTTTAAGTGGGAAGAAATCAAATATATACATATATATGATTTAGGAAGAATGAGAATTTTAAAGGTGGACTCATTTCTGCTTGGCTTTTTTTATCTTGATGTGAGATAAACAATAATTTAGGCCTACAACATAGCCAGCAGGATCTATTTCTTATAGGAAGATGGCCACAAATCACCATAGTTGGAATTGGACTGATGGAACATTTGACCAAACCGGACTCTCTGAAAGTGGCTGACGGTGGAGGCTGAACGAGAAGCCAAGGACAAAGGCAATAGGCTTGGTCTCTATGACAAGGACGGGCTCTGTGTGAGCCTTGTCAGTGTGGTTGCTAACCTTCCTGGACCTGGAGGGAGTTGGGAGGACCTTGGACTCAACATAGTGTAGGGAACCCTGATGGCTCTTTGTCCTGGAGAGGGAGGGAGTGGGGGTATGGGTGGAGGGGAGGGGAGGGAAGGTGAAGGAGGAGGGAAGGAGATGGAAATTTTTAATTAAAAAAAGGGTTGTCAAGAGACTTGACTCTAGAGGGGTTCCCGGGTTTCCAGGGAGATGCCCCCAGCTAGTTCCTTGGGCAGCTGAGGAGAGGGAGCCCGAAAAGGCCAGATCCTATTGCCATACTGATGAATTTCTTGCATATCACCATAGAACCTCCACCTGGCAATAGATGAAGAAAATGACAGAGCCCCACATTGGAGCACTGGACTGAGCGCCCAAGGTCCTGATGAGGAGCAGAAGGAGGGAGAACATGAGAAAGAAAGTCAGGACCGTGAGGGGTGTATTCACCCATGGAGACAGTGGGACAGAACTAATGGGAGATCACCAACTCCAGTTGGAATGGGACTGATGGAACATGCAACCAAACCGGACTCTCTGAATGTGGCCGACGGTGGAGGCTGACTGAGAAGCCAAGGACAATGGCGTTGGGCTTTGATTCTTCTGCATGGAAGGGCTCTGTGCGAGCCTTCTCAGCTTGGTCGATCACCTTCCTGGATCTGGGGGGAGTTGGGAGGACCTTGGTCTTAACATAGAGTAGGGAACCCTGATGGCTCCTTGGCCTGGAGAGGGAGGAGGGGTATGGGTGGAGGGGAGGGGAGGGGAAAAGGAGGAGGAGGGGAGGAGATGGAAATTTTTAAATATAAAAAAATAAACCATAAAAAAATTAATTAAAAAAATGTTCCCGAAAGTTTGCAAAGTAAAAATAATAATAATAATAATAATAATAATAATAATAATAATTTAAAAAATGGGTAAAAGAAGAACAGAGAGATCAGAAGGATGCCTCAGAGCTTAAGAGCAATGACTGCTTGTTCAGAGGGTGAGGGTTTGATTCCCGGGGCTCACATAAAAGCTCACCATTATCTGTAAGTCCAGTTACATTTGGATCCACCCTCATAGTATATCTGTGCATGCAAAGTCATTTGTCATAACATTTTTTTCTTTAGGAAATTAAAGAAAGTGTTCAACCTGGATACTGATGCAGAGTGAGGGAACTTTCCTGGAAGCAATACCCTTAATTTATTTTTTAATATAACTGTATTTTTAAATCTTTGCCATTTTGCTGTAGTATCTTCATTATTCAAAAGCGTTTAAAGTATAAATTCAATAGATCACACTTTGGAATACATTTTCTGCTATCGTTTAGGAAAGAGTGAGGGCAGCCCTCCTCTTTCTGGGTTTCTATCCAAAGCCAATAAAATCAGCGTACCAAGGAGGTTACTGCCCATTCATTTTCTTTTCATTACACTTCACAGCAGACAAGGTGAGGAATCTACCAACGTGGATTTTCTAATTGCTTTGACAAGTTCCCTAACAAAGGCAACTTAAACAAGGTTTTATTTTTGGCTCACAGTTTGAGAGTACAATCCAATCCCCTGTGGTAAGAAGAACAGAATGATAGCTAGCTGGTGGTCACATTTTATTTACATTCAGCAAGGTAAGTGCAATGAGTTTCTCTTCATTGGAGCTATTTTTAAAAATAATTCCAACAGATTTCTCAGCACCTGCCTTGAATGCATTTTCAAATTGCCATGCTGGTGTTCGTAGGTTTGTGGTTTAAGATCCGGGTCTTCTATACGATTCCATTGGTCAACTTCTCTGTTTTTATGCCAATACCAAGCTGTTTTCAATACTGTAGCTCTGTAATAGAGTTTGAAGTCAGGGACGGTAATGCCTCCAGAAGTTCCTTTATTGTATAAAATTGTTTGGCTATCCTGGGTTTCTTGTTTTTCCATATAAAATTGATTATTGTCCTCTCAATCTCTGTGAAGAATTTTAATGGGACCTTGATTGGGATTGCATTGAATCTATAGATTGCTGTTGGTAGAATTGCCATTTTTACTATGTTGATCCTCCCAATCCATGAGCAGGGGAGATCCTTCCATTTTCTGGTATCCTCTTCAATTACTTTCTTCAAAGACTTAAAATTCTTGTCAAATAAATCCTTCACTTCCTTGGTTAGAGATACTCCCAGATATCTTATGCTATTTGTGGCTATTGTGAAAGGTGATACTTCTCTGATTTCCCTCTTTGCTTCCTTATCCTTTGTGTATAGGAGGGCGACTGATTTTTTGGAGTTGATCTTGTAACCTGCCACGTTACTGAAGGAGTTTATCAGCTGTAGGATTTCTTTGGTGGAGTTTTTGGGGTCGCTTATGTATACTATCATATCATCTGCAAATAATGAAAGTTTAACTTCTTCCTTTCCAAATTGAATCCCCTTGATTCCCTTATTTGGGATCCTTGAGAAGATAATAAGAAGGTGAACTCCCAAAAAAAGATATAGTAATCCTCCTGGATATTGGAAGTAGACACGATCGCCAGGCAAAATTGGGAACTTGAGGGTTGGGCGAGACTGGGCCAAGGGAAGATGGGGAGAGAAAAGTGTGAAGGGGAGAATGGGGGGAGCTCAGAGGAATGGGATGCTTGGGATACAGGAAGGGTGGATATGGGAGCAGGGAAGCATATATCTTAATTTAAGGAGCCACCTGAGGGTTGTCAAGAGACTTGACCCTAGAGGGGTTCCCAGGTTTCCAGGGAGGCGCCCCCAGTTAGTTCCTTGGGCAGCTGAGGAGAGGGAGCCTGAAAAGGCCAGTTCCTATAGCCATACTGATGAATTTCTTGCATATCACCATAGAACCTCCACCTGACGATAGATGAAGAAAATGACGGAGCCCCACGTTGGAGCACCGGACTGAGCTCCCAGGGTCCTGATGGGGAGCAGAGGGAGGGAGAGCATGAGAGAGAAGGTCAGGACCGTGAGGGAACCTCCATCTGGCGATAGATGGGGAAAATGACTGAGCCCCACATTGGAGCACTGGACTGAGCTCCCAGGGTCCTGATGAGGAGCAGGAGGAGAGAGAACATGAGGGAGAGGGTCAGGAACGTGAGGGGTGCGTTCACTCATGGAGACGGTGGGACGGATCTAATGGGAGATCACCAACTCCAGTTGGAATGGGACTGATGGATCATGCGACCAAGCCCGTCTCTCTGAATGTGGCCAACAGCGGGGGCTGACTGAGAAGCAAAGGACAATGGCGCTGGGCTCTGATTCTTCTGCATGGACGGGCTCTGTGGGAGCCTTCTCAGCTTGGTCGATCACCTTCCTGGACCTGGGGGGAGTTGGGAGGACCTTGGTCTTAGCATAGAGTAGGGAACCCTGATGGCTCCTTGGCCTTGAGAGGGAGGGAGGGGAGGTATGGGTGGAGGGGAGGGGAGGGAAGGGGGAGAAGGAGAGGAGGGAAGGGGGAGGAGGAGGGGAGGGAGGGGGAGGAGGAGGGGAGGAGATGGAAATTTTTAAATATAAAAAAATAAACCATGGGAAAGAAAAAAAAATCTCAACCATAACATCCGTAACCAAAAAAAAAAAAAAAAAAAAAAAAAAAAAAAAAAAAAAAGCAAATTGCCATGCTGGGTTTGACTCTTGCTTGGTATGACCACTTGCTTTTGGAATGAGAATGTCTACTCCATGGCATTGTATGTTAGAAGAATGTAACTTGCTTTTTAATTGTGAAGACTACCTTGAGTCTCAGAGGAAACCCTGGACTTTTAAGGCGCCTTAGGATTCCTACGTGCTATGGAACATTTGAAATTAGACTGAATGAATTTATATTATGACTTGAGCATATTATGGGAACAAGGATAGAACATTACATCTTAAAAGTGGTATGTCAAGTTGATTAGGGCTGAATTGTGATAGTATTCAAGTTACAGCAACTAGCATTCCTATGAGGGATTATCTTGAAATGGTTAAACCCTGGGCCTACCTGTGAGGGCTAATGTGGACCACAGTAGTCTCTGGCAATGCCTGGAAAGGATTATCTTGATTAGGTTAATTGAGGCAGGAAGAGTTAACACCAGTATCCCCTAAGTGTGAGCCCTGAACTTCATTAAAAAGAAAATGCTTGTTGAGCAATCTCATTCATCTCTTGTCTTTTTTTCTGATGAGTCTGATGGCTCCAGCCATCATGACTTCCCTGCCGCGATGTACCCTCAAATTGTGAGTCAGAATAAACTTCCTTAAGTGACTTTTGTTGTGATATTTTATTACTTCCACAGAAAAGTAACTATGACAGTGTGCTATCAGAGGATAGCATGCCAAGTAAAACAAGCCCGGCATAGAAAGACAAGTGCTGTATGCTCTATTTCATAGAAATTTCTAAACAAAATGTTAAACTGAATACAGAATAGTGATTACTAAGATTTGAGAACATGCTTGGAAAAGGGAAACTGGATTATCAGCAAATGATGAAAACATATTGAAATATCACATTGAACTCCAATAATATAGGCTATAAGTATACATTAATCAAAATATGTATTTATAAAGTCCTTTCTAAATAAAACTATAAATCTACCAAACAAGTAACAGAATAATGGAAATCATTCAATAATTAGGAGGTAATGGCAAAATAATTAGAACTAAATGTGTGAATTCAGCATTTAGGGGTAAATTAATGATATGTATTCTAGATTTATGGAACAAAGTCACTTGAATTTTTCATGGTAATAATTTAAAATAAAACATACAAAATTTACACACCATAAGTAGGTAAAAAACATAATTGTAATCTCTGCTTTAGGGGGCTATTGTACTTTGTATGTGTGTGAATGACAAATTAAGGGAAAAAATAAAAGCAAGCTAGGTGGTGGTGGCCCACACTTTTAATCCCAGCACTTGGGAGGCAGAGGCAGTTATGTGAGTTCGAGGTCAGCCTAGTCTACAAGAATTAATTCCAGGACAGGCACCAAAGCTACAGTGAAAACTCTGTCTCTAAAAACCAAATAAATAATAAACAACGGCAATGGTGCATTATCAACAATGACCCAGATGAATCTCATTTCTATCATTTCATAGCCTCACCTAGTGTATGAATTTGGGCAAGTCATAGCCTCCTCATCCATGCAGTAGAACTTGAAATTACACAAAATCTTGTAAATACTTCCTTTACTCCCTACACTTCCTTCATAGTGATTGCCAATTAACCAACTGCTTATTTTAATGTGTGTAGGTTTCACTATTTTGACAATGTGTGGACTTCAGATGTAAATGAGTACTGCAGATTATTTAATTCAATTACAGCTATTTACGTCTTATTTTAAGTGTAATTATCCCTGGTAGAGACCATACTCATTTCCATAACACATTTTAATGTTGTTGAAAAGGCAAGAGCAGACCTGCATGAGTAGACACTGTCAGGCTGACAAATCTTTCGCAGCCTCTAGACATGAGCACTCCATAAACAAGCCCTGCAAAGACCACTTTAAGCAGGGCTGGTTTGGCAGTTGTATAACTCTCGTTTATTGACAGAGCAATTATATCAAGTTTCCTGTAATGTCTTTTGTCGGGAGTGAAATCGAATAACAGGTTTTTTTTTTTTTTTAAATCTGAGTAACACATGAAACATAATTCAAGATAGCAATTTTAGATCCTGCACATCAAGATTGAAATATATTGTAATAAACTTCAAATGGTGAGTTAAAAAGGTAATAAAATTCACATATTCATAAAACTGCTAATTATCAAAAGACCTTTCTCTGTATTTAGAACTTTTAGGCAGAGCCCTGATTGAGAACATTAAATGATTTATTACAAATGTTGCCTAATGGATATTTGCTAGAATTATATACTATCAAGCAAACTGACATTCTTCACTAAGTTCTCTTCTTGCCCTTTACAGATCTTTGCTATTCATTCATCTATAAGTTTTTCATGTTCAATTTATTCTTTTTTTCCCCAGTTTATTTATTTTTTATTAAATTGCCATCTCCTCCCCTCCTCCTCCCCCTTCCCTCCCCTCCCCTCCACCCATACCCCCACTCCCTCCCTCTCCAGGCCAAAGAGCCATCAGGGTTCTCTACACTATGTTGAGTCCAAGGTCCTCCCAACTCCCTCCAGGTCCAGGAAGGTGAACAACCAAACTGACAAGGCTCACACAGAGCCCGTCCTTGTCGTAGAGACCAAGCCCATCGCCATTGTCCTTGGCTTCTCGGTCAGCCTCCACCATCAGCCACTTTCAGAGAGTCCGATTTGGTCGCATATTCCATCACTCCCATTCCAACTGGACTTGGTGGTCTCCCATTAGTTCTGTCCTGCCGTCTCAGTGGGTGAACGCATCCCTCATGGTTCTGACTTTCTTTCCCATGATCTCTCTCCTTCTGCTCCTATATTTTGTCATAGTTACCTTCAGTTGTCAATGTAACGTGACTGAGAGAAAGGATTGGCACAACCAGATTGGCCCATGGGCATTGTCTGTGTATTTGCTTGATTACTAATTCATGTGGTAGGTATCTCATGGAGGGTGGTACCATCATTAGGCAGGTGGACTGAGGCAATATTCCTTAATGGTCCTTGCTTCAATTCCTATCTTTATGTTGTTGCCCCGAGTTCTTACTTTGATTTTATTTGATTATGATAGGATATAACCTGTAAGTCAAATCTACTCTTTCTTCCCAAGTTGGTTTCAGACAGCATTTTTTTTATCACAATAACAGAAAGAAAAGTAGGACATGTTTGGCCTCAAAATGCAAAGGTAGATAACTGTATAAATAAATTTTTGGTTTATAAAGCTGCATTGTTGTTTGGATAATATGGTTAGCCTTACCTTTGGAAAGTTTTCCTTCCTTTGCTTGGTGTAACATGAAGGAAGCCAGGCCTGCTTGTTTGGGTTTCTGTACTGCCCGGTAACCCACTACTGTTTATCCCCAAAGAAAATCACACATAGGTCTCTAAAGTTACAAAGCTGATTGGCCCATTAGCTCTAGCCTCTCACTGCCTAACTCTCACATCCCATTTTTCTGATCTATGTTAACCATGTGGCTCAGTCCTTTTTTCAGGGGTTGCAAATCACATCCTGCTGCTTTGGTGATCTGGGCAGGAGTGGGAGGAATCAACTTCCTCCTTCCCAGAATTCTCCTGTTCTTATTACATCATTTCTACTTCCTGTGTGGTTTTCCTGTCTATACTTTCTGCCTGGCCAATCAGCGTTTTATTTAAAGCATGACTGACAGATTACAGACAATTCTCCGGCACCAGCTTTGCAGTGTTTTACTTAACAGTTTCTCAGACTCCTCACCATATTGTGTAGAAAGGATGCTTGCATAACTTGGCTTGAGATCTCACTAGATAAACTTGATTCCAGCTGTCTGTTCTTTTATTGCTTAACTTTCTTCCCATGAGTGTTGTGGGAATTCCTTCAGCCAATAGCTTTTAAGATACTGGCCCACTTTGGGCTTGGTCATATGTACTATATATACAGAAGTAAATCATTCATGGCCTTTAGGCTCCTGAATTTATTCCCATTCATGAAGAGGACTTCTGATTTGTGAGTTTACCCCTAAATAAAGAAATTTTTATTATACCCCATTCTGGGCTATTGTGAAACTATTTTATTATAATCTACAACAGAATGGTGCCCAGTGTGGGGCAGGGTGGAGCACAAGACCCAGCCAGATGAAAAGGTCTGCATATTTCTCCTACCCCTACCCATGTGGCTTGAAAACCCTCTGCAGATGAGCTACATCTTTGGCATGCAACTGCAAATATTTTGGCTGGCATGGAGACTTAGCAACTTCCCATGGCCCACCCACCTGCATAACCCGCCCCCCCCCCCATAATCTACAGCACCCGAGGACCACTAGTTTTATTTCATTGATTTAGCTTACACAAATGATCTCAGGACTCTTTTCTCTAAAACTCTGTGATCGTGGTTGCTCTGTGAATGGTTGACTTAAGTATCATTTATTTGATAGTCTACTGAAATTTTCTATATATTTCTATACAACTGGCAAAAATGTAAAACTAAAACATTTGTTATTTGATGTAGGAGTTGAAACACCTATAGGCTATGTTATGTTCTAAGAAAAGATTGAAATAGGGTGGAAACCAGGGTATTATGTATATGCATAGAAGAGTATGCTCTTTCAGATATAAAGGCTAGCCCTTTGGCTGAGAAGAGTCTTCAATACCAATGCTGTCTCAAGTAGTATAGGTTTGCCACACTGCAGTTTTTATACCAGATTAAGAAACACTCCCCAAATTCCCCTTCTCACTATAAGTAACTTAGTTCTCCATCCACTTTCCTCCTGAACATAAATCCCTATTCTGCAGGGTTGATGTGCATTTCCACAAAATTTCAAGTTGAAAAATTACCTCTTCCTTGTATATATAATACTCACCTTCAAGAGCATCCATTGAATTCTTCATTCCTGAAGAATTACTTGATTGATTTAATGATAGACATGATGTTGCTGGCAGGACTCTTAACTTTCTAGCAAAGATAACTTTTAAGTTTCTTTCATAAACCATAGCTTTTAATAAAATAAGTGTGATAAGTAACTATATATACTTATGGAATGTAAAATGTAATGTTTTAAACTATGAATACAATCTGGAATATTCAGTCCAGGTACTTTAGTATATCATGTGTTTTATCACGAGGATACACACCATCATGATTATATATATAACCTATACTTTAGCATTTTAAAAGCACATCTTGTTAGTGTTATCATCCTGTATATGTACTGCATTCACATATCCATACTTGCTGAAAGTTGCTATATTGCTACAGAAAGTGCCCATTCCAAGCTTAAAGGCTTGGAACACAGCTGATAGGCTTTTAGTAAGTGATTAGATTGTAACAGTTTTTTCTTTAAAAAAAGTGCACTAATACCTTGATGGATTCTATATTTGAATAGACTCCTGACACGTGGGAAACCTGTTGAATATTTGAGAAAGCAGGACAATGACTTCTTCTTTGGTAGGTATAACTTGTCCTGCCCCCCCCTTAACTGTTCTGACCACTTCCTGTGCGCTATGATGTGAGAAACTTCTGCCCTATGTTCCTATTCCCATGATGCTCCTCTCACGAGAGACACAGAATCAACAGAGTACAGGATGATAGAAAATTTCTGTTATAAGTTGCTTTCCCAGATATTTTATCAGAGTTAGACAAAACTTGACATCTTAACCTTAGTCAACATATTCCTTTCCATTTCCTCTTATTTAAATAAAGGGGATTAAAGAAAAGAAAGAGGCAACACAATAAGTAGAATTTCACACACAGAATTGGCCAACACAAGAAAAATATTTATCTAATTATACAATTATATGATGCACACATAGCTTCCTACATTTAGTGATTATAGCTATTGGATCATTTAAATGTTTTATATATAGTATCAAAATTTTAAAATTCAGTAGCAATGCTAGATGTGCTATGGAGACACTAAATTTCTCTTCCACTATTCTCCAAATTGCCATAGTTCTAATTAGTTCAAATAAATTCTCTACACTTTGTTTCTGTGGTTTCCAATATTTTAGATTCCACTTGAAAAGAAGATATTAGAGTTTCTGTGTCTGGCATACAGTCTCCTAACATTAATTTAATTAGGCAGGCTAAACTTGTCCCTAAAGTCAAATAAGACTTTCAAAACCATGGACAATTCCAATTTTTAATTAGCTTTTCAGTGTGGATGCTGCATTTTCTCTGAACCTCTAAACCTCGATGAATTTTAAAATGTTTTTCAAAATCTTTGGCTTACAAAATAGTAGGCTTCCACCTGGATTTTTCATACATTTTGCTGAGACAAAGTCTTCCAGTAATTCTGAAGCTTGCCATTTTTCCTTGGCTGGCTGACCAATGGTTCTAAGCCATGCATAGACTTTAAGTAGAAGCCGGAGATTTAATCTAGGGTTCTCTCACTTTCTCAATATGTGTTCTTACACACTGAGTCATCTCCCCAGCATTATTTTTACTTGTCTATTAAAACTAGAATGCTATGACCAGTGAGTTGGTTGAGCAGGTAAAAATGTTAACACAGGCCTGACAACCTGAGTTTAATATTTAGATCCCACAGTAATGGAAAGAACTGCCTCCTATGAATTATTGTCTAGCCTCCACATAATGCATTCATGAACAAACAATAATAATAAATAAAATGAAATTTAAATATATAATGCTGTTCTGTTGTTCAGTCATTCTATATGATATATACACATACACAAATATACACATATACATATAAATGTTTACAGTAATGTGGTTAGAGAGATGAAACTAATATGATATTACAGTTATGATTTATTCTAAATTTGTACTAATAAGAAATAGTGAAACTAACATTTTACCAAGCTTGGGCTGTCTCCGAAGCTTGCGCCATTTACCCTTTCCTATATTCAATAGAAATACTTTCATTGTCACACAAAAGATACATGCAAATCATAGAGGAAAAAAGCCAGGCTCCCATATTGACAGACGTAACCATTTCTGGCTTCTGCTGGGCAACCTTGACAATGATTCAGCAGCCCACTGTCTTACATAGTTGCTTATTCCTTCTGTGCTTCCCAGGAGTTCTTCATGAGGCTTGGTAGAGTGTAAGCAAACTGCTTCTGCTTGAGGCTGCTTTACCTCACAGTTTCTCCCTGCGAGGTTTAGTAGAGGTGGACTTTCTAGAGGTCCTGGGAGTCACAGGTTTAGCCTTGCAATCCACAACTGTAACAAATAACTGATAAAAAAATCTAATTCCAATTGTAAATGGATATTAATATTAATCATTTTGCTCCATCTTAACTAACTATTTAATGCAGATTCAAATAAGGATACAGAAGACACACTATCCCACTTTTCTGGTTTTAGCTTCTCCTTTGGTTTCATTCTCCTGACAAAGGGACTTGAGATTTCTGTAATTAGTGGTCGGGAGAAAACCTGTGCATACTACAGGAAAGAAAGAGAAGATGTGTGATAAACTGCACTACATTTTTTTGCTTGTTTAATTTTTGCTCTTCCGAAATAGATGAGTGCACAAATGAATGCTTGATGCTTCTTTTAGGAAATCGACAATCTGCAAATTAATATGGCTTCATTACCAACTGATTAAGGCTGATGAAAGGATTGAGACTCCCTGGCAAGCTGATTAGCAATAGGAAAAAGAAAGGAGAACAAATGATAAACCATAAGGATACATTGAAGGAACAGAGCTTTTTTTTTTTTTTTTTTTTTTTTTTTTTTGAACAGAGCTTTTTGATGTAGTGAAAGTATGATACCACATGAATGTCTGCAGCGAACCAGTAAACATACACCACAGGTTAAAAAAGTGATATTTATACAATTTGATATTCCTAAATTTTTCTGGTAAAAAAAACTTGGCAAACAATTTCTACTTGAAATGTTAACTAAAATTAGACGAGTATATCTTAAAATACATTCAGATGATAAAGTCAGAAAATGTTTGTTCTTAATTTCAAGAATACAAAGAAAATATTTATAACATACAAAAATGAAAATCTCTAAGCACTTTTTGGGTAAGAATAAATAGAGCTATTGTGTTGGTAAGTGCTTTTACTATTGTGGCAAATACCTGATCAAACCAACTCAAGGGAAAGTATTTGTTTGGTCCCATATTTTACATTCTCTAGTCAATTATCACCGGATGGATTACTCTGGGTCTGAAGTGATGAACAGCAGAACAGAGTGAACAGGTGTAGTGGGAGACTCTATGCTTCATGTTATGTAGAAAGCAGAGAGGAAGGAATGGGACTAGAACAAAATACTTTCAAATCTAGCTGCGAACTAGGCACTCTATACCTTTAAGGCATTTTTCTATTGGATCATTGCATAGAATGTGGCTTCCTTGTATTGGCACTTGTTTCTTTAGAAATCGTAGTTTTCTCAGCCCCAAAGTTATATAGGCTTTCTAAATAAAATTTCAGTTTTTATCCTCTGAATTTTTCTTCCAGTTTTAATTATTAACCAAGACTGAAGAAGTTAGTTATATCCGTGTGATAGTCAAGATGTGGGTCTGCCTTAAATGCTTGGACACCTGATTACCTAGTTTATCACATGTGCCTTTGTGCAATGTTTGAGATTTGGACAAATTTAGATGATATTGTTGAAAGAATATGACATGAATGACCTATAGTACAATAAAGTTTTTATATCTGTCCGAAACCTCATAGGCACATTCTTTACTATCCAGTCCTTTGGAAATTGTGTATATCTGAGCTCCAGCCAGACGTGTACATTGTCATGCTTACAGAATTCTGGATCTTCTTAAGTTTACATGTCCAAATCATCACAAAAGATTTTGGTCTTCCCAAAAACCAGATACCAAGACTTCTGAACAATATGTTTAGAATGTAAGAGCAATCATCTCATGGTTCAATACCAACTTTTTGTTATCGCTGAAAAACTATACCACGTGACACAATGCAAAGGATTCACATTGGCTTATGATTTCAGAGGTCCCAGTCCAGAGTCCTTAGCACTGTTGATTCTTGGACCGTATTGAGGCAAGCATCATGGCAATGAAGGATAAACCAGAGCTTATACACCTTATAGGCAACAAGATATAGGAAGGAGACAGAAAAGCGCCAGGCGCAAAATACTCTTCAAAGGTATGTTTTCCCAGGGACTGAAGTCTTCTAGGTAAGTCACATTTCCTGCTCTTCATCTGTGCATTTGCATCAGACATCTTTTATCTAAAGTATCACATTCATAGTCAAGCAAGGCCACTGCTACTGAGACAAAATGATTTCTGCTAAGTAAAAGATGTGTCTATCTATGTGCTTTATCTCTAAATACTCTCATAAAATTTCTATAGGTTTTAAAACAAGGCACCTTTAAAAAATGTATTATTAAACAAACAACTGCAATCCTAATATTTTACAGCAGTTCAATAGGTTAAAACAGTGGAGAAGAAAAAAAGAAATCGTCTCCACCTCGGTTGGAAGAGACATGATTCTTAACATGTAGTATGGTATTCGGTGCTTATTCAATTCCATAATTTAGCAATACTTGTTTGTAGTTAGGTAACTTGTCTGTCCATACTCATCATCGAACTCATCGATTTTGTGTCACTGCCATCAGAGATTTGTAATGTCCCAAAACTGACTAATAGCATTAAATAAATGGGTTTTCATATCTTTAAAGTGTATCTGATTCCTCATTCATTTATTAAAATTTATTATTACTGAATTGCTTTCCTTTTCCATTTTGTGAGCCCCTCTTTGCTTTTGTTAATATGAATTACAGTTTTTTGAAGTTTACTTTGTCTAACTCTGATATTTAGGTCATCCCTGTATTCAAAATTCTTTGTTTCTTTGTTTGTTTGTTTGTTTGTTTGTTTGAAACAGAGCCTCTCACTGTGTAATTCTGTCTAACCTAACTCACTTTGTAGGTCCCGATATCCTTGAACTCACAGAGCCACCTTCTGCCTCCTGATAATTCTTATATTTAATCTCTACATTATCTGTCAAATTTCTTAGTTAGATTTATTTTTAATTTTTTTTATTGTGTTCCAAAATCTGAATTATCTTTTAAACGGAAATTAAAGATCCTTCCTAGAAAAAGCAGAGAATGTTTTAGGTAAGGGGAGAACATTGCATCATACCTAACCTAGTGTGTGATGAGAGCTGTCGAAGAAATATGAAATAGTACACAATAGCTATGTTCTCTGAGAGCTCCTTAGCTAACCTGGCAGCTGGACCACAGACTGGATGTCTATCTATGCCTTCCATCGTATAATGTTTTATTCTAATAAAGTCTTAAATTTCCAGTGCTTGATTTTATTCTTGTCAAAGTTTGGCTTCAGGTTCTTTTTCTCCTTCTTTTTTTCTTATTTTTTTTATTGATTTTTATTGAGCTCTACATATTTTTTGCTCTGCTCCCTGACTCCCCCCACCCCACTTCAACCCTCTCCCAAGGTCTCCATTTTCCCAATTTACTCAGGAGATCTTGTCTTTTTCCACTTCCCATGTAGATTAGATCTATGTAAGTCTCTCTTAGTGTTCTCATTGTTGTCTAAGTTCTCTGGGATTGTGGTTTATAGGCTGGTTATCTTTGCTTTATGTTTTAAAAGATTCCATTTTATACCTGTAAGAATGGCCAAGATCAAAACCACTGATGACAACTTATGCTGGAGAGGTTGTGGGGAAAAGGGAACACTTCTGAACTGCTGGTGGGAATCCATACTGGTACAGCCCTTTTGGATGTCAGTGTGGTGATTTCTCAGAAAATTAGGAAATATCCTTCCTTAAGACCCAGTAATACCACTTTTGGGTATATATCCAAAAGATGTTCAATTGTGCCACAAGGACATGTGCTCAGCTATGTTCATAGCAGCTTTGTTTGTCATAGCCAGAACCTGGAAACAACCTAAATGCCCCTCACCTGAAGAATGGATAAGGAAAATGTAGTACATTTACACAATGGTGTACTACACAGCAGAAAAAACAAAAACAAAAAAAACCCAACATCTTGTTTAGGTTTTAAGGTTTCCTAAGGGGTGGCGTGTAGTCATAGAGCATGTGTATGCTAGCTAGGATTATTGTCACTGACCTCAATCTGAGAGAATATAATTTTCAAGGAGAAAAGAGTCATTTTAGCTCATGATTTTAGAGCTTTCTGCCTGAGGTGCTGACAACAATGGTTCTTACAGCGTAGTGGTTTGAAAGAAAACGGCCCCCAAAGGGAATACTACAATGTGGCTTGCTGAAGAAGGTGTGGCCTTGGTGGAGAAGTGTATCACTGTGGGGGTGAGCTTTGAAGTCTCTTTTGCTCAAACTTCCCTCAGAGTGATGTCAGTACAATTCCAGTTGCCCACAAGATGTAGCTTTTTCAGCTCCAGCACCACATCTGCCTTTATGCCACTGTGCTCCCCATCATGGTGATAGTAGACTAAACTTCTGAAACTGTAAGTTAGCCGCTCCAGTTATAAATTTTCTTAAAGAGAGCTGCCGTGGTCATGGTATCCCTTCACAGCAATAAAAGCCTAACCAACACACAGGGACTATACTGACGTTAACATCATGGTTGAAAGGCATGGTGGAGCAAGGCCCCACCTGACATGTGGCCTGGAAGCCTGGGAGACAGATAGGAATGGTAGAGGAAAGACATATCAATCAAATATCTGTCCACAGTGACCTGCATTTTCCAGCCAGGTGTTATACCTTATAGTTCATTGATTAAGTAGCGTCTTCTAAACCCAGTCATCCTTTCCTTCTGTAGAAACTTTATACCTGTATGCCAACCAGCAACCTTATATTGGCCTGGTGAGGCTTGGTGTTGAGTGTCTTTCCACTTCAGGTCAGTCCTCTGCTCCAGTGTTAGGTAAGCTCATATACTCTTCTATAATCTCTTTCTGTGTGTGCAGAGGCTTGAGCAGAGACCTCAGGACGAGATACCAAAAAGTGCAGGCTTTTTCTTTCTTAGTAGTCCTGGTACCAATCAGCCCCCAAACTATTTTTCATCCAGTGTCAAATTTCTGCTTTGTGCTTTGATTCCACATTCCTTAATGCAATTAGAAAACAATTCTCAAGAATAAAATTGGTGAGAGTGCTAGTCAATACATATGTTTCCCATCTGCCAGGGACCAGGGTCCTGAATTTTTTACTTCTCAAGGCTGGATGCAGTTTTTTTATTACCATTGTTCATTTTATAAGTGTTTATCATGGCAATGAAATCTGACGCTATCTACACCATCATGACAGAACCCAAATGCCAGTGCCAAAGGAAATTTATACCAGGTCCAGATGTTCCCACCTTCTAATTAGAGAGGATTATTGCATCTTAGCTGAGCAGAGAGGCTCTGGTTGATTGCCTTAATCCAATTAGCTACTGAGCTGAATTCTCCATGAATTAGAATTTATAAAATCTTGGTACATGCCTAGAGTCTTCCTTTTTTTCTTTTCTTTTTTTCTTTCTTTTTTTAGAACACAGCCAGGTAAGTGTATTTGCACCATAATTAGCTGAGTTCACTACAAACATGTCCTAATTAGGTACTAGATTCCATGCAACTTCTTTACAGTATGATGGGACCCTTGAAAGCAATTTATAAACACTTATTCAAGAGAAACTGAGGAAATAACAAAAAAGGAAGAAAAATTCTCCCACAAATCACTCTTCTAACATTTTCACCTTAGGTCTACATGGATATTAATCTTTCATATATTTTGCCTGATTCAATGCCTTTTATTATTACGTTATTTTAAGAATAATTCAGGTATTCTTTTTTTTAAAAAAAAATTAATCCCCAATTTTACACTTGAATGCCTGAATTGGTGCTATCATAGGCCTTTGTTATGTTTGTTGTATGTCTTGGCATATTTACATTTTAAATGATAGTTTTATTTATTCTTTTAGAATTTCATACATGTGTACAATATCTTTTGATCTTATCCATCCCTATTACTTCCTTCCAGTCTCTTTCTGGGACCCATCAACTCATCTACCTCCCAATTTCTTGTCCCTTTTAGTCTAGTCATCATTATTATTATCATTGCTGTTGTTATTTGAACTCTCCTGAGTTCAGTTAGTTCTGATCACATACTTCTTGCCAGTAGCCATATCATGAGGGGAGCTACTCCCTTCCCAAACAACTACCAACCACCAATAGTTTCTTAGTAGACTGTAAGGCCCTACTCCATCAATGCTGTGATGTTGAGTGACTCAGTCATAGGCAGACATGTAGCTAACCACAGTTGCCACTGCTGAGCCAGTGGGCACATTTACTTGTGCTATGTTGGTATTATAGTGTTTAGGATCCAGAACTGGGGAAGAAGATTTGTGCATTTTCTTCCCTAGCAGCCCGTGAAGCAGTATGAAAGCTACCCAGCAGGGAAGAAGTTTACTTGTCAGTTTGATACTAATTTCTGTGTCCTGATAGCATAGGGGGTTTTATCTTCACAAACAGAACTCAATTTATTTAGAGCTGGCAGCAAAGGACAATGAAAAACTTTGATGTTTGGTGTGGCCCTGGAGCTTCACTGTCTTGCAATTCGTAAAGGTGTATCCTGCACATGGCACTGTGGTGTTCATTAAATAAATTATGTCTTATAGGAGTTCTTCTGATCAAATTCCCCCTTTATATTATATTTATAAATTAGCTTACAAACTGGTGGGTTTCTGTCGGTATCTTCATACAGATGTAGTTTTGGTTAAACTACCTTCTAATCGCCCCTCCCTTATTATCCCATCCCCATTTAAAAATTTAACATTATCTCTACATTCTTTTATGCTATTTCTTCTACTACTCCTCTTATTTTTTACTTACTTTGTAGGATCATGGGTTTATGTATAGCTTTTCTATAAACTCATAACTTTTGTTACACTTTTCCATGGCCTTTCATTTCTCCATCCCCCACTCTTTCATCGCTGACTCTTTCTTCCTCAGTATTTCTGAAAAGATGATCAAGTATTTGTGTTTGCGAATGGTCCTATGGATGGAGCCTGGTAGATTCCACAACAAGATTCTTAGAGCTGATAGATATTTTCATCAAAGAGTTAGGATATAAATTACACAAATCAGGAGATTTCAAACACACCAATGACAACAGAAATCAAAGACATACTCCCATACATAAAAATGAAAATAAAATAACATCTCCCACTCACAATAAGCAAAATAAAAAATGACACCTGAAATAAATCTTTACAATAAGAAAAAAGACCTCTAGTATGAAACTTGAAGGCACTAAAAGATGAAAACATCTGCCATATTCATGGATTCGAATTTATTTTGTGAAAATGTTGACCATAACAAGGCATTCTACAGATTCAAGTAATTCCAGTCAAAATTTCTGTACTGATCTTCACAAAAATCTAAAAAAAAAAATCTCTAAAATATATAAGAAGGTACACACACACACACACACACACACACACACACACACACACACTTCAAGGAAAACCAAGCTAACAGAAAAGGAGCAGAAATAATGCTGCAGAAGATATCATGATTTCGATTTCAGATTACAGTATAGATGCACAGTATTAGAAAGAGTATGCTACTGGTAAAAGAAAAAGCACTATATAAATGAGGTCTATTAATTGAGAACCTGTACAATAGTATATGCAAATGAAGTTACCCAGTTTTTGATAAAGGAGTCAAAAGTATACACTGAAGAAACTACAGCATCTTCAAAAACATCTTGTCTTGGCCGGGCGGTGGTGGCGCACGCCTTTAATCCCAGCACTCGGGAGGCAGAGGCAGGTGGACTCTGTGAGTTCGAGGCCAGCCTGGTCTACAAGAGCTAGTTCCAGGACAGGCTCTAAAGCCACAGAGAAACCCTGTCTCGAAAAAAAACAAAACAAAAAACAAAAAAAAAACCATCTTGTCTTTAACATGCAGAAAAATAAAATTTGGTCTTTATGTTTTACCCTACATATAATTCAACTTCAAATGAATGAGAGACCTCAATACAATCTGGGATCACTTTAGGATGAGGTACACTACAACTTATAGGCACAGGTATAGACTTTTTAAAATTGATTTTATTGAGCTATACATTTTTCTCTGCTCCCCTCTCTCCCTCTCCCCTCCCCTTCAACCCTCTCCCATGATCCGCATGCTCCTAATTTATTAAGGGTATCTTGTCTTTTTCTACTTCCCATGTAGATTAGATACATGTATGTCTCTCTTAGGATCCTCATTGTGGTCTAGGTTCTCTGGGATTGTGAGTTGTAGGCTGGTTTTCTTTGCTTTATGTCTAAAAGCCTCTTATGAGTGAGTACATGTGATATTTGTGTTTTTGGGTCCGGGTTACCTCGCTAAATATGATGCTTTCTAAATCCACTTATTTGCCTGTAAATTTCAAGATGACATTATTTTTTTCTGTTATATAGTATTCCATTGTGTAAATGTACATTTTCCTTATCCATTCTTCAATCAAGGGGCATTTAGGTTGTTTCCATGTTCTGGCTATGACAAACAATGCTGCTATGAATATAGTTGAGCACATGTCCTTGTGGCACAATTGAGCATCCTTTGTGTATATACCCAAAAATGGTATTGCTGGGTCTTGAGAAAAGTTATTTCCTAATTTTTTGAGAAATCACCATAATAAATCCAAAGGGGCTATACCAGATTGCACTCCCACCAGCAATGGTTCCCTTTACCACACATCCTCTCCAGCATAAGTTGTCATCAGTGTTTTTGATCTTGGCCATTCTTACAGGTGTAAAATGGAATCTCAGAATTGTTTTGATTTGCATTTTTCTGATGGCTATGTTGATAATATTTTCAACATAGGAATACAGAACAGAAATAGCCATGTGGGATCCCATGAAACTAAAAGGCTTTTGTACAGAAAATAAAAATGTCATTTGAATGAAAAGGCAGTCATAGAATGACAGAAAACCTTTGCCATCTGAAACGGGATTAGTGTGTAGACTATATAAGTGCCTCAAAAGCCTAAACATGAAGAAAACAACCCAAAATCTGGCTATAGAAATAAGCTAAAGTTCTCAAAACAAGACATACAAATTGCTAGTAAATAATTTAAATTTCAAATCTTAGACATCAGGGAAACGCAGATTAAAACCACTCTAAGATTCCATCCCTCATTCTGGTCAGAATGGCCATAATCAGAGATACAGGATTATAAATGACAACAAATACTGACATGGACATAGGAAACGAGGCGTCCTTGTATACTGCTGTTGGCTGTGCAAAGTCATACAGCCAACTTGGAAATAAATCCAGAGGTTGCTCAGAGAACTAGACATAGAACTACCACATGATTGAGTTACACCATTCCAGAGCATGTACCCAAAGGACTTTATTTTCTACTACAGAGACACTTGCATATCACGTTCTTAGCTGTTATGGTTATAGTAGTTAAGAAACAGTAAAATACACAAATATCTACTAACTGATGAATGAATAAGGAAAATATGGTTCATCTACACAGCTGAATATTCATTATATGTTGGCTGGAAGTTTCTGACCCACCCAGTCCCACAGCCGTTCAGTACCAAAGAAACACATAGAGGTCTACATTGATTATAAACTGGTTGGCTTGTTAGCTAAGGCTTCTTATTAACTCTTATAACTTGTATTAGCCTATTATTCTTGTCTATGTTAGCCGCATGGCTTGATACCTTTTTCAGTGAGGCATTCTCATCTTGCTTCCTCTGCGGCTGGGTTACAACTTCAGACTGAGTTTTTCTCTGAAATCCCCTGTTCTCATTGTCTCACCTCTATTTCCTGCCTGGTCTCCCCACCTACACTTCATTCCAGGCTACTGGTCAATCAGTGTTTTATTAAAATACAAGTGACAAATCTTTACAAAGTACAAGGTCATTGTCCCTCAGCACAATGAAGTGTTTTATTAAAATACAAGTGACAAATCTTTACAAAGTACAAGATCATTGTCCCTCAGCACAGAAAAATGAAGTTTGTAGGCAAGTGGCTGGCACTCAAAAAATGTATTAAGTGACACCATCCAAGCTCAGAAAGATTATCCTATAATTTCCTCTTATATGTGGATTACAACTGTGAATCTTTTGCTTTATATTTTTAACTTGAAGTAAATGTGGAATACAGGTAAATACAAATGGGCCTTTGTTGTAGGCCCATTAAGCAAAAGGAGATTAAAAACGAAGCAAAAACAAAACAAGCAAAAGACCCTACAAGTGATGACTTAATGTTTCTAACAGTATTTGAAGATGTTCATTTATGGAGGAAGCTCATCTTTTTAATGAAGAAAGGATGTTAACTTTAAAGTAAGTTAATCATTTGGAACTACTGTGGAAGAGCAAAATTAATTAAACTGGCTTAGCTTACTTCACCTTAGTAGCCAGTTCTATGTCATTTGAGATGTATATCTTGGAGATAGTTAACCCTCTTCTTCAGTTCTCAAAGCAATTAACTTCATGTCACTGAAAGCCCTATTTTGTTTGTTCATTTCTTTGTTCGAGAATCTTGAAGAAAACATTAGCCCCTCTATTTACTCAAGCAAATAAAATAAAGTATTTAATAGCAACTTACAAAATATTTATGATAATCATATTACTAATTGTATCTATAGAAACCAAGAAGTACACATTGAAAATATACTAGTAGAAAGGATGAGAAAAATCTGAAATTCTCATGTCTAAAACTTACTGTTGATCTTTACAAAGAGCCTTTATTAAAATACCAAACTAAAACAAAAACAAGGAAGTGAAGAAAGTACAACAAAGAATAATAAATCAATGAAAATCACCACCCAATAGGACAAGGAGCTAAACAGCCATGGGTAAAGCAGAGAAAAGTAACATAAGTCCTAATTTTCATCACAATTTAGGGAGTATAAAATAATAGAATTCTAAACTTGGTTAGGGGAAAACATGCCAATAACAGAATTTGATATGGATATTTTGACAAATTATATTAGCTTGGTAATTTTAGCATCCAAACATCTGAGTTTTGAATTAGTTAAGCATTCTAAATTTAATTTGATGAATTTACATGGAAGGTAAATTAACATTCTTTTCAAAATATTTTATGTTTGTGAGAACATAACCATATGTACTTGCCATATTATGTTGATAATGACATTCTGTTTAAAGGACCTGCTCTAGCAAACCTTGAGCAACGCTGCAGAACATTTTCTCTGATATGCTGCTTTTACCCATGCAAGAAAAAAATTAAATGTCAACTTCCTGATCCTTAATATCAAAGGAGATAATGTAAAATAGTCTACAGCTTGGGGAAAACATTATCACTCTAGTAATATAAATTCATTAATTTTATATTAAATGCATTTTATGCATTTTAAGTAATCATAAAATAATTCTCTATAATCTTTTAAAACATCTTTTGTATTATTCCCCATTCCTTCCTTTCCTGTTTTATTGGATTCCCTTTCCCCTTTCTAGTTAAACCACAACACACACACACACACACACACACACATTGTAGGAATTCCTATAGCCAGTAGCCTTTAAGTTACCTCTTATATGGGATTCAGTTGCTGTTCCCCATTCGAACAGAGGACTGTGATCTGTGAGTCTACCCCTAAATAAATAACTCTTTATTATACTCAATTCTGAGCTATTGTGGGATTTCTTTTTAGCTTCTCTGTTCATCTGGGGCCCACGTGGATCCGAACTCCACACCTACCAGGTGGACCGGCTTAAAAGGGCTAAATGGTCCACAGCCCAGAAAGTCTTCCACCACTGCCTGCTTGGCTTGCTTTCACCTACTAAGCAGTTCTTTTTGTAAAACCCTGCCACAGTGGAGCTAAGTACACGGGTCAACTTGGAAATTTCCCAAACTCACGTATACCCTCCCCCTCCCCCAGACCACCCCGTTCCTGCCAAGGGCTATTTGCATAGCTTCCAGTTTGTGCTCTCTACTCATGAGTTCTGGGCTCCTTGCTCCTTATACAGAATTAACTTAATTGCTTTTACTTTGTCAAGCAAAGCATATTTCTCAGTATTTAATGAGCGCCAAGGTGGGAAACCAAAGCAACTCCCTACAATACACACACACACAGACACACACACACACACACAAACACACACACACACACACACACACACACACATTTCTCTATTTCGCCACTTTTAGCATCTGCCTTCTAATATCCCCCTCTCTGGAATACCTTCTCTCCTTCCCCGTGGTCTCTTTTTACTTTCCTGATTTCTGCAGTTACATGTTCTTGCATTTGAAGATTTGTAGTTAGGATCCACAAACGAAAGGACATGCAATGTTTGTCTTTTGGGGTCTGGGTTAACTCAATCATATAATATTTCATATCATCCATTTAACTGAAAAGCTACTAATATCATTTTCTTTACAAGTGACTAGAATTGTATTGTATACCACAATTTTATTGTGAGCCATCAGTTGGATGATATGTAGAAATTTTTGTTCATTTCCTAAATTTTTTTAATAGAATGCCAATAAAGATGGCTGAGCAAGTGTCTACAGAGCAAGATGAGGAGTTTTTTGACCACATGCCAAGGAGTGGTATAGCTGGATCATATGATAGATCTACTTTGAGCTTTTGATCGTTCTCCACATTGATTACCAGAGTGACTATACAAGTTTGCAATCCTATAAATAGAAAATGAGTGATTCCTTTGAGTTGTTATTCGGGGTTATCTAAGAGACTCCCAATATAATATGGGCTGTTTTTTTTACCATTTTCTGTCTCCGAAACTTGAAATAAGACTCTATTTTTGAATATACTACATACTATAGACACTGACCTTATTAGAATCAATCTGGAATTAGCCTAGAAGCTCCTTTCCTGAAAACTAGCTCTCAGAGTAACCAATAATACCATGCAAGCTGCCATGAACAAAAGCAACCTATAGTTCTAATCAGTTATAAAGCCTACAAACTATAAAAATTATTAGAATGGCGAAATATCCCTAAAGGTATAATAGACACGTATGTATTTGGGGAGGTGGTAACTAACAGATGTCTAACTGGAATTAAGCCCACTCAAAAGGAGGGAATTCATCCACAGTACTATAAACTTGATATATCTATAATACATATGTCTATATTTATAATACAATTGATATATCTACAATAAACACCTATATCCAACTTATAGAATATAAAACACCCAGGAAGGGGTAGAAAGATTGTAAAAGCAAGGGTCCATGATATCCGCTATGAGATAGTGCCTTCTGTATATGAAGCTAAGCTGCATTTGTGAAATTCCAAAAATTATGGTCACCTTTGTAAAGGTCACAACCAGTTGATATGACAACATGAAGAGGAAAAACTTCACACTGCCCTATCACTAGATGAAGTACCATAAGTAATCAATGGCTACTTAGAGATGAAGAATGAATCATCTTTATGCATGAGTCTCCTGATGGTTATCCAATCTCAAGCTGTCAGCCCTAAACACATATACATATGAGCAACACTAAATAGAATCCACAGCTATATGTATAAAATAATTAAAGATAAGATCATAAACTTGCGAGGGAAGGGGTTGGAGAGATAGAAATGGTATAAATTGTAACACGAGGGGCCAGGCCTGCTTGTTTGGGTTTCTGTCCCGCCCGGTACCCCACAGCCAGCAAGCCCCAAAGAAATAACACAGAGATCTCTATACGTTATAAAGCTGATTGGCCCATTAGCTCTAGCCTCTCACTGGAAAACTCTCACATCTTGATTAACCCATTTTTCTGATCTATGTTAGCCATGTGGCTCAGTACCTTTTTCAGTAGTTGCAGATTACATCCTGCTGTTTCGGTGATCTGGGCAGGAGTGGGAAGAAACAACTTCCTCCTTCCCAGAGTTCTCCTGTTCTCATTACATCATTTCTATTTCCTGTCTGGTTTTCCCACCTTTACCTCCTGTTTAGCCAATCAGCATTTTATTTAAAACATGATTGACAGATTACAGACAATTCTCCTGTACCACTTCTCCCGTACCAGTAAATGTTGTACTCATCTATAAAATCTTCAAGAAACTTCAACTAAAAAGAATAAAATGTTATAAAATTATTGTACTTTAAAATTTTGAACTCTCTGGTTTATATTAAATTCATGAATGGATATTTGTCAGTTTCCAGATGTCTCGTGTATTATTACCCTGAGGGATGAACTATGAAACAACTACTTACCTCCCCATAAGTTTCCAATAACAATCCAAAGTTCAGACTTCCCAGTATTCACCGTGGGGAACAAATTAGTTTATTAAGGTTACTTATAGGTCATAGGCGATGAGCTGTAGCAGAAGTGTGGTCATGTTAGCCAAAGCAGCTTCTTTGGAAGATCTGCACTTCATGTGGGTGAAGGGATGCCATGCTGTCCTGAAAGGTCTGCACTTGGTGTGGTTGATGGATTCCCAATGGTTATCACATGGAATAGTAGTTAGTACCCCTGCCCTGGGGCCTATGTACTCTCTCCCTTCCTAGAGACATGAAAGGCACAACCAGGTATGATTAGGGTAGAATTGTTCACAATTGACTCAGAAGAGAGGCTGAATACTAAGATGAGCACCCTGTGGTCCTCCCTGCCCCCTGTGCTGGTGGGAGTGCAAATTCATACAGCCACTTGGGAAAGCAATATGGCTTTTTTTTTTTTCAGAAAAATGGGAGTCAATATATCTCAAGATGCAGCTATATCACTCCCAAAGAATGTTCAATCATACCACAAGGAAACTTGCTCAACTATCTTCAAAGAATGTCTTGAACCTCCATACAAGTGAATTTTTTCTACATGCAAATTATCCTGATATTATTGGTACCTACAGTGTTCTGAGGGATAAATGTAACAGCTCTGGAGTTGAGCCAACAGCATTCTTCCATACAGTTTGTGCCCTTTGGATAATCATTGACTCATCATTTATATGAGAATTTTAATCACCCCAGTCTGATATTATGTGTCAATATAATCAAAGCTATTCATGATAACCTAAAAATTTATTTTTATTTTTAATCTTCCTGTGAATAATATCTGTTACAAAGGATAGAAGAGAATTGAGTTTTCTGAAGCACACAACAAAAGACTCCAAACAGAAACCTGTCATTTCTGCAAGAATCAGCAAACAGGTTCCTTTGAAGGACTATGCTGCCAAGTTTTATGCTAACTTGAGAAAAGCTTGAGTCATTTGCCAAGAAAAAAAAAAAAAACACAATTGAGAAAAGGACCCTATTAAATTGGTCTATGGGCAAGCCTACGGGAATATTCTTTGTTGATGATTGATATGGAAGGGTTTTGCTCACCTATGAGGTTACAATGCCACCCTTGAGTTGGTGGTTCTGGGTGCTATAAGAATGTAGCTGAGCATGCCATTAGAAGCTAGCCAGTAAGCAGTATTCCTCCTATGGTCTTTGTGTCAATTCCTGCTCTCTGGTTCTTGGTTTGAATTTTTGCACTGAATTTCTTTCATTATGTACTGGTTGCTCATGTAAGCTGAAATAAACTTTTCCTTCACCCTTTTGATTTTGGTCATAATGCTTTTTCACAGCAGCAGAAACCTTAACTAAGATAAGAACCAACTCAAAGTTTTAAAAATTTTCTCAACCAAGAAGCCAAGAGCTTACCCAGGCTGTGGTGGCATATGTCATTAATTCCAGCATTCTGAAACTAGAGGTAGGATCTGTGAGTTTGTGGCCAGCCTTGTCTACAAAGCAAGTTCCAGGATAGTCAACGCTGCCAAAGGAAACATGTCTTGAAAAACAAAAACAAGAGGCCAAGGACTGTTTAGAAGAGCGCTACATAACTCAAGCTACAGAAAACAAGGATCAATTCCAAGGAATAAATTAACTGGCTTAATTATGTTTCCCTAAGATATCTTTTATTCTTGTTTTTAACATTCTCTAACTAATATCCAGCTTCAACATAATCCTTAATTTCAGAATAAATAAACTCCCTATGAAGGTATGGCTGTGAAATATAACTGTCTATGCAGTCATCAAAACTGTGGGTACCGTTGTACTAAAGAAGAAAATTTCTATCCAACATACTGACCCTGTTAGATAAAAGCCCCTGGTCTTGGTTACTGGCATTTTCACAGAGGCAAAATATAAACTTGTTCAAACATTGATTACTCTGTAACATGTCCATGTACAAAACTGTGCTTTTTGACATCAAATAGAAATGACAAATCTGTTCTAAATACAAATGTCATAAAAAATGTTTCGGGCATGTAATGTTCAACACTGAATGAAGAAAAAACAGTGAAACCATCAGAAGGCAACAGGGAGTCATCAGAATGTCTAGAAGAGGCACAACACACACCCAGCACTGCCTTGTGCTTTAGAGAGTTAGTTGTGGGTCGGTGTGGAAAGGACATTAGGAAAGGCTGGCATAGACTACTAAAGATACAGCCTCTTTATGTGATGAGGTACTGTTCCTGTCCTCTACTGCCATGTGGGTGGCCCACAGCTTTAAATTAATTGTGGCCTGCACTTGGATTTGAATTTTCTAGGAATGGATTGTAAGTTATACTTGATTAATTATTTAATAATAGTTTTAAAGGACAAAAACTCTAGTGGTAGCACACTTTTGAAACACGTGCAAAGCCTGGAGTTCAATCCAAAGCACTGAACTATATACAAGCAAATGAGAAAACAAACACTATTATAAAAGATTTTCCCCATCCCACCCCGCCCCCAAGTTCCCAATTTTTGCCCGGCAATCTTGTCTACTTCCAATATCCAGGAGGATAACTATATGTTTTTCTTTGGGTTCACCTTCTTATTATCGTCTCTAGGATCACGAATTGTAGGCTCTATGTCCTTTATATATGGCTAGAAACCGATTATGAGTGAGTACATCCCATGTTCATCTTTTTGGGTCTGGGTTACCTCACTCAGAATACTGTTTTCTATTTCCATCCATTTGCATGCAAAATTCAAGATGTCATTGTTTTTTATCGCTGAGTAGTACTCTAATATGTATATATTCCACAGTTTCTTCATCCATTCTTCCACTGAAGGGCATCTAGGTTGTTTCCAGGTTCTGGCTATTACAAATAATGCTGCTATGAACATAGTTGAACAAATGCTTTTGTAGTATGATTGGGCATCTCTTAGGTAAATTCCCAAGAGTGGAATTGCTGGGTCCTGGGGTAGGTTGATCCCAAATTTCCCGAGAAACCGCCACACTGCTTTCCAAAGTGGTTGCACAAGTTTGTATTCCCACCATGGGGAGAGAAAAGTGTGAAGGGGAGGATGGGGAGAGCTTGGGAGAATGGGATGGTTAGGATATAGGAAGGGTGGATATGGGAGCAGGGAAGCATATATCTTAATTAAGGGAGACATTTTAGGGTTGTCAAGAGACATGACTCTAGAGGGGTTCCCAGGTATCCAGGGAGATGCCCCCAGCTACTTCCTTGGGCAGCTGAGGAGAGGGAGCTGGAAAAGGCCAGATCCTATAGCCATACTGATGAATATCTTGCATATCACCATAGAAGCTTCATCTGGCGATGGATGGAGATAGAGACAGAGCTCCACATTGGAGCACCGGACTGAGCTCCCAAGGTCCTGATGAGGAGCAGAAGGAGGGAGAACATCAGCAAGAAAGTTAGGACCGTGAGGGGTGCGTTCACCCACTGAGATGGTGGGACAGAACTAACGGGAGATCACCAAGACCAGTTGGAATGGGACTGATGGAACATACCATCAAACCAGACTCTCTGAATGTGGCTGACGGTGGAGGCTGACTGAGAAGATAAGGACAATGGCGATGGGCTTTGATTCTACAGCATGGACGGGCTGTGTGAGCCTTGTTAGTTTGGATGCTCACCTTCCTGGACCTGGGGGGAGTTTGGAGGACCTTGGACTTAACATAGTGTAAGGAACCCTGATGGCTCTTGGGCCTGGAGAGGGAGGGAGTGGGGGTATGGGTGGAGGGGAGGGGAGGGAAGAGGGAGGAGGGGAGGAGATGGAAATTTTTAATAAAAAAAATGAGAGATAAAATAAAAGATTGTCCTGTTTTCCTATAAAAAAAGGAAATGGACATGAATTGAAATTATCATATTAGCCTAAGTAAGCAAATTTAGAAAGGCAAATATCACATTGCCTCTCATTTGTGGATATTACATAGATAACATGAAAGCAGAAGTGAGACTGTCTGGGATAACGAGTGGGAGGACTAAGGTGAAGGGTAGGGAATGAATATGGCCAAAGGATATGACTCATGAAAAGTTCTTTATTAAATCTATGCATACATACTGAATAAATGAATCATAAAAATGGAATAAGTGAAAGTTACATATTGTATTAAATATGTGCCAAATGTAAAGCAGTAATTTACATAATGAAGAAAGACTACTTGAAACCTATCAGTGTAGATAGGTTAGTATCCTGTGAGACATATTAATCACGAACAAAATGAATTTGTAGTGTGTGATATTTTGTGATTGACGATAAATTAACTAGATAATATGTTTGCTTAAACAAGTTTGGAATAATAATGAAATGATCATAAATCCACATTTATTCATAATACACTCACCATAGATGAAATTTATAACTTTCATGAGATAATAAATTATCTTAGTCTAGTGATCATTATCATCACATAATCACCACCTTTTAGTTACATGGTACCATAGTAACACAATTAAAATTCATAGTTACTAATTAAGCCACTACTGAGTTGACACTATTGTCAAAGAACACATGCCCGCAACCAGTCATTGGTTCCAGACATTTAATATTTGCTAAGAACCTTTGACAAAACCACAGCTCACAGCTTCAAAGCCACACAAGACAAACCTGAGTGCACTGAGGATTCCCTGCAGGAAGCATGTCAGGCCTCCTTCCATCTTTGCTTCCAATCCTGTAGATGACAGTCTGTTTCACCTGGGATGCCCTACTCACTTGCATCTGTTTTGAGTTGACTTAAAATTTAACTCTTTCCCAGAACTCCTAGCCTAGGAAGAATTTCTTTAAAATGTCTACTGCTCCATTCATAGAAAGATGAGTAAAGGTGGGTTTTTCTCTTTTCATTTTTTTTTTCAGTGTAGTAAAGCTTGTACAGTTCTCAACTAATGAGAAATATATTGCTGTTGGGAGAAAATATGGTACAGTCCCTCTAGAGCATAATTTAACAATGAGTAAAAATTTTTCTGTCATACATAAAATTTTGAGTTGTATGATTAGTGTCTTGTAATATATTCAAACTATATAGTGTAATTTTGAGATATTATCTGTGACATATAAAATAGTAGGATTTTTTTTTGCTTAATCTTTATCAGAAAATGATTCAAGATTTAAACTTATAGAATTTGGTTTTCTTTCAGAATACTGGAGGAACTCAACATTAATACCTTTGTTTCTTGAATTATTTGGTCCCATATTGCAACATGGTTTGGAACAACATTTTTTTTTTATTTTTAAACAATCTTATTTTATATACCAACCCAAATTCCCTCCAACTCCAGTTCTCTCATTACCTCTATCTTCTCCCCATCCCACCCCCTATCCACTCTTCAGAGAGGGTGAGGCCTCCAATGGGTAGCCAACAAAGTCTGACACATCATTTGGAGGCAGGACCAAGGCCCTCCCTCCTGTATCTAGGCTGAGCAAGGTATCCCTCCATAGGGAATGGACTCCAAAGAGCCAGTTCATGCACTAGGGATAAATCCTTATTCCACTGCCAGTACCCCAATATTGGCTCAAAAGCTATAGGCCACACCTGAGATGATCACATAACCTTCCAGACAGGCTGTCGCTAACCTAGAAAATGGTCAAGATATTGTTTTGCTCCTTTCTTTGTAATTTAGAGGATGCCTATAAATAGGTGCTAATTCAGCCTATGAGACAGCTAGCACACTGACCAGGAAAAGGTGACAACAAACACAGATAGATGTGCACATGACTAAAAGCCATTCACCTGGTTACCTAGGAAACAGATTTCCCCCCTCAGTTTATGTTTTTATATGTAAGGCTGTTTGGGAAAAAAAAGGAATTCTCCAAGATGTAAACCACTGAGAATGTCCCTCCCGATAAAGCCATTTGAGTTGTGTCTTTATTCCTGTGCCTCCACGCCAGTCCAGAAAGAGATAGTTTATGTTGGGGTCTGGTTGAGAGAAATAATGTATGGTCCGGTTTAGCACCAGACCCCGATACCCCACAAACTGCTCAGTCCACAGAACTGCCACTCACAATCAGAGGGCATAGTTTGTTCTTATGCATATTCCCCAGCCGTCAGTCCCACTAGCTTGAGTGAACCTGACATCTTTTAAAAAATGATATTTTAGTTGAAACCACATTTGTGTCAATTTTTAATACTCTTTAATTATGTGGTCCAATATTGTAACATGGTTTTGAACAAGATATTAAAATAATGATGTTGTAGTTGAAACCACATTTTTTGTCAATTTTGCATAATCTTTTTCTGAAATAAGGAACAGAGTCATAGTTGTCCCAAACCATAGTAGTGCTGGCTGTTATAATTAATTTTGCTATAGTTTGTTCCTTAAAATCAGTATAAAAAATTGTGAACATGTGTCATCAATATGCTTGTCATAGTTATTCTGAATTTAAATTTTGTGAACTTAATCTATTATGTTCTGATATATCTGTATTGTCAACAAATTTATTCTTATTAGACAGCTTTTCATTTGCTGAGCTATGTATTTGATATTTACATCATCTTACGAGAGGAAAATTTTTCTGTTTTATTAATAATAGTCACCAGTTCTTCAGCAGTATAGTTCTTACTATGCTAGCAGCAAAAAAATGCACTTCATTCTTGAGACAAAGTTTGTAACCCGGACATTGGTACTACTATTGCAGTGTCTCTCTTTTACTTCCAGGCTTCAAGGGCCCCAGCTTGGATGGGCTGGATACCTGGAACAGCTAAGAATCTGAGTCCAGGACAGTAGTGATTTGTGTTAACTTCCAAATGGCTTAACTGTTGTATCCAGATGTGATTCAGGATAGCTAATTATGGTGGTTTGAAAGAAAATAAAAGCAATATTAGGAGGTGTGGCCTTGTTTGAGGAAGTGTGTCTTTGTGGGAGGGAAAAAGACTTGGAGGTCTTTTTCTTTCAAGCTTCCCTCACTGTGACATTCTTGTTGCCTGCAAGATGTAGCCTGTCTGCTCCAGCACCACATCTGTCTGCATGCTCCCATGTTCCCCTTCATGATCATAAGGGACTGAACCTCTGAATTTGCAAGCAAACTACCCTCAAATGTTTTCTTCATAAGAGATGCCATGGTTAAGGTGTCTCTTCACAAGAATAGTAAACCCTAACAAAGATACTAATGTATTTGAGATAATGATTTCAGTTGGATCCTCAACAGAAAGAGTAGCATGTGTTCATTCCAAAACAAGTCTCAGTATAGGATGAGCTCACACTTTCCTCTTTGTCCCTCTACCACAGAGTAAAGTTCTGTCTTTGTGCATGCTAAATAAGTGCTCTGTTGGTCAGCTGCATCAATCTGGTTAGACAGATCAATATGCTAATTTTTGTGGTACAAGTACAGAAACCTAGCTGAAAATGAAGAACACGTACAT
This sequence comes from Arvicola amphibius, assembly GCF_903992535.2. NCBI lineage: Eukaryota > Metazoa > Chordata > Mammalia > Rodentia > Cricetidae > Arvicola > Arvicola amphibius. Next base: position 159,745,626 of record NC_052049.1, on the reverse strand, counting down.
GCATTCTCTCTCTGCTCTTGAAGCAGATATCTTGTGATGAGCAGTTTCAATTTCCTGCCAATATTACTTCTCATGTATGGACTATAATCTGGAACTATGGACTAAAATAAAAGCCTTTCTCTCATAAGTAGTTTTTTGTCAGGTTTTTTTTTTTTAATCATAGTAACAGAAATGAAGCTAGAATTGGCACTGATCCCACTAGCATGGCCCTGTCATTATAATCCTATTTAAGCTTTGGTCCTTAGAAACCCTATGTTCCAATACACTCATGTTAGGCTTAGGGTTTCAACATATGAATCAGGAGACAAGGACAGACAAAAGTTCTGTAGCAGATGGGAAAGCATATGAATCATTAGCTATTGGGACCTCCCAAGTCAAGTCTTTGTTTCTAGTGTGGTCCAAAAGACAACTACTCTCTAAGACACAAAAAATTGGGACCATATGCATTAGGTAACTAGAGCTAAGTCATTTCTAAAATTGTAACAAACAATTTAACAAAAGAAACTAGATAATGAAGTGATGAAGGAAATCAAAAGAGATTGGCCTGATAGAAATCAAGACGCAAAAGGTATGATAAAAGGGAGTACATAAAATGCTAAAAGACGAAAAAAGATAATCTCATCATTAATCTGAAAGTCTGCCAACACTGCTCTGAGCAGTAATTATTCAGGGAGATTTTAAGAATTTTTAAAGGTCAAGTTGTTCTACTCAGGATTAGCGTCATGGCAGAGTGCTTTAGCATTTGAGTAATAATTGACTTAAAAGCAATTTTATCTTCAGAGTGAAGTGTCTGCATATTAACATAGTGCTTTAAATATGAGGCTAATTTTTTTTAGATGTTGATAGGCAAGATACTCACACAATCATACTGACATAGTAAACAGTTTCTCAGAAATGTACAGCACATGTGTTAGAAATATATAAAATTGAAAGCCATATTTAACAAGAAATTTTATTTTTTCTCTTTTATACATAACATGGGTATCTGTTTCTGACTTCACATGCAAGAGTAGCAGCCAGCATGTTTTAAAATACAAGAAATATCAAAAAAACCTATCATGTGGCATAGCTGTGACTCACATAATTAACATAGCATTCATATAATCATTTGTTATGATTCAAGTCTCTGGAGTGTCTTCTGATATAATTAATAATTACAATTAATTGTAAACTGTTTGAAAGTTATTATTATTTTTCACTCCATTAAAATAAAGCTTTACTGGTTCATAGAATAACCAAAATTCAGCATTAGTAAAATGGGTACTTTTTTTTACATTTCCTTTTACTCTATTGTAAATCCATTTACAATATTCCATTTATCGTATTGTAAGGTAAGACAAAGCTTTGCTGAAAAACTATGACCTAAACCTTAAAATTACTGTGTGGTATTTGTGTTGCCTTCACCCATCTCCTCATCTCCTTGTTTCTGGGCCCTTATCCCCACCCAAGTTCTTGACATTGCAATTCTTCCTGCATCTGAATGCTATAAAGGCTTTGTTTTAAGTACAAGTTTACTTTAATCTTGTTTACTTTAAAGATTTCAATCT